>NC_088414.1:18409639-18734014 GCF_034236695.1 Oncorhynchus nerka | reverse complement strand
TATTTGAAGGTATCGAGCAGAGGGACCAGTAGGATAAAGATGGTGAAGCGGAATGTTACGCGATCTACCAGTTCCTAGTCATGAACAGGTAAGCGCCTATTTATGATCCAGGAGATAGGGCAAAGAGCCTACATTATGACGAATCGCATAACACCACCGAATCGATGAAGGTACCAGTGGCGCCGATGTTTTGACCATGAAAGGCACCCGGCGGATCATTTAATTAAGAGACGTGTCACATCGTTTTGGCTTTCATCGTCGCCGGACATTCAGACAGGTGTCTGTTAAATAGGATAATAGCCCGTTCGTTGAGCAGTTGTCAATAAGTAAACATGTATTGGGATATTTCATTACAGGAGCGCCAACTCGTTTTGCTTTTCTTTTGGGTTACGTCCCACTCCATACACGGTGACAGAATCGGAAGAGCGTTTTCTGCACAAGCTACCTGCTGTCCTACCCTTTTAATTTCCTCACGTTCAGGCAAAACAAAGTCATCCCAGCGGCCATTCAACGTGGGACTTGAATAGTCTACAAGCTTTTGCCACTCGTCACACCACTTTACTTAGTCTATGCATTAATCCTGTCCTGCTGAAACCACAAATATATCAACAAAATATAACCAATAGGCCTATTGATACTAGGGGAGAGTGGGGTATATTGAGCCAAAGGGTTAGTTGAGCCACTCCTTGTTTTTAAGAAACCACGCACAAAATTAATCATGTGACCAAATATTTAGGAAGAGGTCAGAATAGGTCATAATTTCATGTCTGTGAAGGAAGAAACCACATGGAAAAAGTGGTAAACAAGTTAGGTTCCAAAAAATTGAATTGTATCTAAACCAAATATTGTTTTATACATCAATTTGGGTCTTTATAAACTACAAATGAGGTCCTTAATCTAGCATGAAAGTGCATCCTTGTAGCTGTGTGGGCTAATACAGTCAAAATGTTTGCCTTGGGGTAAATTGAGCCAATGTCCACAATACTCTATACAAATTATGATAACATTTTGTCAGTTTTATGCATAGTATTTTTGCAATGTGTCATGCAAATGAGCTCAAGTGCATTTTGTTGTTGTTACAGAGCTGACATCATTGAGGTTCTTGAGAGAGCAGACAAGGAAGTGAGAGAAGAGAAGAAGTCCATTTGAACAGCAGCAAGGGATGTAAAATTAGACTGAATGACACTGAAGAGATACATTGATACAAAAGGAATATGTACCTGTGTGAAAGAGTAGCAGATAGGTCTCATCTGATGACATGGAGTCTGAGCTTGCTAAACATATTAACAATCTCGCGGACCAGTTTCATGGGCTTAGTATCCTCAAATGCAGATAACTTGCCTACGAGTTGGCACGTTGAAACAACATCCTTGTCCCAGACAATTGGTCAAGAAATGGAAGGGGAAGTGAGATCTATATCTGAATGTAGGCATACATTTCATATATACGATATACCACACCCCCATTCCATGACTTCAACTTTGACCTACCAGCACCATCACCTGCTGTCACAAGACACTATCACCCACTTACCCTCAAGGCGGCTCAATTTACCCTGTACATGTGCTCAACAAACCCCCTTACCCCGGGGAAGTTGTGCCAAGAGACAACTTTGTTTTGGACAAGCTATGTTTTGAAAACTGTTAAGTTTTACATTTAATTCTGGTTATTTCCAGGGACACACAATATCAATAACCATTATGATCACCTGCTCTTTCCATGGCATAGACTGACCAGGGGAATCCATGGGAAAGCTACAGTATGATCCCTTATTGATGTCACCTTGAATCCACTTCAATCAAAATGTAGATGAAAGGGAGGAGACGGGTATAGAAGGATTTTAAGCCTCGAGACAATTGAGACATGGATTGTGTATGTGTGCCATTCAGAGGGTGAATGAACAAGACAAAATATTTAAGTGCCTTTGAACAGGGTGGTAGTAGGTGCCAGGCACACCAGGTTGAGTGGGTCAAGAACTGCAATGCTGCTGGGTTTTTCATGCTCAACAGTTTCCCGTGTGTATCAAGAATTGTCCACCACTCAAAAGAACATCCAGGCAACTTGACACAAGTGTGAGAAGCATTGGAGTCAACATGGGCCAGCATCCCTGTGATATGCTTTTGACACCTTGTAGAGTCCATGCCCTGACAAATTTAATTTGTTCCTAATGTTTTGTACACTCAGTGTAGATATCTTTTAGACATAGTACTATATTTCCCTTGATGTAGCGATGCTGAATGTAGAAAATGGCTCAACATACTCTCCCCTACATGTAAACACTGTTTTAACATTGGCCTGTGTGTGTTAGGCTAGCGTAAGATCAGTGAGTCAATGACTTGGTACTGTAAATCCCCTCCCTGTGGCTTTCACTTGGGCCCCCAACAGATGGAGGAGCTGCTCACAGCTCCTGCCGCCTGGCCGATGTTGCCCACAGCCTGACCATCTGTGACCTGGGCACTGCCCCCCAGGGGCCCACCCAGTCAGCAGCACCAATCACCGGGGAAAGGGCATATTTCTAGCATATAATCTATACTCTTTGTCCTCCCACATGTCTCCTCTTTGTCGGTTCTCACCTGCACTCAGATTCCTTTTCATTCTGAGGTTCTGCATTAACCTCTGCCCCTAGTCTCCAGATATCCAGCCTTTATTAAACCTGTGCACTCTCTGCTTTCTGTATCCATCAAATTTGAATTTCAGCCACTAATTCATACAGTACAATGGGCTATAGCTCTTAAAGCTACAAAATACTTTTACCTGCAATACTGTGCACAATTTTGAAAACTGATCCTATACGATACTGTGAAGTCAGTCTTCTGATTGATGCTGAGTATACTGCACAGTCTATCTAGAGTTCAGACATCAATATTCTGTACACTGAGCGTAAAGTTTGGTATTCAGCCTGACCTCTCTCTCAGGTCAGTGACGTCAGGGCTTTGTCCCTCCTCCTGCTCCTCCTCCTCACGCCATCTGCCAGCTGCTTTGGTGTGGCGTGGTGTCGCTGCTGGTGCAGGGAGAATATGCCTGAGATTAAACACACCCAGATGAATCCCATGGGATTTAGGTTTTACCCTGGAGTATAGGGAGCCCCTGCGGCTCTGCTTATCTATCAGGATCTTGTGCGTGTGTGCTTTGTACTTTGTAGATGTGTGGGGGATTGGCAGATCTCTGAAATTGAGGATATAATTTATGTTAAAATGGATATTGGGAGAGTGATACATAGATCTACTTCATAACCACAGGGGTGCTCGCTCACAAACACAATGTCCTGTTTGTAGACATGCCTTCCTGATCCTTCTGTTTCACCCCTGAACTATCTGTTCACATTCATTTCCTGTCTCCCTGCAGGCAGTGCTGTGAGTGGTGTCTCCTAGGACACGGAAGAACCATGTTCTAAAGGTAAACAGACCACAGCAGAGTGATGAGCTACAAGCAGCAGGGGGAGGGGCTAGGTGATGCTATCTTGGAGGAGCATAAGGCTTCACCTGCTTCCAGAAACCGGCAGCCCAATAGCACAGGGGGAGAAGGAGAAGGGGTCCCTGTCCGGAGAAGTTGGAGACCCTGCCAAATGCTCGGTCAGGATGGGCAGGAACATCACCACCACCATCATCCTCCTATTCCGCACCAAGGCTCGGGCCCTGCACGGCACCGTAGACGAACTCCCTCAGGGCAGGGCCCATCCAGACAGTGGGAGGGAGCAGACATGGAGCCTCCTCGCCACACCCAGCCGCCTCGCCCTGGCGTGGCCCGCTACCGCCGCCAGGGAGAGCCCAGGGTCAGAGTTCACAGACAGAGACTGCCGACGAGAGATGGCCAAGACACCCACGCCCTGCCATTTCAACAGCAACGGTCATCTGGCGCTCCCCTGACTGAACAGAGGGACATGACTGGTCCCGCAACAATGAAGCAGCAGCACCCCCCACACTCCTGTCCACCCCACCACACACAGAACAGTAGAGCACCTGACCTTACTGCTGGTACCTCTCCTACCCCCACACACCACACACCATGTCCTACTGCCCCTGATCCCCCTTCCCAAGACCTGCATCAAACCCTTCCCAACATAGAGTCTCCCCAACCTCAGGAGGAAGAGGAGGAAGGGTACAGCTCATCCATAACGCAGTCTGTTAGTACTCAAAGTGGATTTGACAACCAGACAGACCTAGAGAACCAGAGGGAGGGGGGCCATGGAGAGGGGGCTAAAAGAGACCGGTCTGGGAGAAGAAGACAGGAGCAAGAGGGATCTGGTAGAGGATGATCAGGAAGATGGAACTAATGAGTACTGTTCTGACACTGAGAGTGCTGCCTCGCTAAGCATGGAGGCTCCGCCCCTGAGTTCACCTCCTCACCAATCACCATTCTTGCCCCCTCCACTTCAGTCTGAGAACTCGGACCAATGTAGTGACGAGTTTAGCCCAAGTCCCACCTATGAAAATGACATAATGCCTGATGATGAGAGCTACACTGATTCTCCACTGTCCCACCCCAAATCCTTCACCTTCAGAGACTCGTATCCTAAGACCTATGCAGAATTCTATAATGAGTCCTACCCACAGTCAGAATCTATCACAGAATCCAACACAGAGCCCTATGCAAAATCCTACCCTCAGTCTTTCCCTGCACCCTTGAAATTGATTAATTATCCAGACAGGAGATCTGAGGCTGACCCTGATGAGCCATATTCAGAACCTCACCCAGGGCCCTGCAGTCGTAGACAGAGGGAGCATGTTTATAAGGGAGCTACAGACACTGAACCCCAACCCCGTGACTCCTGGCCAGGTAGGGATGTGGGGTTACCACAGACCAGCCCCCATTGGCAGGGACGCTCAGTCGGCTCAAGGCTACACCACTACAATGACACAACGTCTGATGGGGAGGACGACAGCCTCAAAGAAAGCCCCAGATCCCAAAGCCTGGGGCCACCTCCCTGGAACGTGCAAGGTGAAGCCCAGTCAGAGCATCCCAGCTCTGGGCAGCCTGGTTCAGGTGAGTTCCAGGATGAGCAGGCTGGGATGGAGCTCCGACCTCCAGCGGAAGGCCTTTCAGAGGACAGTGTCACAGGCTCAGGGGATGCTATCTCTCTGGCCATCAGGGACATCCGAGAGGCCATAGAGGAGGTGAAGACAAAGACGGTGCGCTCGCCCTACACTCCTGACCAGCCCATAGAGCCTGTGTGGGTGATGAGACCGGAGGTCAGTCCTAATGAGGATGAATCCTCCCCAGAGCAGACACCGGGTGGCGAAGTGAGTATGAGCCAGCCCTGGATCACTACAGAAATCACATTTTTGAAATGTTTACATAGTGGAGAGAATGGATGTTTATCCATTCATTGCATCAGTGATAAGAGTGATTTCTGAGGTAATAATGTTATCTACTCCTGTTTAAATGTGCCACCAGAAATCAATTGAGGTTTTCTCTCATGTATCTCTTAATCTGTCCTACAGCCTGTCTCTCAGTCTCCTTCACACTATAACCCAGTCCCAGCCCGAGTTCCTTCCCCTGTCCATGTTCCAGTACCAGCTCCAGCCCCACCCCGAGTTCCATCCCGAGTCCCAGCCCGAGTTCCTTCCCCTGTCCATGTTCCAGTACCAGCCCCATCCCGAGTTCCATCCCGAGTTCCGGTGCCAGTCCCAGAGCATGTCTGTCCTGTGAGGGTAGAGTCCTCCAGAACACACCAGGTTCAGCAGAGGGAGCATAGAGAACAGAGGGAGCCGCCTAGGCCACCATCCATTGAGGAGGTAAGTGACTGCTCTGCACTGTGTCACACGCACCACTGTGGAAAGAGAAGTGCTATTCTACTGTTACTGTCACCATTACTGATGTATAATAGTAATATTCTGTTTTTATTTCAGATCCAGAGGCATATGCCGTCCTTCCCTACATACGTGGAAGGTGAGTGTCTCTGTGGTTGGGGGGGTCATTAGTGAGATAAGCGGAATGTTTTTGTAGATTAAGCTTGGCTGTGGTATAAAATGCACTTCAATTACTTGATGGAAAAGGTTAGGCATCAGTGGCATGTTGTCATGTTGGGCATTTGATTTTGTTTTCACTCAAATCAAAAGTGATGACCATTGATTGTCACCAACCTCAATGACCGTCTTGTCCACAGTCCCAGGGCCATGTGACCCAGAGGACCTGATTGATGGCATCATTTTTGCGGCCAGCTACCTGGGCTCCACCCACCTGCTGTCAGAGAGGACTCCCACTAAGAGTGCCCGCATGCAGCAGGCCCAGGAGGCTATGAGCCGTGTCAGGGTGAGCCACACGGGGGTCACATCAGCTAGGACCGAATACTCTTCCCTTTCTCCTTCCTTCACTCTTCCATCTTTTAAGTGACAGGCAGTAACCATTCTCATGTCCTTAGTTCCATATAATTATGTGCAGTATATTGTGCATTACATTTTTACTAAATAGCTATTGACACATCTGCCAAATAACATTGTTTCATGTCCATAAAGAAGTATTGGGGAATGCCCATGGCATCTGTCAGTCTATGTTGTTATCACATGCAGTCTGTTTGTTTCTTGAGGGGTGCTAATGTCACATTGATGAAGGGGAAACTTTTGAGGATGTTTGCTTCATAACCTCTGGGCCAGTAACTTTTGTCAGATGTGGTAGACAGCTTAAATCACCACCTGCCCACACAAGGCACGTGTGTACACACATATACACACACAGCCCTAATACACCAAATGGGATGGCCAATCTTCTGTGAGCCAATCCAGTGTCGTCCATACCCTAGCCCCATCTTACTATTCTTGGCGGAGCACTGTCTTGAACGCTCTCGCTCTCTCCCTCTTGCTTTTGCTATTCTATACGGCAGACCGCACAAAAGCAAGCTAAAAACAGAAAGAAGGTACAGTGACAGTATTACGGCTGTAACATATATATTTTTCTGTCTGTTCTGTGTCTTAAGTCATATTTTCTGTGTCTTAAGTCATAATTTCTGTTTGTCTGTAATGGTTGTTTGAATGTCTTCTGTTGTTGAAGTGATGCTCTCCTCTCCCTAAATGTGCAGACTGGGGGTGAGATTCCTTCTTCCACTGAAGTGGATCTCTTCATGTCTACACAGAGGATCAAAGTGCTGAATGCAGACACTCAGGTAAATACTGTATAATATTGACCTTAGCATGGACTCACTCAAGGATAGCTGCTGCTATGTTACATGTACCAAACAATCGCTATAGTGTTAGTAATCCCGGTGTTAATTTGGTCGTTCCATGAAATGAGTGCCTGTTGTGTGCAACCCTTTTGATATTTTAAGTAGAAATTGTGCACCAATATTGGATATTAAAGCCTGTTCTATTAAATTAAGTGAGCTTTAGTATAGACCACATGGAGAATTCAATAAATGCTAGTGCCAAAATTCGGCATATTGATATTTCCCTCCGTACACCCGCTGTGACTTCTAGAACGATTTTAAACTTCTTAGTTACGCCCCTTTTTTCCCTCGATTTCTGCATGAATGACGTGCCCAAAGTAAACTGCCTGTTGCTCAGGCCCTGAAGCCAGGATATGCATTTCATTGGTACCATTGAAAAGAAAACACTTTGACATTTGTAGAAATGTTAAAATAATGTAGGAGAATATAACAAAAAAGATATGGTCTCTTTTTTTGAGAGACCATCGTCTTAGAATGGCAAGCATAAGGTCATACTGAAAATTAGTTCCCTGGATGCAATTTCTATGGCTTCCACAGGGTGTCAGCAGTCTATGTTCAAGGTTTCAGGCTTTTAATTTAAAAAAAATGATAAGAAATATCAGTTTTAATACAGGGACACAGTCTTGGAAATTCGTGTCTGTGAAGAAGACAGGATACACCTGCTAAAAAGTTTCCTATTGAACATACTTCTTTCCATACTAAATATTATAGTTTGATTACATTTTAGGGTATCTGAGGAGTAGATAGAAAAGTATTTTGACTTGTTGAAACAAAGTTTAGGGGTAGATTTTCGGATTCCTTTCTCTGCATGTTGGGACAGCAGATAGCCGTTGGACTAGTAACCGAAAGGTTGCAAGATCGAATCCCCGAGCTGACGAGGTAAAAGATCTGTCGTTTTTCCCCTGAACAAGGCAGTTAATCCAAAGTTCCTAGGCCGTCATTGAAGATAAGAATTTGTTCTTAACTGACTTGCCTAGTTCAATTAATTAAGGTAAAAAAAAATGTTGAAGGAGGGGATTACTCAAATCGATAGCGCCAACTAAACAGACTTTTTGGGATATAAAGAAGGATTTTATCTAACAAAACGACACTATATGCTATAGCTGGGACACTTTGGATGACAAATCAGAGGAAGATTTTCAAAAAGCAAGTGAATATTTAGTCGCTATCTGTGAATTTATGAAACCTGTGCCGGTGGTAAAAATGTTTGATGTGGGGCGCCGTCCTCAAACAATCACATGGCATGTTTTTGCTGTACTAGCTACTGTAAATCTGACATTGCAGTTAGATTAACAATAATTTAAGCTTTCAACTGATATGTACCTAAATGTTTAATAGCCATAATTTTAATGAGTATTTGTTTTAATTGCGCGCCCTCCAGTTTCACCGGGATGCCTAGCCCAAACAGGTTTTAACCCACTTAAACCCAAAATGTCTCCAAGTATTCACCATCATTGTAAATAAAGATTATTATGTGATTAGTGATTCATTTACATCTGTCCCTCATTTTAAGGTTAACCCTGTTACGTGAACTGAACTCTCATTTTTAATATGGTGAAACTATTCCTTTTAAAATATTTTTTCAAAAGAAACATTAAACAGCCAAATTATAGTGATAAAGCAGGTGAGCTGGTTCTACCCTTTGTCCATTTTGTGATGGAAAACTGAGTGGGTCAAGCATAACACGTCAACCCTATTACCCATAGATAGGCAGGCTAGACATTTTTAAATTTCATTTTTATTTTGCATTAAATTGCCCCTCCCTGTTGTACACAACAAGCTTCCATTCCCCCTATCACAAGGGGATTTATGGCTGGTTTAAGATGAAATTGTCACTTACTAGTCATTTTTTTAAATTTAGCCTCTTGAGATGGGAAAAAAGTTTTTTTTTAATGAAGTGGAACATGTGCTCTTAATGACAATGTTACAATTAGGTGAACATTTAATTTTTATTTGCCACCTAATTGGTGGAACGGCGCAGTTATCAAACTTACCTCTCCACACACTTAAACTACATCCACATACAATACTGCCAAACACCTCTTTCCCTCTATACCCACATAACCATGTCCTTATCCTGTGTTCCTATCAGGCGTCCATGATGGACCTGCCACTGAGGACCATCTCCTACATCGCTGACATAGGCAACATGGTGGTGCTGATGGCCAGGGGGAAGATGGTACGCTCCAGGAGCGCTCAGGAACATCTGAACCATACAACTGACCACACCAACAGCCCTGCCCGCGACGACCTCCCCCAGTACAGGATGGTCTGCCACGTGTTTGAGTCGGAGGATGTAAGTGTGTGTTTACAAATGATTTGTTTAACTCGGACACAAGTGTGTGTATGAAGGAACTTTATGACATACAACGTAATATGTGCGTTTCTGTGGTGCCACTCTTACCCTCTGTCCAGGCCCAGCTCATAGCCCAGTCTATTGGCCAGGCCTTCAGTGTGGCGTACCAGGAGTTCCTGCGGGCCAATGGCATCGACCCAGAGGACCTGAGTCAGAGGGAGTACAGCGACCTGCTCAACACTCAGGACATGTACAACGATGACCTCATCCACTTCTCCAAGTCAGAGAACTGCAGAGATGTGAGTCAACCACCAGGGGGCAGGCCAGTGTTGGGTGCTTAGAATTTTGATATGGGATTTTAGTGACTATGCCAATTAGTTCTAAAACAGCGAGCTATACCCGTAATACACATAGCATTAACAAGAAGGGCTAACTGAAAGACATGAAGACATTCAAGTGAACAGTTGCCTTGACCTTATTGGTGTAAGTAGTGGCATTTGTTCTGTGTGTATCCTATTGCAGGTTTACATAGAGAAGCAGAAGGGAGAGATTCTGGGCGTGGTCATAGTGGAGTCAGGCTGGGGCTCTATTCTGCCCACCGTCATCATTGCTAGCATGATGCATTTTGGGCCTGCGGAGAAGTCTGGTCGACTCAACATTGGTGACCAGATCATGACCATCAATGGAACCAGTCTGGTTGGACTGCCCCTCTCCACTTGCCAGAGTATCATCAAGGTTTGCCTTTCTCTTGTCTCTGTGTTCTTTCAGCCTCTTTCCCTGCCTTCACCTTTTCTCTCTGTGTCACTGCAGCCCAACTCTGCATTTCTGCTGAAAATGCAAATGCACTTGTGGTCAGGCAGACAGTCTGTTTTAAATCTAAATAGTCTACCCCTCTGCAAGCTGGCACACACTGAAAACAATTGACTTTGACTGCTTGACCAGGCGGTGCTGTAATTGCATTTTTTCCCTCTTCTCTTGGCTGTCTCCTTCTGTTATAATCTGTCCCCCCAGGGTCTGAAGGCCCAGTCCAAGATTAAGTTGAACATCGTCAGGTGTCCCCCCGTCACTATGGTGCTGATCCGCAGACCAGACCTCCGATATCAGCTGGGCTTCAGCGTACAGAATGGCATTGTGGGTATCATGACAATTGGGGGTGGGGGGGGGGGTGCTTTGAGTGCTTGATTAGATTTATTGCTGTTTGTGTCCCTCTGTCCTGTAAAGATCTGCAGCCTGATGAGGGGGGGCATTGCTGAGAGAGGAGGGGTCCGTGTCGGTCATCGCATCATTGATATCAACGGTCAGAGTGTGGTGGCTACACCTCATGAGAAGATTGTTCAAGTCCTGTCTAATGCAGTGGGAGAGGTACAAGAACACACGCAACAGTCCAGTGTTGAGGTCAAGAACTTAAATAGTCATGAGTTGAAATAATCCTAATTGAATCTGTAAATGGCGTTACAATTAACTCTATGCTCGGCTGTGTTTTGATCACGCAACCTGTGTGTTTTCTTTGTGCTGCAGATCCACATGAAGACGATGCCTGCAGCCATGTACCGTCTATTGACTGCCCAGGAACAGCCGGTCTACATCTGAGACTTGCTCTCTCTCCCTGGACAAAACTCTCCATTCCAGTTCACATCAAGGGGATTTTTCTTCGCTTTTTATTTAATTACATTCATCAGCCACGTATTTGATTTTCACATCACTGTTTGCTTAAAGTCAAAGTATTTTCATGCCACTCCGCACTGATTTGCCTTAATCTGAACCTGTTAAACAGGTGCATCCCTGAAGTAAAACGGCACAGAGTAGTTTACCAGGCAGATTAATGAATTTAAATATGCGTATTGAGGAGAAACTATTTTGGTCTTTCAGGATCCTATGAATGTACTGTAAACTGTCTCCATGGGGGCGTGGTAACCCAAATGTGAGCTTTTCATTGGACCAAAACCACTTCTACAGCCTTGCATGTAACTGCGATGTTGCAGCTGTGCTATAATTTGCACCTGGTTGAATTAACTCCCAGAAACCATCCTGCCTGAGGCTGCATTAGAAACAAAACATAGTCACCACGACACAAATGAAAGTTTAAAATAGATTTATTTGAGAAAGTTAACGACTCACTAGTCGATTTCAGCCGCATGAGGAGGACCATGAATCAAATAGTAGATGCATATACAGATGGTTGATACACCCTGGTAAAACAAGAATGGCGCATCTGTACTGTATATGCCATAAAAATGTGATTGTCTCAGGTTGTATGTAAACTGGCATGTTTTGTCCATCACCTCAGAGCCTAGTGCTGACTGCTTCTTTCAGTGGTCTGACACTGCTACACTATAAAAGGCACTTTGTATGCACTGATCTCTAGTATTAAAATACACAAAAATGACAGAGTACAGTAAATCAAAGGGTATGCAATGAGAGATTACCCACCACTCACTAACAGGCCAGCTGGAGACAGAGTACCCCCATGTCTGTCCAGATTTGTTACATTGAAATAAACAAGATTTAAAACATGTAAAAAGATAATATATATACATACACGGTTATAAAAAGTGTATTCGAACCCTATTGGTTTGGATAAATATGACTGTGGGGTTGGGAGGTTAAAAGGCATATAGGCCATCCCACACAGTGAGGCAAACAGTCAATGTCAGGACACACCTGAATGGGATATATCGTCCTGCCACTAGGTGGGGCCACAGGACAGGGTGTTCGAGTAACCACAGTGAGAACAATAAGGTGGATCTGTCTGTCCTTACATCTCAGTGTCTTTGTACTTCTGGGGGTTGCTGTAGTAGCCTCGTCTGGTCTGGTTGGCCAGCTGTCTGCGGTACTCTTCCTCATCGTCGTCATAGTGACCCCTGCCTTCAGAGTATGGTGGCCTGGAGGACGGGGTCTGGGGCTCTGGGTTGGAGCTGGAGCTGGACACACAGGAGAGCGGGAGAGACATTTTTGTTCATTCAGATTGTTGGGCATTGAGTCTGTAAAAAAAAAAAAAGTATTGAACCCAACCTGACAGGCAGTGGAAAGTTAAGTAAAAATGCAAATTTGTGTGGTGATCGACAAGGTTAAAAACATGAACTTACCCTATTGGCTGTGGGCGGTTGTGGTTGGGCTTTGGTAGTTTCACTGGGACTGCATAGATGTCTGGGTGCTTCTGGGCTATTTCCAGCTACAGTCAAGAGAGCAGGAGGAGTTTGACAGTTGTGTCAACGCACATACTGTACATTAAACATAAAGCAACATACAGTTGAAGTTGGAAGTTTACATACACCTTAGCCAAATACATTTAAACTCAGTTTCAGATCACCACTTAATTTTAATGTGAAAAGTCAGAAAAATAGAGAGAATTATTTATTTCATCACATTCCAATGACTCCAACCTAAGTGTATGTAAACTTCCGATTTCAACTGCATGCACTTGAATATACCTTTTGGTACTTGAAATAAAACATTTAATCAGAATATATGAAATGATCACTTTTCCCTGTAGATCCATTTGGTTCTTTAATGGGCATTACATCTTACTGCTAGGGGCGTTACTGTCTGTTTTCCACCAGTAGTACTGACCCGTGCTTGCTCGGCCTCCTGGAGCTCCAGCATCCTCTGGGCTCTGGCCAGGTGGTCCATCTTTTCGAAGGCCTTCACCTTGCCAATGAATGAGCGGTTAGCCGGGTCCTCTCCCCCCTGGACACTGTGGTCCTCAGATGACTGGCCGGGGGCCTTTAGGGTGGGCTTGAGGGCCACGGGGGGAGGGGCGGGCTTGGACCCCCCGGCCGCGTCACTGCTAATGGTGCTGCTGGAATGGGAGTCATAGCCCCCCCGAGACTGCACCCTCACCTGGTGCAATAGAAGAGGATATTCTGGTCTTAAAAGCAAGCACAAAATGTGGTACAGGGTTTGAGAGCTGAGGGTGGGGTTCAAGGGGGTCTCACCTTGGGGGCTCAGGGACGAAGGTGGGGGGCGGGCTGGGGTCTCTCAGCACCTCTCTGCTCCCTGATCTCCTCATACGAGGTATGGGGGCAGGATGGCGTCTCTACAGGTGGGAATGGAGGGATGTACGTATGTCAACAAACAGACTAGGTCAACACAACAAGTCAAGATTGTTGACTGGCAATGAGAGATTAATGGAGTACACTTGAGAGAGACAGATGCCAGTCTCCATCTCTGACACTGGATGAGTGATTGACAATGAGGGCTAGTGATTGACAGTAGTAAAGCACACCCACCTCCTCTGGCAGTACGGGCTCTGAGGAGCGGCTGATGGCCGACACCGGCTGATGGGGCTCGTCCATTGGCTCGTCCAGCTCGTTGTCGGTGTAAGCCCCACCCTCGTCGGCCGTGTCGTCGAAGTCGCTGGTCAGTCGGCTGTCCATGCTCAGGTAATCGGCGCTCATCGCTGACAGGTATGACATGTGGTCATCATGGATATCCAGTTCCTCTTCAGAGCCATCCAACTGAAAGAAAGACGGAAGTTGGTATGAAAGACACTACATACAGTACATAAATTCACATATTCAAGTAAATAAATATGTTAGAAATTGTTGCGGTTGATATTTTTGTTCTCTCTCTGTGTGTGTGTGTACACACACCAAAAATATTTTAAAAACGCAACATGCAACAATTTCAAAGATTTTACTGAGTTACAGTTCATATTAGGAAATCAGCCAATTGAAATAAATTCATTAGGCCCCAATGTATGGATTTCATATGACTGGTCACAAAAACAAAAGTAGCGGCGTTGATCAGAAAACCAGTCAGTATCTGGTGTGACTCATGCATCTCATTTGCCTCATGCAGCGTGACACAGCTCCTTCACATAGAGTTGATTAGGCTGTTGATTGTGGCCTGTGGAATGTTGCCCAACTCCTCTTCAATGGCTGTGTGAAGTTGCTGGATATTTTGGCATGAACTGGAACATGCTGTAATACGTCAATCCAGAGCATCCCAAACCTGCTCAATGGGTGACGTACTACCAAATTCTCTAAAATAACATTGAGGCAGCTTATGGTAGAGAAATTAACATTAAATTATCTGGCAACGGCTTTTGTGCACAGGCCTGCAGTGCACATTTTAGAGTGGCCTTTTATTGTCCCCAGTACAAGGTGCACCTGTGTAATGATCATGCTGTTTCATCAGCTTCTTGATATGCCACACCTATCAGGCGGATGGATTATTTTGGTAAATCAGAAATGCTCACTAACAGGTATCTAAACAAATTGGTGCACAACATTTGAGAGAAATAAGCTTTGTGTGTGAAAATTTCAGGAACACTTCAAATGTTGCATCTATATTTTTGTTCAGTGTATATGTATTAAATAAAAACAGAGCTTACCTTGCCCTCACAGATCCACACAGCCCGCTCCTGCTGTGCCCGGATAGAGTCTTTCACACTCCCATACCACCCGTCATTGGCCGAGTTCAGGTCAACAGTTGCTGTCCAGAGAAACAAACCAGAATGATTGGCACAACAGAAACAGAAGAAATACAGCGTAATCATTGTTTCAGTAATAAACTATGTGGCCTCAATAGACCAACCCTAGTGTTTGGGCTTCATAATACTAGGGATTCACCTGGGGACTTGCATCAGTGACATGTACAATGCCATATACAGAGGAGCTGCTGTGTGTGACTGACCAGTGAAGAGGTGGGAAAAGGTCTTCCTCATTTTGACCGCCTGCTCGTAGAGTTTGCGGGCGCTGCGACTGGAGCCGGGCACAAGGCGGTTCCTCATGGTCTTGATGCCCCCCTTGCTGTCCGGGTTGAGGAACACCACAATGGGGTACCACTGGGTGTAGTTCAGGGTGTCCACTGCCTTGGGAGTCACGTCCAGCAGGGCATGGCGGTCCTGGGGAGACAGGGTCAATGTGAGAGGGAAGCTGGAGAAGATGACAGTGAAGAGGAAGAGTAAGGTGGAGGATGATGACTACGGTGATGAAGGTAAGAGGTGGATGAAGATGATGGTAATGATTAAAATGGGGAGGATGAAGACGCCGGTGGTGGTCGCGTTTACCTGTTCGATGATCTGACGAATGGTATTGAGTCTCACCACACCGGAGGACTTGTCAGCGCCTGCGTCCTTGGGCTCGGTCTCTGTGTGGTCAAACAAAAACATCAGCTTCTCACCAATTCTACATAAACACACATGATCATAGAAGCCATAAGGAAATGCTCAATTTAGAATGCCCGGTCAGCGCAGGGTGAACAAATTTGGAACTATTCCATTGAAATTAAAAATACTAAATTGAGCGCACCTTACGTAAATACATGATGCACCTTAGTTTACAAGCAGAAGTTAGGAGCACCATACTCACTGGCTATGACAAACTCCTCAGGCAGGTCGTTGGCCAGTTTCTCATTGACTGCGTCTGCAATGGGCCCAAACACAACCACTGGTCTCCTGAAGCCAGCTGAGGATCAAAACAGACACACGGTTAGTATCTCACATCTGTAATATACAGCTGAAGTCAAGAAGTTTACATACACCTTAGCCAAATACATTTGAACTCAGTTTCACAATTCCTAACATTTAATCCTAGTAAAGATTCACCGTCTTAGGTCAGTTAAAATTAAGTGGTGATCCTAAGAATGTGAAATGTGAAAAATAAGACAGAAGGATTTATTTCAGCTTTTGTTTCATTCATCAAATTCCCATTGGGTCAGAAGTTTACATACACTCAATTAGTATTTGGTAGCATTGCCTTTAAATAGTTTAACTCGGGTCAAACGTGTCAAGATAGCCCTCCACAATCTTCCCACAAGTTGAGTGAATTTTGGCCCATTCCTCCTGACAGAGCTGGTGCAACTTAGTCAGGTTGTAGGCCTCCTTGCTCACACAAGCTTTTTCAGTTCTGTCCACACATTTTCTATAGGATTGAGGTCAGGGTTTTGTGATGGCCACTCCAATACCTTGACTTTGTTGTCCTTAAGCTATTTTGCCACAACTTTGTAAGTATGCTTTGGGTCATTGTCCATTTGGAAGACCCATTTGCGACCAAGCTTTAACTTCCTGACTGATGTCTTGGGATGCTGCTTCAATATATCCACATTATTTTGTGAAGTGCACCAGTCCCTCCTGCAGCAAAGCACCCCCACAACATGATGCTGCCACCGCCGTGTTTCACAGCTTGCAATCCTCCCCCTTTTTCAAACATAACCATGGTCATTATGGCCAAACAGTTCTATTTTTGTTTCATCAGACCAGAGGATATTTCTCTAAAATGTGTGATTTTTGTCCCCATGTGCAGTTGCAAACCGTAGTCTGGCTTTTTTATGGCGGTTTTGGAGCAGTGGCTTCTTCCTTGCTGATTGGCCTTTTAGGTTGTCAATACAGGACTCATTTTACTGTGGATATAGATACTTTTGTACCTGTTTCAGCATCTTTACAAGGTCTTTTTTTTTTTTTCTGGGATTGATTTGCACTTTTCGCACCCAAGTACATTCATCTCTAGGAGACAGAACGCGTCTCCTTCCTGAGCGGTATGACGGATTTGTGGTCCCATGGTGTTTATACTTGCGTACTATTGTTTGTACAGATGAACGTTGTACCTTCAGGCGTTTGGAAATTGCTCCCAAGGATGAACCAGACTTGTGGAGGTCTACAATTTCCTTGGCTGATTTCTTTTGAGTTTCCCATGATGTCAAGCAAAGAGGCAATGAGTTTGAAGGTAGGCCTTGAACTACATCCGCAGGTACACCTCCAATTGACTCAAATGATGTCAATTAGCCTATCAGAAGCTTCTAAAGCCATGACATCATTTTCTGGAATTTTCCAAGCTGTTTAAAGGCACAGTCAACTTAGTGTATGTAAATTTGTGACCCATTTGGAATTGTGATACAGTGAATTAATCTGTCCGTAAACAATTGTTGGAAAAATGATGTGTCAGGCACAAAGTAGATGTCCTAACCGACTTGCCAAAACTATAGTTTGTTAACAAGAAACTTGTGGAGTGGTTGAAAAACGAGTTTTAATGTCTCCAACCTAAGTGTATGTAAACTTCCAACTTCAACTGTAGCTCTGGTTAGACATGCTATATAGTTTGTCTGTGCATTCCATTATGAGAAAGTTCCTAATAAATAATTCAGTTGATAGTTAAGTTCAATCGAAAGTTTAGAACTTATTCTGTTCTATCCAGTCAAGTGGCTCTTAGACCACACCCCAACAGGAGATAGGAGTCTTTTGCGTTGGGAGACGTACCTTCTCGTAAGACCACCCTCTCGTAGGCAGAGAAGCGAGTGGTGACAGGGGTGGCAGTCAGATCCTCTCTGCTCTTACGGAGGTCCTTCTTCTTTGCCGCCCTTTGACCCCTCAACCTCCAGAAGTCTCCTCTGTCATTGGCTGTTCCTCTCTGGGCATTCTGCACATTCGACATTTGTTCCGCCCTGAGAAGCAGAGAACACCAGGAATCATAAAGTACTTAGTCTCAATCTCACACACACACACGGGTGAAAACTTGGTAATTCCATCAGACATGGTTAAAACTACTGTCAAGGTAGAGAACTTCTAAAATTGAGATCATATGAATAATTACTACATACGGTGCCAACTGAATACAAAACCAAATTAAACAAATACATTGTTATAGGCTACATACAGTATGATAATAGATAGGATTATTACACCTACATATTAACAGACATACATTTTTAACACGATCCAAATATAGTCTGCTATAAAGCACAGCACTAATTCATTAATAACATTATGAGTTCCTATTTCACCATTATGAGTTCTTAAATAACCTAAGTGAATGATTTATTCAGGCAGCCATTGGCTGCAGATGGAATAGGAGTCTTATGACTGTGTAATTATGTATAAGTAGCCTCAATCATTGTTATAATTTTAACTATAAGTCAAAGTGCCTTAAAATCATGTAACACGTTGCCTACCGATTGCAAGGTGCAGCCGGTGTCCAAATATTGAAGTCTGATCCGCTCATTCAATGGGACATGTTTCAACGTCTGCCTTAAAATGTGTTATACACTGTTGGGATGGTGACTTGGGAGAACTATGTGCGAGATGGGATCTTGTAACCTCCTGTCCAGCTTGTTAATCATCTCTTGAAGCCGTCTTTGCGAACTGTACAAATAGCAACCATGTCTTTGGCTATGTGATAACCTCTGTGATTTCTGTTCTGCAGGACGTTTCTTCGTAGGCCTTACACTTGAAAATGCGTCGGCAATCAATGCCTGTTTAACTGCACACTAAGCGGGGATGATTGTGATTGGCCAGCATGTGCAAGCCATGCAGAGAGCGAGAGACCCTGCTTGTGATTGGTCAGCATCCTCTGTGCAAGTAGAGAGTGAATGAACAGTCTAGTGCATCTCATTGGAGGAGGTACCGTAGTCTAGTTTTTGCAGTATTAATAGTGTCAAAAAAATAGGAAAAAATCATGGCCTCTTGCGATATGGATATTGCACATGTCAATAGCTCAATTTCAATCTGAATTTGATTCCACGTGCAGCCCTAACTCAAAACACTACAAGTTCTCCTGCAACAGAGTGATCAATACTGTAAATTAAGATCTTACATCTGTATGCGCACACACACCTGCTCTTGTTGGGGATGATGCCCTTCTCCAGCAGCTGGTTGTCTTTGTCAGTGCGGATGGCTAGCCAGTTGCCCAGCTTGCCGTCATAGAGTGTGTCAGTCACATTGAAGATCTCCCCTCGGGAGAAGGGCAGGCTCTGGGGAACCTCTTTCTCATACTCAAAGTGGGTCCTGATGAAGAACGAGTCCCCCCTGCCCGATGCCAGGATGTCCTTATAGACTGGAACAGAGGACAGACACCACAAACATCAAACCACTTCACCTGCGACATGAGTTGAAATAAAATGACAGATGTGTCTTTATCTACAGAGTGAAGGCGTGACTCACCATCAGGTTTGCTCTGAGCCAGGATGGTGACATCCTCTCCCTTTGGAATCTCCAGCAGGTATAGGACAGCATCCTCACGCACCATGTCCCTGAAGTCCATGTTGTTCACCTGACAGACACAAAGACATCAGAAGACATAACATTAGCGATCATATGTAAAGCACTCATGAACAGACATGAGGAATTTCACAAACATGACAAACATTAAAACCTCTTAAGGATCCGCACGTTTTTCTTTTTCTACGCCTAAAATGACATACCCAAATCTAACTGCCTGTAGCTCAGGCCTTGAATTAAGGATATGCATATTCTTGGTACCATTTGAAAGAAAACACTTTCAAATTTGAAAGAAATGTGAAATGTAGGAGAATATATAGATCTGGTAAAAGATAATACAAAGGGGGAAAAAAGCCATTCTAGCTACTGTAAATTGGACAGTGCTGTTAGATTAACAAGTTAAGCTTTCTGCCAATATCAGAAACGGTGGGGCAAAAAAGCATTTAGTCAGCCACCAATTGTGCAAGTTCTCCCACTTAAAAAGATGAGGTCTAATTTTCATCATAGGTACACTTCAACTATGACAGACAAAATTAGAAAAAAAATCCAGAAAATCACATTGTAGGATTTTTAAAGAATTTATTTGCAAATTATGGTGAAAAATAAATATTTGGTCAATAACAAAAGTTTCTCAATACTTTGTTATATACCCTTTGTTGGCAATGACAGAGCTCAAACGTTTTCTGTAAGTCTTCACAAGGTTTTCACACACTTGCTGGTATTTTGGCCCATTCCTCCATGCAGATCTCCTCTAGAGCAGTGATGTTTTGGGGCTGTTGCTGGGCAACACAGACTTTCAACTCCCTCCAAAGATTTTCTATGGGGTTGAGATCTGGAGACTGGCTAGGCCACTCCAGGACCTTGAAATGCTTCTTACGAAGCCACTCCTTCGTTGCCCAGGCGGTGTGTTTGGGATCATTGTCATGCTGAAAGACCCAGGCACGTTTCATCTTCAATGCCCTTGCTGATGGAAGGAGGTTTTCACTCAAAATCTCACGATACATGGCCCCATTCATTCTTTCCTTTATACGGATCAGTCGTCCTGGTCCCTTTGCAGAAAAACAGCCCCAAAGCATGATGTTTCCACCCCCATGCTTCACAGTAGGTATGGTGTTCTTTGGATGCAACTCAGCATTCTTTGTCCTCCAAACACAACGAGTTGAGTTTTTACCAAAAAGTTATATTTTGGTTTCATCTGACCATATGATATTCTCCCAATCATTTAACATTTACATTTAAGTCATTTAGCAGACGCTCTTATCCAGAGCGACTTACAAATTGGTGCTTTCACCTTATGACATCCAGTGGAACAGCCACTTTACAATAGTGCATCTAGGTCTTTTAAGGGGGGGTGAGAAGGATTACTTTATCCTATCCTAGGTATTCCTTAAAGAGGTGGGGTTTCAGGTGTCTCCGGAAGGTGGTGATTGACTCCGCTGTCCTGGCGTCGTGAGGGAGTTTGTTCCACCATTGGGGGGCCAGAGCAGCGAACAGTTTTGACTGGGCTGAGCGGGAACTGTACTTCCTCAGTGGTAGGGAGGCGAGCAGGCCAGAGGTGGATGAACGCAGTGCCCTTGTTTGGGTGTAGGGCCTGATCAGAGCCTGGAGGTACTGAGGTGCCGTTCCCCTCACAGCTCCGTAGGCAAGCACCATGGTCTTGTAGCGGATGCGAGCTTCAACTGGAAGCCAGTGGAGAGAGCGGAGGAGCGGGGTGACGTGAGAGAACTTGGGAAGGTTGAACACCAGACGGGCTGCGGCGTTCTGGATGAGTTGTAGGGGTTTAAAGGCACAGGCAGGGAGCCCAGCCAACAGCGAGTTGCAGTAATCCAGACGGGAGATGACAAGTGCCTGGATTAGGACCTGCGCCGCTTCCTGTGTGAGGCAGGGTCGTACTCTGCGGATGTTGTAGAGCATGAACCTACAGGAACGGGCCACCGCCTTGATGTTAGTTGAGAACGACAGGGTGTTGTCCAGGATCACGCCAAGGTTCTTAGCGCTCTGGGAGGAGGACACGATGGAGTTGTCAACCGTGATGGCGAGATCATGGAACGGGCAGTCCTTCCCCGGGAGGAAGAGCAGCTCCGTCTTGCCGAGGTTCAGCTTGAGGTGGTGATCCGTCATCCACACTGATATGTCTGCCAGACATGCAGAGATGCGATTCGCCACCTGGTCATCAGAGGGGGAAAGGAGAAGATTAATTGTGTGTCGTCTGCATAGCAATGATAGGAGAGACCATGTGAGGTTATGACAGAGCCAAGTGACTTGGTGTATAGCGAGAATAGGAGAGGGCCTAGAACAGAGCCCTGGGGACACCAGTGGTGAGAGCGCGTGGTGAGGAGACAGATTCTCGCCACGCCACCTGGTAGGAGCGACCTGTCAGGTAGGACGCAATCAAGCGTGGGCCGCGCCGGAGATGCCCAACTCGGAGAGGGTGGAGAGGAGGATCTGATGGTTCACAGTATCGAAGGCAGCCGATAGGTCTAGAAGGATGAGAGCAGAGGAGAGAGAGTTAGCTTTAGCAGTGCGGAGTGCCTCCGTGATACAGAGAAGAGCAGTCTCAGTTGAATGACTAGTCTTGAAACCTGACTGATTTGGATCAAGAAGGTCATTCTGAGAGAGATAGCGGGAGAGCTGGCCAAGGACGGCACGTTCAAGAGTTTTGGAGAGAAAAGAAAGAAGGGATACTGGTCTGTAGTAGACATCGGAGGGATCGAGTGTAGGTTTTTTCAGAAGGGGTGCAAACTCTCGCTCTCTTGAAGACGGGAGGGACGTAGCCAGCGGTCAGGGATGAGTTGATGAGCGAGGTGAGGTAAGGGAGAAGGTCACCGGAGATGGTCTGGAGAAGAGAGGAGGGGATAGGGTCAAGCGGGCAGGTTGTTGGGCGGCTGGCCGTCACAAGACGCGAGATGTCATCTGGAGAGAGAGGGGAGAAAGAGGTCAGAGCACAGGGTAGGGCAGTGTGAGCAGAACCAGCGGTGTCGTTTGACTTAGCAAACGAGGATCGGATGTCGTCGACCTTCTTTTCAAAATGGTTGACGAAGTCATCTGCAGAGAGGGAGGGGGGATTCAAGAGGGAGGAGAAGGTGGCAAAGAGCTTCCTAGGGTTAGAGGCAGATGCTTGGAATTTAGAGTGGTAGAAAGTGGCTTTAGCAGCAGAGACAGAGGAGGAAAATGTAGAGAGGAGGGAGTGAAAGGATGCCAGGTCCGCAGGGAGGCGAGTTTTCCTCCATTTCCGCTCGGCTGCCCGGAGCCCTGTTCTGTGAGCTCGCAATGAGTCGTCGAGCCACGGAGCGGGAGGGGAGGACTGAGCCGGCCTGGAGGATAGGGGACATAGAGAGTCAAAGGATGCAGAAAGGGAGGAGAGGAGGGTTGAGGAGGCAGAATCAGGAGATAGGTTGGAGAAGGTTTGAGCAGAGGGAAGAGATGATAGGATGGAAGAGGAGAGAGTAGCGGGGGAGAGAGAGCGAAGGTTGGGACGGCGCGATACCATCCGAGTAGGGGCAGTGTGGGAAGTGTTGGATGAGAGCGAGAGGGAAAAGGATACAAGGTAGTGGTCGGAGACTTGGAGGGGAGTTGCAATGAGGTTAGTGGAAGAACAGAATCTAGTAAAGATGAGGTCGAGCGTATTGCCTGCCTTGTGAGTAGGGGGGAAGGTGAGAGGGTGAGGTCAAAAGAGGAGAGGAGTGGAAAGAAGGAGGCAGAGAGGAATGAGTCAAAGGTAGACGTGGGGAGGTTAAAGTCGCCCAGAACTGTGAGAGGTGAGCCGTCCTCAGGAAAGGAGCTTATCAAGGCATCAAGCTCATTGATGAACTCTCCGAGGGAACCTGGAGGGCGATAAATGATAAGGATGTTAAGCTTGAAAGGGCTGGTAACTGTGACAGCATGGAATTCAAAGGAGGCGATAGACAGATGGGTAAGGGGAGAAAGAGAGAATGACCACTTGGGAGAGATGAGGATCCCGTGCCACCACCCCGCTGACCAGAAGCTCTCGGGTGTGCGAGAGCACGTGTGCGGACGAAGAGAGAGCAGTAAGAGTAGCGGTGTTGTCTGTGGTGATCCATGTTTCCGTCAGTGCCAAGAAGTCGAGGGACTGGAGGGAGCCATAGGCTGAGATGAACTCTGCCTTGTTGGCCGCAGATCGGCAGTTCCAGAGGCTACCGGAGACCTGGAACTCCGCGTGGTCGTGCGCGCTGGGACCACCAGATTAGGTGGCCGCGGCCATGCGGTGTGGAGCGTTTGTATGGTCTGTGCAGAGAGGAGAGAACAGGGATAGACAGACACATAGTTGACAGGCTAGAGAAGAGGCTACGCTAATGCAGAGGAGATTGGAATGACAAGTGGACTACACGTCTCGAATGTTCAGAAAGTTAAGCTTACGTAGCAAGAATCTAATTGACTAAAATGATTAAAATGATACAGTACTGCTGAGGTAGGCTAGCTGCGTTGTTGACACTACCCTAATCAAGTCGTTCCGTTGAGTGTGAAGTTTCTACAATGCTGCTATTCGGGGCTAGCTGGCTAGCTAGCAGTGTTGGTTACGTTACGCTATGCTTAGGAGAACGACAATAGCTGGCTAGCTAAACTAGAAAATCGCTCTAGACTACACAATTATCTTTGAAACAAAGACGGCTATGTAGCTAGCTATGTAGCTAGCTACGATCAAACAAATCACACCGTTGGGACTGTAATGAAATGAAATGAAAATGTGATACTACCTGTGGAGCGAAGCGGAATGCGACCGGAATGCGAAAGTTCTATTCAGTAGACGTTGGCTGGCTGTTGGCTAGCTAGGAGTGTCTCCTACGTTAAGGACGACAAAATAGCTGGCTAGCTAACCTCGGTAAATTAAGATAATCACTCTAAGACTACACACTCTAAACTACACAATTATCTTGGATACGAAGACAGCAAAGACAACTATGTAGCTAGCTAATACTACACTAATCAAGTCGTTCAGTTGAGTGTGATAGTTACTATAGTGCTACGGTAGACGGTGAACGTGTTGGGCAGATAGGAGGACGACGAAATACGATAATTACCCAATTATCTTTGATACAACGACGGCTATGTAGCTAGCTAAGAAGAAATTGCTAAGATTAGACAAATCAGACCGTTGTACTATAATGAAATGTAATGAAATGTAATGAAAAAGTTATACAACCTGCAGACCGAAGGAGACCGAAGCGCGGATGCGACCGGCTCGCTCCAACCCGGAAGTAGATCTTCTTCTGGATCATCCAAATGCTCTCTAGCAAACTTCAGACGGGCCTGGACATGTACTGTCTTAAGCAGGGGGACACGTCGGGCACTGCAGGATTTGAGTCCCTGGTGGCTTGGTGTGTTACTGATGGTAGGCTTTGTTACTTTGGTCCCAGCTCTCTGCAGGTCATTCACTAGGTCCCACCGTGTGGTTCTGGGATTTTTGCTCACCGTTCTTGTGATCATTTTGACCCCACGGGGTGAAATCTTGCATGGAGCCCCAGATCGAGGGAGATTATCAGTGGTCTTATATGTCTTCCATTTCCTAATAATTGCTCCCACAGTTGATTTCTTCAAACCAAGCTGCTTACCTATTGCAGATTCAGTCTGCAACTTCAGAAGTTACAGGTCTGTGAGAGCCAGAAATCTTGCTTGTTTGTAGGTGACCAAATACTTATTTTCCACCATAATTTGCAAATAAATTAATTAAAAAATCTTACAATGTGATTTTCTGGATTTATTTCTCTCATTTTGTCTGCCATAGTTGAAGTGTACCTATGATGAAAATTACAGGCCTCTCATCTTTTTAAGTGGGAAAACTTGCACAATTGGTGGCTGACTAAATATTTTTGCCCCACTGTATGTCTATGTCCTGGGAAATGTTCTTGTTACTTACAACCTCATGCTAATCGCATTAGCCTACGTTAGCTCAACCGTCCCACAGAAGGGACACCGATCTCAAAGAAGACTAAGACTAAGAGTTAACCCTTTCCCTACCTTCATGATCTGGTCCCCAGTGTGAAGACCCTCCTGTTCTGCAGGACTGTCCTCCTGAACGCCTGCGATGAAGATTCCCACATCGTTTCCTCCCGCCAGCCTCAGCCCCACGCTCTCCCCCTTCTGGAAACGCACCATCACAGTGTTGGGCCTGGGCAACACACAATCCATTTAAGACAACAGGCAAGTTAATAACATTTGTACATTTCTATTCATAATCTACATTAGAGTACACAACTCTGTTGAGTTAATAGTGAGTCTGTGCCCTAGACCCATTCGCTGTAGATGTGTTAGTGGAACCAACACTTACCCGTATATCTCCTGATCCTCTATGCTTGGTGTCAGTGGTACCTTTGGGACAGCGTGGACTTTTGGGGCAACAGTTACTACCGGTGCTGTAGAAACAAAATGGAAATCCTCATTGGTGAGCATTGCTACGATGGTAAGTTAACTGATGCACTGCTTATATAACAGATAAATGTGATAACGGGAAATAAAAAATGTCCCATATTCAGTTATTCAAAGTCATTGTGCTTACCTGGGGGTGTTTCCGGGCGGGGCTCCACCCTCTCTACTGGCAGAAGGGGTGTGTCCTCCACAACTCTATCCTTTTTTCGCGCCGGCATGGCGAACGGTGTCGGCATAGCGCCCATTTTAGCCAGCCTGCTGGGAGGTTCCTCCCTGATCGTAAAACACACATAATCCCATGGTTCTCAAACAGTACAACACAGCTACAGTAGGCTTTCATCTTCTCCGAAATGCCATAGTGATGGTGTACAGATACTCAATGTAAATATCATCTCAACAATATTATATGGTACAGTACATAAGAGTGATCCATACAGCAGGTGGGAGCAGAGGGTGACTGTTTACCTGGGTTTGTCTCGGAGCCTCTCATTGGAGGAGTGGGAGGACAGGTCTGAGTGGGGGCTCGTCGGTCATCCTGTGGCGAGTAGGAGCGGTAAGACTCGATCTCCGAGATATCTGGAACACAAAATATTACCAACATCTAGTTCATCTTTAAGACAGATAACCCAAGTCGACTTTTCCCATAAGAAATGTTACATTTGGTATTAGTGGAGTGGAGAGAAACAGACAAACACAGCAAACCACAGACAGATACATTTCTTGCAGATACCCGTCACACAGACAAGCACCCCTGTTCTCAATACAGAAGCTGCAGTTCCAATCTTAGATCGCACATTTATTTGCTACATTTCAGACCATAGCATAATGAAATTCTGTCATATTCAATAAGTGGATTATCGGGGGGGGATTATATTCCCCTGCCAAGCGCTCACACACCACGTCCCTGAATGGACCAAAGTGGGTCAGAAGTCCCCGGGTGTGTGACAACGCCCCCCTCAAACGCTTTGGGTTAGCGCATCACCCCACCCTCCCATTTAATTACACAACCCAATCATAACCTGCACTTTGATCACGTGACAAATATACTGAAATAGAGCCAGTAGCCATAGAGACGGCCAGGTGACACTGAAGAGAACACGGTTCTCTTTTTCATACATTATTTCGATAGAAATGTGAAATGTTATTGATGGAATAGACTAAATGTCATCAAAACGGTGTCTGTTTGGCTGACATGCATGGGTATACCGTTTCATAATCTCTCTATACCAATGACAGGTCAGGTGGAAGGTGAGTAAAGTTGAAACAAAACTTTATTATCCCTAAGGGGAAACTTTTTGTTGTTGCCAGAATCAAACAAAAAGAAAACAGACAATTCAATAAAACCAGATATGGACAGGACAATACAACCGAAAACATACATTTTCATATCAGTAGACAATACAGTAGGTTAAAACACTCTCAATTAATAACTTCTACAAAGCACTGGGACCGTTCTGAATCTGTCCACATAAAAAGGTATTTTTCCTTAAAAAGGAAAGGAGCTGCTGCCACAGAGACTGAGAGTGGAGGGTCTCTCACCATCGAGCTCAGAGTCGCTGTCTGCCAGGGGAGGAATCCTGACCAGGACCTGTCTCCTGTCTCTCTGCACCACCAGCTGCAGCTTTCCTCGAGACTTCTCGATCAGCTTCCCTGCATCGCTTAGAGACAGGTTCTCGGTCACTGTACCATTGATCTGACACAGAGTGAGAGAGAGAGTCAAATCACATTCATAGTGTATCGTAGCAAACACACATAATATCTGTAGCCCACTGTCTGAGACGGATCATTCTTAAGTAATATGTGGGGGGGAGGATAAATCCCATTATAGGCCAACATAACATGCGACTTTTAACGAGGCAGCAGTGAAACAACGCTTCCCCCAGAGCAGAGATGAAACAGTGGTCTGTATGTGAGGCCCTTCCTACCTTCAGTATGATGTCTCCCTCCTGTAGGTTGCCATCCCTGCAGGCCAGACCTGTGCTGGTCATCTCCTTAATAAACAGCTGACTGCCCAGACGCAGACCATACTCTATAACACACACACAAAACACATGGTGTAAACATAAAAACATGGTTTAACTGATAGTAAACATTTAGCACAGGCTGTCTTAGAGGAATGAGCATAGTAGAGATAGATCACTGTAAATATGGAGTGTTAGTACAGTATGTATGTATGTATGTATGTATGTATGCATGCATGTAGACCTTCATTGGGCCTGTTCTTCAGCAACAGCACGTTGAGGGGCTTCTCCAGGGGCTCCTGCTCACGAGGGGGGCGGGCCATGGGGACTGGCATGGCGGTGGGGGAGGGTGAGCGGTCCAGACGCTCCCTGCTCCCGCTCCTCTTCATCTGCTCTTTCCTGTGGTCGCGGTCACTGGGAACACGTTCACGGTTACGCTCAAAGCTGTGGTCGCGACCATGGCTGCGGGCGGGACTGTGACCAGCCCTGTACCGTCGGTCGGGGCTGTTAGCGCGGTCCAGAGTGCGTTCACTACGGAAACGCCTGTCGGGGCTGGGGTCGCGGTCAAGGGCCCGTTCGCTGCGGTAACGCCGATCGGGGCTGTGGTCGCGGTCAAGAGTGAGGTCGCTTTTGTAGCGGCGGTCAGGGCTACGTTCACGGTCCAGAGTGCGACCCATGCTCCCGTCTCGTCTGTACTGCCTGTCTGGATGGAGGTCCCTCTCCACACTTCTGCCCCGGTCATCTCGACCGTAATCACGGTCAAAGCCCCGTCCCTGATAGCCAGCGTCTGTGTAACCACCCCTCTCCTGGCTGTGGTCGCGGTCTTGATGACTGCTGCGTCCGCTGTACACACTGCGGCGGTCCTGGTCGTAGTCATAGTCATCGTTGTAGTCGTTACTGAAGACGCGGTCATCGGGGGAAGGGGCGCGTTTCAGCAGGTTCACCGGAACCTTCCTGGGCCTCTTGACCGTCTGTCAAAAACAAAGACCACATCAGGCACTGACTGAACCATCAGGAATCATTCACAACTGTTATTTATTCAATTTGTATTAAAAAAATGTTTGTTTTTTTTTTAAATCAGGGGAATCCATTGAGAACAGGGTCTCATTTTCATTGGGGCCCTGAGGACAACAAATTCAACATGATTCATAAACATCATGCAGCCCATATACGTTTTGATTTAAAAGGTTTGTATATCATTCTTAACTATAAGGTGCCAAATAACCCTAAATTCTGTTCTTTTAAATTTGACTACATTTTATTCATGTTTCTTTAGACCTGCCCAAAATAATAATGGATTTATTATATGTGTATATTAAAATAGATTTGACTTTTTAAAATGTAGATGCTCCCAATACCGAACCCCAGCGCTACAGCTTCTGTAACATCCAGGAAACGAGACTTAACACCATCAGAAATCAGACATTGTGTCCTGTCTGACAGTTCATTCTCAAACCACTTGCAAGACGCCTGATCCAGACCCATTTCAGTCAACCTTTGAATGAGAATGTGACGGCCAACAGTGTCGAAGGCAGCACAATGATGATTTTTAGGACCTAAGCAATTTAGCACATTTAAAACAAGTGTAGCAGCTGAAACGGTGCTATGTCCGGGCCTACCCTCAGATCCCAAACCGATCTAATTGGAATCTTTTGCCACCATAATCAAAACATTTTTTTATATATATACAGTGCATTTGGAAAGTATTCAGACCCCTTCCTTTTCCCACATTTTGTTACCTTACAGCCTTCTTCTAAAATGCATGAAATGATGTTGTTTTTTCTCTCCATTAAATCGACACACAATACCCCATAATGACAAACCAAGCCATGAGGTCGACAGAATTGTCCGTAGAGGACTGAGACAGTACTGTGTCAAGGCACAGATCTGGGGAAGGTTACCAAAATGAAGGTCCAAGAACACAGTGGCTTCCATCATTCTTAAATTGAAGAAATTTGGAACCACCAAGACTCTTCCTAGAGCTGGCCGCCCAGCCAAACTGAGCAATAGGGGGAGAAGGGCCATGGTCAGGGAGGTGACCAAGAACCCAATGGTCACTGACAGAGCTCCAGAGTTCCTCTGTGGAGAATGGAGAAACTTCCAGAAGGACAACCATCTGTGGCCAGACAGATGCCACTCCTCAGTAAAAGTCACATGACAGCCCGCTTGCAGTTTGACAAAAGGCACCGAAAGGACTCTCCGACCATGAGAAACAAGATTCTCTGTTCTGAAGAAACCAAGTTTGAACTCTTAGGCCTGAATACCAAGTGTCACATCTGGAAGAAAGCTACGGTGAAGAATGGTGGTGGCAGCATCATGCTGTGGGGATTTTTTTGTTTGTTGCTTTGTCCTTATTGGGGTAGTGTTTAGATTGATGGGGGGGGGACAAATATTTAATCTATTTTAGAATAAGGCTGTAACGTAACAAAATGTGGAAAAAGGCAAGGGTCTGAACACTTTCTGAAAGGACTGTATGTCAAACACTCACAATTTTGGCTACTTTTCCACACTTTCTGAGGGTCTGTACAGCGAAGGAGTGTGGCACGCTGTCCATGGGAATGGCGTTCACCTGCACCACCCGGTCATTCTCACTACAAAACACAATTTAACATATGAGGATATACAAACTGTACACACATTAGCTCCTCAAAATGACAGAACACTTGATTTCTCATGATGACTGATTGACAAGAAGTACGTACAATAGCAGGCCATCGGCGGGCCCTCCCTGAAGTACGTCAGATACCACTATGGACATCTCCCCGCTTTCCTCGTTGGGGTTGTCCCGCCCCCCGGACACTGCAATACCAAAACCCATCTTGGGGTCCTGCAGTGAAGAGGACATGTATTAGAGATGTGTTTGTATGGGTGTGCGAGTGCCTGTGTGACCTCGTCTGTTCAGGTTAGTGTGTGAGTAAATGTATCTGTCTGTCTAAGTTTGTGATGAAGTCTTTATGTAAGATAAGCCATACATCCTACCTAGTGTTTAGGTGTGTCTGTGTGTGTCTCTCTCCTTGTTGTCTGTGTGATGTACCTGTCCCCGTGCTGACCAGATGAGATTAGAGCAGAGATTTAAACACCCCCATCTCCTCTCCCATCTGTACAAAAACATTCCCTGCTCCGCCCGCGAGAGTTTGGCCGACAGAGTCGGCATGTGAAGGTCGGTCGAAAACTCTCTATGCTATACCCAACAGTCCCTATCCTGTAACGGCTAAAGGAGCATCACATTAGCCCGTTACACTCTCTCTCTATCCTCGCTAGCAGATTGTATGACAGCTGGATGTGGAAGGGTCAGTGATGTGGTGGTTAAAAAAAAGCAGAGCAGAGTGAGTGGAGGAGACAATGAGCAATGACAATGAGCACGAGCGCCACACGATTAACTGTCCTGGGCAGATGTGATTGCATGCATGGCATTATTCCAGTCTGTGTGCTATAGATGGGTGAACATGTACTAGAGTGCGTCAGATGTTCTGAAACACATCTTTAAAAAAAGGACCCACGGTGTATTGCATTGTAATCTGGTGGTGTAGCTGCCCATGACAATTAGAATTCAATTAGGTTTTGGTTATAAAAGTACACATTGAAATGTGATACAGTCGCAGTGAAGAGTGGTGTAGTGTGTTATGGTTGCAGTACTTAAACGGGTTGTATTGTGTAGTAATCCAGTGTGGTGCTGTGTGTGTGTTGTTGTAAAGCTGGACTCACCCTCTGCAGCGTCACTGTGTACTGCTCCCACACGGTTTCCTCCATGACTGGGCTCTATGGGAGAAGGACACGTTCCACAATGAACAGGAGATAACCATGTGTTTCTCTCAGTTCAACAGGACATACTGAGGTGCACACTATTAGCTCAATCATGAGGGACCATGCCAAACATCATGCTCAAAATCTCACATACCCAACAGAAAGGTCACATAAGATAACCCTCCGCTATACCCGGCACAAACAAATTCCATGTTCCCAACCAATACCCTCTGAGCACATGGTACAGTACACACCAAATAATCAGCAGAATCACACATGGACTACTGCTTCCGCACACCCTCAGCCTTACACGAACCATCCAATACAGTACACATACCAGCTGAAAACAGAGAACTTGACCAAAGTACCCACCCACATTTTAACCAACTGCTACACCCACCATGAAACACCTGCTGATCGGTCTACCTTTCCACCCAGAGACCACCTGTCTAACTAAAGCCAAGCTGAAGTCACTCACAAGCCCCTGGAGGATACGGATGGCCTTGTAGGTGTGGATCCACTTTCTGTGCAGGTGTAGGACAGTCTTCATGGTTCCTTCTCTGCTCTATCTACCTCCACTGACTATTTGCTCTGGCTGCCTGAGCTGCTACGCCACAACCTCATCCATTCCCACAGCGGCCACACCCTGCATTTATCTGCCTGCCTAGCTTTGACGTAAGCTCTATTTTGCTGGCCTACATTCAGCGCAAATCCCACCGTCCACAGAGTGTAAACACACAATTGCAAACGCGGCGATGATTAAATACACATGCACACAAAATAACGTGCATAGAAGCACCGAGATAAATCGCACACCGACATATACGAATGAGTATATGCAGATGTACGTTTGAACGCATTTAACTCAAATAGGGTAAATCCATTTGAATTCAATCACTTTTTGACAGCATCCCTTTTGATTTAAACGGAACCTAAATTTCCCATTGTAGAAGTGGTCAGAAAGTGACTTTTTGGACCCGAATGCCAAAATATTCAAGAGATAAAGGTGCTCAAAGTTGACCCATTTTGCATACCCCATCATACCATGTTTTCATCACTGAAAAAGATAAAACGGTTGAAATTGATGTAATTTAAAACTTACAAACAGGGTTGTCAAACTATTTTATAATGTATGTAAAACTATGACAAACATTCATTTTTGAATAATTAAAATGTAATTTCACAATGTTTCAACTTCATATTCATAATCTAAAGCACCACCCCAATATCAACATGTGAAAATGGCAAGTTTCTATGTAGTAAAAACAATATCCTTTCTCTAAGTGTTTGGAATGACATAATCAACCAATTCGTAGACAATTAGTAGGCAATGCCTAGTCACAATTGGTCCCCCCCAAAAAATCACACGATGAAAACGAGGTCACTGGAAGCACTCATCTTTGTGGGGTTTAAAAAAAAAGAATTAACTACAGAACTTAGACACACGCCATTTTCAAATATGCGGAAATGGTGCTGGAGTTGATGAATATGAAGTTGAAAAATGGTTTAGTTCCCCTTTAACGTCAAGTATCTAAAAACACAAACTCTGATTGTTTACATAGTCACGTACATTTTAGCGTAGACCCTATTTTACATTAGCTAACGTGTTCTGCCTGCCATTGGTTGAGACACAACATGCTCTTGAATACAGGGTAGGTGTCATGTTTTGGCTGATAAATGCACTACTATGGGAATAAAATTGACATTTAAACTTTCAAAATGATACCAAGAAGGATGGTTGGATGTCCACACATCAGAGAATGTTGACTTGAATGGGAAAATCTGCTGTTTTGAATTATACTGTCAACCCTCTAAAGGAAATCTATTGAAATCATAGAAATATAATTAATAGAATAGATATCAAGACCTATCATTTAAAAAGATTATCTGGTACTTTTGTATACTTTAGAGTCAGTAGCTCTGAAAGTAGCACTCACCAGCCAAAAGTGGTCCCCAAAAATGGGGTACTATATCACATACAGTACCAGGCAAAAGTTTGGACACAGCTACTCATTCAAGGGCTTTTCTTTATTTTTTACTATTTTCTACATTGTAGAATAATTGTAAAGACATCAAAACTATGAAATAGCACATACAGAATCATGTAGTAAATCAAAGTAAAAACATTTTTTAGATTCTTCAAAGTAGCCACCCTTTGCCTTGATGACAGCTTTGCACACTCTTGGCATTCTCTCAACTAGCTTCACCTGGAATACTTTTCCAACAGTCTTGAAGGAGTTCCCACATATGCTGAGCACTTGTTGGCTGCTTTTCCTTCACTCTGTGGTCCAACTCATCCCAAACCATCTCAATTGGGATGAGGTCGGGTGATTGTAGAGGCCAGGTCATCTGATGCAGCACTTGGTCTTTTACCAAATATGGTAATCTTCTGTATACCACCCCTACGTTGTCACAATACAACTGATTGGCTCAAACGCATTAAGACATTCCAGAAACTAACAACGCACACCTGTTAATTGAAATGCATTCCAGGGGACTACCACATGAAGCTGGTTGAGAGAATGCCAAGAGTGTGCGAAGCTGTCATCAAGGCATAGGGTGGCTACTTTGAAGAATCTCAAATATAAAATCTATTTTGAACACTTTTTTGGTTACTACATGATTCCATATGTGTTATTTCATAGTTTTAATATCTTCACTATTATTCTACAATGTAGATAATAGTAAAAACAAAGAAAAGCCCTTGAATGATTAGCTGTGTCCAAACTTTTGCCCGGTACTGTATGTGCACCACCTCATTGCACTCTCCCTCTGTTGTGTTGACAGAGACGTTGGGCCTGCCCTGCAACCTTATTGGATATCGCTGGGCAGACCTCTTGCTAGCTGTCACTCAAATGCCAGGGGCTGAAGCACATTGGCTATAACTCAAATTGCTAGGGGGCTGGCCCACGTGGGGAAAATTGCACAGCATAGCTTCAAGAGAACAGTTGCTTTCAAATGAGGTATTTCTTGGCTAATTGAGGTACAGTTATTATGCATATATGAACTACACATTGACACATCCAGCACAAAGCGGATAAAAAAAAAAGAAGCTTTCTTAGTCACCAAAGTACCAGAGCATGTTTTTAAGTTAACATTCGCTTGGTGGGTGGACCAGCAGTCATCTTTGTTTTTGGTATTAATTAAAAGTTACAATTTCTATTAAATTAAAATGTCAAATGGTCTACCAGCTAACTTGCAGTGGTTTGAAGGGATAGGTCCAGTCTATGAATTATATTTTTATGTTTGAAATAACACCCACCCTCTATTCAAGAGAATGTTGTGTCTCAACCGATGGCAGGCACAACACAAAAATCTCAGATGTGAAATGAGGTCTAAGCTACAACATATGCGAAAAAATATGAGTTTCTGCATTTAGACAAATTGACATTATGAAAAGGATTGTTTTGTACAACAAAACAATACACAAAATTGTTTGACAACAATTGTTTGTAATCATTTAAATTATATATGTGTTTGTCATTCAGTTCCAAAAACTCACTTCTTCCATGGGCAAACATGTATGGAAGGTTTAAAATCAAAAGAGACATCAAAAAGAGATTGAATTTAAATGGATATACCCAATATGCACACACAAAAGCAAACGCTTTAACCACATGCTATATTCTTGTTCAGACAAAACAACAAATGTCATGCACACACACAATATAATAAGACAACACAAACAAGAATACAAATCCACTACAAAGCCTTACACAAAACACATGCCAGGTATGCCTACAACTCCAGCACTGCAATTCTAAACAGTTCTCATTATGGCGTGTTTTTCTCTACAGGGCAGCCATCAGACTAGTCCACTCTAGAATGTCTTCTAGTAGCAGTACGCCCTCTACTTGCAGAACAGCTAGCTACACTACACGGTGTGCCCAAATGCACTCTATCAAAGACACTAACAGATTTCAAGGGGTAACATTTACCTACACTACTGGATTAAAACCACTACTAGGCTCGGACTTTATAGTGATTTCCAACCTGTCAGAAATGTCCAGATCAACCAACCCATGTCAGCTAACATTTTATTGTAATGTTTGACTCACCCAAATATCACAAAAACACATGGCAAAATGTGTAGAATTGCAAATGTTCTATCTGCCAACGAGGGGGGTGAACAGTTTGTGTCATGAACAGTGCTTGTGCCCATAGAAATAGACGTGGGGGGTGTTGTTACCCAATGCTGGAAGAAGGGTCCGAGTTAAAACATTTTTAAAGACTCAGTATGTTGAGTGAGTCCGACTGCCGAAAGAGACGACAGTATTAGGATGTACCAATTCAAGATGGAGGTAAGTGTCTCGATATTTTATCTCAACAAATACGTAGACCTATAAAACGCAGTCCATTACCACAACCAAATAATTTATATAAAAACACCCAACTAATGTTCAAACCTGTCACGCCCTGGTCTAAGTATTTTGTGTTTTCTTCATGTATTGGGTCAGGCCAGGGTGTGGCATAGAGTTTTTGTATTGTGGTGTGTTTTGTCTTGGGATTTTGGAATGTGTGTATAGTGGGATTGTAGCTTAGTGGGGTGTTCTAGGAGAGTCTATGGCTGTCTGAAGTGGTTCTCAATCAGAGGCAGGTGTTTACCGTTGTCTCTGATTGGGAACCATATTTAGGCAGCCATATTCTTTGGTTGTAATTGTGGGTGATTGTCCTGTGTGTCTTGATGTCCTGGTTAGAGGTTAGTAGACACTTGTATAGGCTGTTTTCGTTTTGTAGTGTTAGTGTTTTGTTGTGTGTTACGTTTGTTTATTAAAGATGAATCGCAATAGACACGCTGCAGTTTGGTCCGACTCTCCTTCACCATTAGAAAGCCGTTACAAAACCAATAAAATACAACACGCATTCATTATCATTTGGAATTCTGTCAATTTTATTTTGACAAAATGGATCCTTCCAGATGACTTTAATAGATTTTTCACCCCTGGGTGTCCCAAGACTAACAGAGGCAAGTCAGTCAGTTCCAAAATGGACAGAATGATTGTTAGTTGTAGAGTTTCAGTGTTGTAAAAAGGACAGGTTTTTCAATCTAACAATGCAAGCTGAATAAAAATATTAATATGCTGGTGTGTCGTTCCAATATCAGATTCAGAGCTGTCAAGTTATGTAGCCATCAAGCGTATCTCCATATCTTTGCATCAAAGTAAAGTAGATAACAGTGCTTACTAGTAGCCTCAAGATCAAACAGCATTTCCGGTTGCACATGCATTTAGCGCAATAATCTGTTGTGATGGGTGGCCTGAATCTTTTCCGCTGAGTTCTCTTTCAACTGCTTCTATGGAAGACTCCTGGTTAAATATGCATCGGGTGAGGTACGTGGGCCAGCAACTTCCAAATAGTGCTAAGGGACATAGGCCTTGGATACATTGTGAATGAGGAACATGAATAACCGAAGGATGATCCAAGGTAATAGATATCCAGCAGAGATTTTCAAACAGACTTTTAAACCATATCCTACTGCCAAAACCACTCTTGATTTCCTGTTTACAGAGTAGATCACAAAATGGCAATGTATTAATCATATGTCCAACCACACACACTCACGGTCTTAGGGCAGATTAGGATGGGTAAAGAATACATGTACAAAGTTTGCAGAAATGATGACGTACCTTCAGAATAGCAGAGTAGCTGGGTGAAGAGAGTCGACGGAGACACAGGTACTGGGCTTCTTTGGTCCAGTAGAACCTATCCCAGGAGCAGCTAGATCGGTACAAGTCAGTGTTGGACTGGTCAGTACTGGATGTGTCCCTGTGGGGAGAGACAAAAGGGCTTTCGATAATCATTACTCAACATTAAGATCAGAGTTCAACTTTGTATAAGGAGTTTTAATTGTCAACCTATGTAAAAATGTAGCTCGGAAGAAAAAAGTAGAAACTAATTGAGACAAATATTTGATCTTGTAATGGTGGAATCAATTAGCATACCATGTACTGTTAATTGGTATGTCTGTGCATGTGTAAGAGTTGCTTCCATCCCTCTCCTTGCCCCAACCTGGGCTCGACCCAGGGACCCTCTGAAAACAACTACTGCCTCCCACGAAGCATCAGTACCGATTTCTGCAAAAAAGCCGTGGCCCTTGCAGAGCAAGTCTCAGAGCATGTGTGACGTCACAAAATGAAACGCTACTAGCGCGCAACGCTAACTAGCTAGCCATTTCACACCAGTTACACATGTACTATAAATACCTTATTTTATTGATTAACATCTGTATTATTGAATGTCATGTGATATGGACATGCAGCGATAAAGCATTTGTCTAATGCTATTTATTCTGCCCGTCGAATACAAAAATCATTAAAAAATAAATACACAAAAAATGTAAAAAATAAATTGATTGCATTGGTAAGAGGGCAGAGGAGGGGGGAGGGGACAACAAGGAGAGCCAGTGCAGCTGTAATCTGTTTGCATTTGAGCCAAACATATGCTCTGCTATTTGGCCTTGTGTCAGAAGAGGAATAAATACACCATACAAAAATATAAAAACACAACATGTAAGGTGTAGGTCCCATGTTTCATGAGCTGAATAAAAAAATCCCACAAAACCCAAATGCACAAAAATAAGATTTTCTGCACAAACTGTCAGAAACAGTCTCAGGGAAGCTCATCCGCATGCTTGTCGTCCTCACCAGGGTCTTGACTGACTGACTGCAGTTCAACGTTGTAACCAGCTTCAGTGGGCAAATGCTCACCTTCGATATCCACTGACACGCTGGAGAAGTGTGCTCTTCAAGGATTAATCCCGGTTTCAACAATACCGGGCAAATGGCCGACAGCGTGTATGGCATAGTGTTGGCGAGTGGTTTGCTTATGTCAACGTTGTAAACAGAGTGGCGGTGCGGTTATGTGAACACAATTGCATGATAATGCACACCCCATGTCGCAAAGATCTGCACACAATTCCTGAAAGCTGAAAATGTTCAAGTTCTTCCATGGTCCGCATACTAAGCAGACCTGTCACTCATTGAGCATGTTTGGGATGCTCTGGATTGACGTATACGACAGTGTGTTTCAGTTCCCGACAATATCCGGTAACTTCACACAGCCATTGAAGAGTGGACAACATTCCACAATCAACAGCCTGATCAACTCTCTATGCGAAGGAAATGTGTCACACTGCATGAGGCAAATGGTGGTCACACTAGATACTGACAGGGGTTCTGATCCATGCCCCTACCTTTCAAAAAAAAGGCATCTGTGACCAACAGATTCATATCTGTATTCCCAGTCATGTGAAATACATAGATTAGGGCCTAATAAATTTATTACAATTTACTGATATGAACTGTAACTTAGTAAAATCTTTGAAATTGTTGCGTTCATATTTTTGTTTTGACTAAATGCTCAGCTCGTGTTGTTTGCCTTTTCAACTGTCTCCCCAATACCCTGACCCTAGCCGTGTTAAGAGGTGCAGGGAAACTACAGGCAAGCTTCTATCAGCATGTATTTATTTCTATTTTATTTGACTATGCAAGTCCGTTAAGAACACATTTGTATTTACAATAACGACCTACCCTGGCCAAACCCTAACCCGGACGATGCTGGGCCAAATGTGCGCCGCCCTATGTGACTCCCAATCACGGCCGGTTGTGGTACAGCCTGGAACTACATAATTAGGAAATCTCCAAACTAAGAATACTGCAATCTATGTATCTTGTGTATAGTGAATTACTGTGTATAGTGAATAGTGAATTACTGATCTACAAATGTCCTCAAAAGTGGTCGAAGGATCACACACACAAAACCTCAGTGGGTGAGGGGTCATATAGCACTTTGTGACATGCTGATGTAAAAAGGGCTTTATAAATACATTTGATTGATTGATAAATAAATCAAAAACACACACAAACTAAAGAAAGGTTCCATAATGGATCCAGTGAGTGACTGGACTGGGTCAGCTCAGGAGAGCCATGCGACTCACAGGATCTCTGCTACATTCATCTGCTGTGCATCTATAGTCACACTCAAAGCTCTCTGACCTGAGCGGGAACTAATGACAACACACATGCTCATGCTGTAGCATGTAGGCTAGAACCATCTTGTCTGAAACATCTATACATTCTGGCACACACACACACACAATTGATTATTTGTAGTGCAAATGATTCAACTACGTTAGAGGTGCAGTAAATGCGTGTACTTGAATCCACCAGAGTTAAGCTACATGCTATCGACACTACTACATGCTATCGACACTACTACATGCTACTACTACATACTAATTGTAAACGAGAACTTGTTCTCAACTTGCCTACCTGTTAAAAAAAAAAAAAAAAAAAAAATGTTACCTTTATTTTACTAGGCAAGTCAGTTAAGAACAAATTCTTATTTTCAATGACGGCCTAGGAACAGTGGGTTAACTGTCTGTTCAGGGGCAGAACGACAGATTTTGTACCTTGTCAACTCGGGGATTTGAACTTGCAACCTTTCGGTTACTAGTCCAATGCTCTAACCACTAGGCTACCCTGCCGGTTAAATAAAGGTGAAATAAAAATCAAACTACTACTACATGCTATCGACCACATTAATTTCACACCTCAGCTTCACTCACCCTGGGGGTTTCCATCGCTTCCTCCCAGGTGGTAGGAGCTCTCTTTTGTTGAGGGGGACGATCCCCATGGCCGCCTGCATGATGGTAATGAACTTCTTAAACTTCATCTTTGAGCCCTCAGCCGTTTCTTCACTTACACCCCATGCTACTCACAACGGTTCCACTAACATACCTCACTTCCCTCCGCAATACTCTAAACCCCTGACTACCACCCCTCTCTCCCACCACTGTGCTTACTGCCATCACACATACACTGAACCCTGCCCATTAGCTACTACATTTGCGATAATGAGCCCTGTGTCCCCTACCATCAGCTCTGACAGATGTATTTCCCCCCCCCCCCAGAGAAAGAAAATGGACAATTACAGCCACATTACAGGCGGTGGGCAGGCCCAGAGGGGATGACAGCAAGTCACTCTTATACAATTCTGGAGATCTCTAAACATTGCACTAATGAAAACGCTGCTGCCGGGATAATTCCGGTACTAAGCCCTGATAGATCATGTATACACCCCGCCCCATTTTCTCATAATCCCCACAGAGGCTTAGTCCTCTGGCCATTAACACCCAGAGCCCCCCATCATTACCATCCTCACACCATACCCTCTCCATCCCCCAACAGATCATTCATCTAGCATGTGACAAACACAACAGGTGTAGTAGGCCTTACAGTGAAATGCTTACTTACAAGCCCTTAACCAACAATGCAGTTAAGAAAATACCTTTTTTTTTAAAAGAGATAAGAAAGACAAATAATTAAAGAGCAGCAGTGAAATAACAATAGCGAGATTATATACAAGGGGGGTACCGGTACAGAGTCAATATGCGGGGGCACCGGTGTCGAGGTAATATGTACATGTAAGTAGAGTTATTAAAGTGACTATGCATAGATAATACCAGAGAGTAGCAGCAGCATAGAAGTGGGGTGGGGGGATGAAAATAGTCTGGGTAGCCATTTGATTAGCTGTTCAGGAGTCTTATGGCTTGGGATAGAAGCTGTTTAGAAGCCTCTTGGACCTAGACTTGCTTCTCCGGTAGATAAGATAATATTGACTGACATCTCCCAAAAATGTTTTTAACATACATCTGTAAAATGATAGTCTGGAAACTAAAGCTATGGTTGTCTTCCTCTCAGGATTCCATGTCTTCTCCCTGGACCTCCTCAATGTCCACCTCTTGAACATCAGACTCTGAGGCATCATCTTCACTGTCACTTACCAACCTTGTTGAGGATGGCTTGTTCCATGTTTGAGGATGGCTTGTTTCTTGTGTGTTCCAAAACAAGGAGCTGTTGTGCAACCGGGGAAAGAGCATCAGATCCACAAAGTCCCTTCCACCAGGTGGCTGATGAGATATGTTGGCACGACTGCCATATTGCATCTCCATCCCAAAGCCCTTGCTTGGAAGTGTACTTCGCCAGACTGCCAAGAACCTTGCCCTCATCCAGGCCAAGGTGGCGAGACACAGTAGTGATGACACCATAGGCCTTGTTGATCTCTGCACCAGACAGGATGCTCTTGCCAGCATACTTGGCATCCAACACATACGCTGCGGCGTGTATGGGCTTCAGGCAGAAATCTTCACGCTTTTTGATGTATTTCAGCACTAGTGAAGTGGGCAGGAGCAACAGTGAAGTGGGCAGGGCAGTACATATTCATTCTCTTACATCTGCAAACAGAGTCTGAACATCAGACAGGATGGCATTGTCCACCTCAATCCAAGCAATGGCTACTGCTATAGGTTCCAGGAGTTTCAGGCTGCTTACCACGCTCTCTCAAAATACACTGCTCAAAAAAATAAAGGGAACACTAAAATAACACGAACACTAAAATAACACATCCTAGATCTGAATGAATGAAATATTTTTATTAAATACTTTTTTCTTTACATAGTTGAATGTGCTGACAACAAAATCACAAAAAAATTATCAATGGAAATCAAATGTATCAACCCATGGAGGTCTGGATTTGGAGTCACACTCAAAATTAAAGTGGAAAACCACACTACAGGCTGATCCAACTTTGATGTAATGTCCTTTAAACAAGTCAAAATGAGGCTCAGTAGTGTGTGTGGCCTCCACATGCCTGTATGACCTCCCTACAACGCCTGGGCATGCTCCTGATGAGGTGGCAGATGGTCTCCTGAGGGATCTTCTCCCAGACCTGGACTAAAGCATCCGCCAACTCCTGGACAGACTGTTGGTGGATGGAGCGAGACATGATGTCCCAGATGTGCTAAATTGGATTCAGGTCTGGGGAACGGGGGGCCAGTTCATAGCATCAATGCCTTCCTCTTGCAGGAACTGCTGACACACTCCAGCCACATGATGTCTAGCATTGTCTTGCATTAGGAGAAACCCAGGGCCAACCGCACCAGCATATGGTCTCACAAGGGGTCTGAGGATCTCATCTCGGTACCTAATGGCAGTCAGGCTACCTCTGGCGAGCACATGGAGGGCTGTGCGGCCCCCCAATGAAATGCCACCCGACACCATGTCTGACCCACCGCCAAACCGGTCATGCTGGAGGATGTTGCAGGCAGCAGAACATTCTCTACGGCGTCTCCAGACTCTGTCACGTGCTCAGTGTGAACCTGCTTTCATCTGTGAAGAGCACAGGGCACCAGTGGCGAATTTGCCAATCTTGGTGTTCTCTGGCAAATGCCAAACCTCCTGCACGGTGTTGGGCTGTATAAGCACAACCCCCACCTGTGGACGTCGGACCCTCATACCACCCTCATGAAGTCTGTTTCTGACCATTTGAGCAGACACATTTGTGGCCTGCTGGAGGTCATTTTGCAGGGCTCTGGCAGTGCTCCTCCTGCTCCTCTTTGCACAAAGGCGGAGGTAGCGGTCCTGCTGCTGGGTTGTTGCCCTCCTACGGCCTCCTCCACATCTCCTGATGTACTGGTCTGTCTCCTGGTAGCACCTCCATGCTCTGGACACTACGCTGACAGACACAGCAAACCTTGCCACAGCTCGCATTGATGTGCCATCCTGGATGAGCTGCACTACCTGAGCCACTTGTGTGGGTTGTAGACTCAGTCTCATGCTACCACTAGAGTGAAAGCACCACCAGCATTCAAAAGTGACCAAAACATCAGCCAGGAAGCATAGGAACTGAGAAGTGGTCTGTGGTCACCCCCTGCAGAACCACTCCTTTATTGGGGGTGTCTTGCTAATTGCCTATAATTTCCACATGTTGTCTATTCCTTTTGCACAACAGCATGTGAAATTTATTGTCAATCAGTGTTGCTTCTTAAGTGGACAGTTTGATTTCACAGAAGTGTGATTGACTTAGAGTTACATTGTGTTTAAGTGTTCCCTTTTTGAGCAGTGTACATCATCCAGGAGGATCCTCTTGATGTGGCTGTCCACATCGGCAGACTGTGATATGGCCATTTCTTGGGGATTCCTTCTCCTCCAGGAGACTGTCAAACATGATGACAACATCACCCCAATGGGTGTTGCTGGGCAGCTTCAATATGATGCTCTTATTCTTTTCACTTTGCTTGGTGAGGTAAATTGCTGCTATAACTTGATGACCCTTCACATACCTAACCATTTCCTTGGCTCTCTTGTAGAGTGTATCCATTGTTTTCAGTGCCATGATGTCCTTGGGGAGCAGATCCAATGCATGAGCAGCACGGCCAATGGGTGTGATGTGAGGTTTGGACTCCTCCACTTTAGACCAAGAAGCCTTCATGTTCGTAGAATTGTCTGTCATTGCGAATACCTTCTGTGGTCCAAGGTCATTGATAACTGCCTTCAGCTCATCTGCAACGTAGAGACGGGTGTGCCTGTTGTCCCTTGTCTGTGCTCCTGTAGAATACTGGTTGAGGGGTGGAGATGATGTAGTTATTTATTCCTTGCCCACAAACATTCAACCACCCATCAGAGATGATTGCAATACACTCTGCTTTCTCTATGATTTGCTTGACCTTCACTTGAACTCTGTTGAACTCTGCATCCAGCAAATGAGTAGATAAATCATGTCTGGTTGGAGGGGTGTATGCTGGGCGAAGAACATTCAGAAATCTCTTCCAATACACATTGCCTGTGAGCATCAGAGGTGAGCCAGTTGCATACACAGCTCGAGCAAGACATTCATCAGCATTTCTCTGACTACGTTCCTCCATTGAGTCAAAACAAAAAAACATTGAATTCCAGGAGGACCATGAGCTGTTGCTATCGATAAGGTGTCTGATTCATCATTTCCACCTCGAATAGAAGTAGAGGGACTTTTGTCAGAGGTTGCTTGTTGTGAGTGCTGAGAAAACTTTATGCACTTGGCCAGATAATTCTGCATCTTTATTGCATTCTTCACATATGATTTGGCACAGTATTTTCAAATGTACACAGCTTTTCCTTCTACATTAGCTGCAGTGATAGGTCTCCATCTATCAGATAGTGCTCGTGGCATTTTCCTGTAAAGATTACAAAAAAAGTTTTACAAAAATAAACAAACAATTCCACGTACAGGTAAATTAATTTAACTTCCCATGGGAAATTTCCCGGACCTTTGCAACCCTAGTTTCCTGTAGTCCACAATCCTCTCCTTTGTCTTGATCACGTTGAGGTCCGGGAAATTGTCCTTGCACCACACGGTCAGGTCTCTGACCTCCCTACAGTCTGTCTCATAGTTGTCAGCGATCAGGCCTACCACTGTTGTGTCATCGGCAAATGTAATGATGTGTTGGAGTCGTGCCTGGCCGTGCAGTCATGAGTGAACAGGGAGTACAAGAGGGGACTGAGCACGCACCTGAGGGGCCCCCGTGTTGAGGATCAGTGTGGAGGATGTGTTATTACCTACCCTCACCACCTGGGGGTGGCCTGTCAGAAAGTCCAGGATCCAGTTGCAGAGGGAGGTGTTTAGTCCCAGGGTCCTTTAGTTTAGTGATGAGCTTTGAGGGCACTATGGTGTTGAACGCTGAGCTATAGTTAATGAACAGCATTCTCACATGTGTTCCATTTGTCCAGGCGGGAAAGGGCGGTGTGGAGTGCAATAGAGATTGCATCATCTGTGGATCTGTTGGTGCGGTATGCAAATTGGATTGGGTCTAGGGTTTCTGGGATAATGGTGTTGATGTGAGCCATGACCAGCCTTTCAAAGCACTTCATGGCTACAGACATGAGTGCTACGGGTCGGTAGTCATTTAGGCAGGCTACCTTAGTGTTCTTGGACACAGGGACTATGGTGGCCTGCTTGAGACATGTTTGTATTACAGACTCAGACAGTGAAGACCGCTAGGCCAGACGGATTTCCAGGACATGTACGAGCATGCGCTGACAAACTGGCAAGTGTCTTCACTTTTTCATTCACATGCATGTATGCCCTGTCACCCGCTGACAGTACACAGCCATGTCCCACGAGGGGAAATAAATAAATAAATGCATCCGGCGAGCTGCCAGCCAATGCAAACCTCCGGGCAGGAATGATATTGCAACAGTTTGCATGTCTGGATTACCGCTCTCTGTATGGCTGGTCAATGACAGCAGAAGATTTCACTGCCAGTGAGCAGGGCATAGAAATCCCTGCGCACTCCATGGGCCCCAAACAAGCAGCAAGCCTATAAATAACAGTCTCTTTTATACCCAGTTAGGTAACAAACACATAGAATTAAGCACTTTTAAATTGCTTTGCATTGTGCATCATCCAGACAGCAGGCACAGTCTAAGGGATAAAGAGCATGAATGATGCTACCACTGTGCTGACTGATGACTAGAATTCTAATCTAAAACCTTTACTTTTTCCAAAACAGCTTAATACATAGAATCAAGTTCTTTATAGTAATCTCATGAAATATATTCCTAATATGAATTCATGTAGTCAGTGGCACATGCACAAGTTTAAAGACAGTCTTAATGGACGTGCTCAATACAAAATTATAACAAACTCATTGCTATTCTGCCACAAAATTGGAAGAGACAATTAGTCTGCCTACCTAAAAATAAATATCATAAATGGCTTAAAATGTTTAGTATAAATTTAAAAAATTTAAAAAAGTTTCACTTCAAGTCAAAAGGTTTGACAGCAATACTGTATAAAATGTAAATCAATTAGGGACAGTTTTTTGATGTCCCAATACCGTGGCATCGGGTCTATAAACTGACATAACACAGAGACATAAAAATTGTATCCACAAGTTCCTCTGACTCTGGGCAAGTAGATTAAGGGCCTCATTGCCAAAATCCCAAAGTATCCCTTTAACTGAGTTAATTCTGCTGTACTTAGTGATTTCTAAATAGGTAGCGAGTTGTTTTATCCCAGTCGGCTTTCACTGTGACCCTGCCCTCACCACGTGCAGTATTACTGTAGTATTTTGCTTGATCTACTTTCACATTATACAATGTCCATATGTACATTGAGCTCCAAAAGTATTGGGACAGTGACATCTTGTTTGTTTTGGGTGTGTACTCCAGCACATTGGATTTTAAATGATAAAATGACTATGAGGTTCAAGTACAAACTGTCAGCATTATGAATTCTAGCTAGGTGGCTAACGTTAGATAGGTTAAATGGTTAGGGTTAGCTAAAAGGGTTAGGTGAAGGGTTAAGGTTGGCTAAAAGGGTTAGATGAAGGGTTAATGATAATGCACGACCCCGTGTCGTAACGATCTGTACACAATTCCTTGAAGCTGAAAATGTCCCAGTTCTTTCATGGCCTGAATACTCACCAGACATGTCATGTCACCCATTGAGCATATTTGGGATACTCTGGATTGACAGCATGTTCCAGTTCCCAACAATATCCAGCAACTTCGCACAGCCATTGAAGAGGAGTGGGACAACATTCCACATGCTACAATCAACAGCCTGATCAACTCTATGTGAAGGAGATGTGTCGTGTTGCATGAGGCAAATGGTGTTCACACCAGATACTGATTGGTTCTGACCCTATTTTTTTTTAAAGGCATCTGTGACCAACAGATGGATATCGGTATTCCCAGTGATGGGAAATCCATAGATTAGGGCCTAAAGAATTTATTAGAATTAATGGATTTCTTTATTTATATATTGCTGTACCTTTATTTAACCAGGCAGGTCAGTTAAGAACAAATTCTTATTTTCAAAGATGGCCTAGGGGCAGGGCGATAGATTTTTTACCTTGTCAGCTCGAGATTCGATCTTGCAACCTTTCGGTTATTAGTCCAACGCTCTTTTTTTTTACTCCTTTATTTAACTAGGCAAGTCAGTTAAGAACAAATTCTTATTTTCAATGACGGCCTAGGAACAGTGGGTTAACTGCCTGTTCAGGGGCAGAACGACAGATTTGTACCTTGTCAGTTTGGGGATTTGAACTTGCAACCTTCCGGTTACTAGTCCAACGCTCTAACCACTAGGCTACCTTCCACCCCATGAACTGTAACTCAGTAAAAATGCTGAAATTGTTGCATTTATATTTTTGTTCAGGATAAATGGAGTGACTCGGATTTACGTACAGAATAATACAATATGCTTTGAGACCAGTTTACGTAATGATGTCCCTGAGTAATCACTGAGACAGTCAACATCCCACAGCTGAGAACTAATCTAAGATAAGCGTGCAGTGATTTTAGGAAATTAATGCACACAGATATTAAAGCTGAAGCTATCACGATGAATGGTGATGAATCTCATTGTAAAACAAATGCCTAAACCTGCAGCATTCAGAACTGGTCACGACTCCGATCAAAGAAGGCCTCACATTAAAACATACATTCAGTTCTAACAAACATAGTCTGGGCATGCAGACTGAAATAAAGAAATGGAGTAAAAGGAGATGATATATCTCAATAGCTCTCTTCTCCACATGGTGTGTAGTGAACCTTATCTCAAATAGATGTTTTAACTGGGATCTGCTATTCTGAATAAGGTCTCAGTGCTTTGGGTTAGACATACCCATAGCCCAATAAATGGACTAAAGGAGTCTAACATTACTCCTTATAGTCCAAGGACCTTACATGTTCAACGGTAAGGTCTACACTTGTTTTATTGGCTCTGGAAGTCTAAACAGCCAAATACTCAAGAGCTGGGCGGTATACCGTATTTTACGATATACAGTATTGATGCAGGAACCGTTTTGGGTTTTTACTTTACCCTCTATAACACTATTTTAATGTTTGGTTTGTTAAAATGTAATACACTAGGTGTAACGTTCATTTTTATAGTTTACTTCGCTACTTAAGTCATCTCTCTCCATGCCGCTTTTTCCACACAGACCTAGTCTCGCCCCAGCACTCAAGGAGAGCATTTGTTGTTCCACGACTGAGACACTTGTGTTCAGTCTAGCACATGCAACAATGTTGATGACAACGATGCAGTTTTCACTTTGCTTCTTAATATGAATCCAACAGTGTTCTATAAATGACACTATTCATTTGTGTTTCTTACATATGCAAACAACTAGTTTGTATTTTCTTAGCAAGTTGGGCCTCAATCTTGTTAGCCGCTAATGCTAATCGCCAGCTAGCTATTAAATGTACTGAGTCAGAGCAAGCGTAATTAGCTATACAGCCTGATAATACCAGTAATGGTGTAGACCTATATCAGCGTGTTGTTTGTGCAACATTATCTTCTAAATCAAAGCCAAATACGCAAAGAAAGAATGTTAGCTACTTCATGTAGCTAAGTGAAATCATTAAATGTGGCCAAAGATGATAAGAGTTTCCTAGGGGAACCAATCAACACTGTTTCCTACCCTATCACAATAACTCCTCCCTGGCATTTTCAATCATTGTCATGTCAAACACTATGCAAAGTGCCCACGATTATATTGTAACTAAAAAATTAGAAAAATCATTCTAGTTTCATGATCCCAACAGTTCACCTATGTGTTAAAAAATAAGGCCTAGATTGTTTTGCCTATATCATGCAGCCCTACGTGGCAGTGTGGAAATGATCTCAAATGAGTGCAGGAAATTTATGAAAAATTATTTTTGGTTGAAGTTGAATTGAACAGTATAAAACAATCAGAATGGAGAAAGACCCACTACTCATAAAGCTATTTATTTAGAGGCTATATTTAGAGGCCTGTGAGCTAGGGCCTAGTTTTAAGAGGAGGCCAATAAAAACTGTTATAAAACATTAATAGTTCAAATTACTCTGCAAGACACCAGTACCCAAAATGATAGCCTAAATTGCAATGCCTACAAGTTGAAGTCCTATTTTATTTGGATATGCCAAAATGAAACATCAAATTGTTAAAATGATAGGCTAAAGACCTTCGAGGAATTTAGAATACACACATGGATTTCAATAAACAAATAGATAAGACTGTTCTATTCTCTTTGATTTAGTTCATATTGCAACTCAGGCAAATTACAGAATTAATGACATACTGAATACTGGAGGATGAACTAAATGTTAAAATGTTGGAATATTAGATGCAGCATTATGCATGCTCTGCACTTTTTCTGGCTAGTAGGTCTACATTAGGGTATAATGACTATGGCTGCATGCCTCTAGAAGGGCAAGTTCTGAGGCTGAGGGGTGCTTTTCCAAAGGCGCTGCTGCAAGCAGATAACAAGCTCTTCAACTGGGCAGCAGTGTTGTGATGGAGGGAATAGCCTATACGGAGACTACCTAAGACCACTGCAACAGAGTTATTGTAAAGTGGGGAATAAGTTTATGCCAGACATAGCCTCTGTTCAACCTCTCCCTAGTTCATTTCAAAGGCCATATGTCCATGGCCCGATTCATACAAATCATGTAAAATGATTTTAAATTCATATAAACCCCTCCAACAGAATATGCTTTGGCAAGATTGAGTGATGAAATATATATATTTTTTTATTTTGACTGGCAAAGACTCCAGTGGTCATACATAATTGATATATTCACCAAATATCTATTATATTCTGTTTCGTTATTCCTGGTATATACTGCTGGTTATGATTGCAGACAGAGCCCAGAGAATGGGATGGTGCCATATTGAATTAGTCATATTTTGATTAGTCATATGCATGCATGGGGATGTCCACGTCTGTAGAGATACACCTAGCGGATTGAAAAGTCACTGTTGTAGGCATAATACAGCTAGTGCCATCTAGACTTGGCCAACAAATCCATTACATTAGCAACCTAAATGTGAAGTAAACTCAACTGAGGGGTAATAGAGACTTAACTTTTAAACTTTCCTGACCATTTATTTTTTTATTATGTAAATATTGTTTTCTACTTGTTCGCGTAGCAGTCCTCACAGGCCGTTTTGTGTACATGTTTTGTTGGTGAGATGAAACTGCCAAAACTCAAAGCAAGATTTGTTCAAGACTAAAATGTAAGTCCGTAATCGTAACATGGTGTTTGTATATTCACTGATTCAATTTCACATTGACGATTCATGCATGACTTTTCTTACTAAAGATAGTACGTTCAACCTTTTGGCAGCTATCTGGTTCAATACTTATGCTTCCAAAACGTAACGCAAGCAATGTGCGTTAATGTGCATCGGCAAACTCCCCCATACAGAGGAAGCTTTCATCCAAATACTTGTGTGTGTAACATAACGGCACTGAGTCATGATCAAAGGCTAGAAACACCCATAGCCACACTCAAAGACACCAGTTAATATTTACAAAATTATAATCAGTATAAAATAGGTTTTGGTTACCCCAAAAAGCAAGAGTGGATGAATAGTTGAATAGGTCAACTACTAGACACGAACAAATGGAAATGGTTCAGTAGTCACATTGAGTTGAGGCCTCCTCAGAAAATAGGCCAAATCGTGACGTTTCTGTAAAAGAATAGCCCTCATGAATGGGCTACAAAGGACAAACACTGAGGCCGCCCAAGCCTGATCAGTTATAATTGTACTATATTTTCAGAAGTTTGATGTTTTACTTTAGAAATAAAGCGCATGTTATGGCTACTGTGAACAATGGTCAATACCCAAATAAGGCAAGAGAAGCAAATTGAGAGATTATACACTACGTTACGAAAGGCAGTTTCGAAGTTTGACTTACCTAATGAAAATTCTGGATATTTGGTAGTTTGCGATGGAAAACCACAATTAAAAACCGAATATGATAGTACACCAGCAGAAGGTGTGTTTTGAAGTAAGAAAAAAGCTGTTCGTTTTGCGGCAATGCTTTGCGTTTCCTGGTTTTTGCAGGTATGGGCGTGGAAGTTGAAACTGCAGGTGAGTCACGCACGGTGCTGTAGCCTACCACGTGACCATACGTAGGTGAGTTCATTTCCGCATAAGGGAATGAGTCCGGTCAAATGTACACTTATATAGCCCACTTTCCGTTCGGATGTCCACACTCCCCAGTGAATTGTACAGAAACTGAATGTCAGCTCATTAATATGTAAGGTGAGACAAAGCCGACTCACTCCTGCCAATCACACACTCTTTATAATTCAAAGTAGGGCCTAATCCACACCGAAACTGTATGAATCATACTTGGGAAGTGAAACATAAAAGGAAACTCATCATCCACTCAACCATTTTTATCTCAACCATTACCATCCCTACCGACATGTTATCAATAGGCTACAATTTTGATTCAGTGCTTCTACTTCTGGATTGATTGCTGTTTGGGGGTTAAATAAAATTTTCCCCCTCAATCTACACACAATACCCAATAATGACAAAGCGAAAACAGGTTTTTAGAAATATTTGCAAATGTATTCAAAATTAAAAACACAAATATCTTATTTACATAAGTATTTAGTCCCTTTGCTATGAGACTCGAAATTGAGCTTAGGTGCATCCTGTTTCCATTGATGGTCCTTGAGATGTTTTGACAACTTGATTGGATTCCACCTGTGCTTAAATTCAATTGATTTGGTGCTTCAATTGAAGGTGCTTCAACACATGACTGAGTAAAGGGTCTGAATACTTAAGTAAATACGATCAGATGTGTATTTTTAATACAAATGCAAAAATGTTGTTTTTTAAACGTTTTGCTCTGTCATTATGTGATATTGTGTGTAGACTGATGAGGTGTAAAAAAAAAAATCAATTTTAGAATAAGGCTGTAATATAACAAAATGTGGAAAAAGTAAAGAGGTCTGAATACTTTCCGAATGCACTGTATGTTGATAGCCTGTTGTATGTTTCCGTGATGTCAGCTGTTGCGTTTCTGCATTTGAAAATCATGGATGGGTTCATTGTTTTCAAACAGGGTATATTGATAGCATTGGCCTGCAATGTCCATAGAATATTGTAGTAGTGAGATTCCCTGATGTGTATAAATGTAGTGGTCTCCAAACTGTGATCGATGGAAGCCTTTTGAATTTTCCTGTGCATCTCCAGATAATGAAAACAACTTTTGAAGCCACAACAGCCCATTCTTAAGGCGTGACCCGGGAGGACTTGGCTGTGAATCACCAGGGCCCAGTTTTTCTAAGATTATCTATCTGAATTTCAGTTATCGGATAGAATAAAAAATTACACAGGTATGTTGATAGCCTTGATAGAATGAATAGAACGGGAGTCCCCATTCAAACCCATGTTTTTTAAACTCACATGAACAGATAAAATGTATGTATTTTCTATGTTTAGTTTTCACTGAAAAAGCTTCTATATATTGAATATTGATAGCGTTTGCATCTATCATAACATAATCCTCGACGAGGAAAGAAACAGAGATCAGTAATTCTATACACATTGTGCCCCCTATTGATCATTTATGGGCATGGCAATGATAGAGAATTTAGAGACGGAAACATACAATGCTACGGCATAAAATCTGATTTTATTTGACAGACAAATATTTATAGAAGACTAATTATTTTAAAATACAATATACATATTATGCCAACTGTACATTTAAAAAAATCTTGAAATACATCATTTTACAACAAATAAAATGTGCAATCATGCCTGATCATTAATGGGCCTACACCTATATGAAATGCATTATAAAATGTGTGATCATGAAAGGAAGACACTTCGTGATATGGCATAATCACATGTCTTTAGCTACATAACATAGGCCTTCAAAGGTATTCTTTCACCATGGCATTGTTTTACAATCTTGACTAATTCAATGCATGGAATATTGATTGGCAACTAAGGGCTCAGACACACCGATAGCATTTGCTGGCCAAGAGTAGGACTATTTAGCACGTCTGAATGTACTTTGCAAAACAACTGCGAATCAATTTTACATGTAGAATCGCCAGAAATGTTTTGGCAGTCAGACATGTACAGCGGGTGGTCCCTAAAACACAGCGTGCTGAACGATTGGCAGACGAATGCTAGAACCACATTCGGTGCGATGTGTGCAAGCCTTAAGTCCCCACTACATTTTGTGTTCCCTGGTGTCCAAGGTCTACTGCACTGATTGTGATATGGCTTAATGGGTTGATTTCGGGAGTCTCAACAGTATGTCATGTAACTAAAGCATTTGCTCAATACAGTATTTTCGTGTACTATTCTAGATTTATTTTCATTAAATTCTGTATCTTTATGCATGTATATAATTTTTTTTTAATGCTTCCTATTTAATCAAATAACATTTACAGATGACATTTTTTCAGGAATCCAGCCTCAGAGATTTGAACATTGTCATTAGTGATATTTCAACATTAAAATCCATAATCAATCACATGGATGTGCATACAAATAGAGCTTTGCTAGAGAAGCTTGAATAGAAGTGATTTGGCATGTTCCACAAGGTGACTGTTGCTAGTAATCTCCATTCGAAAACCTCAGGATTGTCCCTGATTTTAAAGTAGCAGCAAAGTGTATGGTAGCAGGAGAAAGGTGCTTTACAGTGCAGGTCATGACTTCAAAAGGCAGGACAGTCTGTATTGGAGCACTGTCATAATAGCGTTATTATGTGCAGTTGATGCTTAAAGAGATCATTATCTATTTAGTGATGCTGTGGGATGGACTTTTCATCTTCTTCCACCCGTCTTCACTAGAACATAAGAGATTGAGAATCAGAGATGTAACAGAGAGGAGATGTTGGAGATGTCATAGATTACCAAACAAACAGGGATTTCACAGAGAGGATTGGTAAAAGAGAAGAACAAAAAACGATGCTGATGATGTCAGAGACAGACATTGAAAAGGACATATGGGAAATGTCTAAATACATCTTAGTGATGTCATACATAGGAGCTAAGTTAGCGATGATGTCACAGAGCGACACAATCAGTCACCTTACAAAGGGCATGGAATATTTATGATATCATAGAGACAAGCAGAAGTGATGATGTCATAGACACTATTAAACAGATAATGACTCCTAACTAAATGTATAGTGTATCTTATACACCCACCAAGTAGACATTGCGTAGAGTCTGGACTGCCCTGGGTATGGGGAGAGGGGACCGTGTCATCCAGGGCCACATTTGCACTGGAGTCACAATGGTTATCACTGAGGAGACGGTGGGAAGAGTTACAATGGACAACAGAGATACATAACTCCATCACTGTCTAACAGAACAAACTGTTGGTTCCATCAAGGGGTGAGCCTCGAAAGGTATAAGGGTGCTAAGGTGGATAAGGAGTGGGTGAGGTCTGGTGTATATGAAGTGGTGCAGTGTACAATCAGGGTGAGGACCCACTGGGCACACCGCATCATTTCAACATGGAAATTTTGATATTATTTGGTAGAGACGTTGACCATTGAGATTTCAACCTTTATTCGGCCACTCAAAAAGACAGCCAGATGTTTGTTAAATTCGCAATGTGTTATCACTATGCTTTCAACCATTTAAAACTACAAAATTCAAATGGGAATACAATGTCAGATATTTTTTATTTATACAACAACTTAGTGTGATCACTGTGCACAACCAAATGACCTGGATTGCAGTTGAGATTACATTAAAAGTACATAGTGCAAGTGATCAATGATGTTTGAGATTCTGCACAGATTATTATAGCAATTGTTAAGATCTCCACAGACCTGCTGTTACGTGCGTCGTCTTGAAAATGACCGTACATTTTTCTTTATTTTTTAAATGTCGCCAACAAAACAACAAAAACTAACGTGAAGCTCCGTAAGTCTCTACATGCATTAAGGGAAGACAACAACCCACAAATGAGAAAAGGAAAAAAAAAAAGTCTGCCTAAGTATGATTCCCAATCAGAGACAAGGTTTGACAGCTGTCCCTGATTGAGAATCATACCCGGCCAACAACAAAGAACCAGAAAGCATAGACTTTCCCACCCGAGTCACACCCTGACCAAACAAACATAGAGAATAAATGGATCTCTACGGTCAGGGCGTGACACCTGAGACCTTTGCATGCCACCTTGAACATGCATGCTTTCTATGATTACATAAAACAATTATAGTTACACTAGACTAACCTCAAAATGGATGTGTTACTCATTTTAAAGTTGAATAAATACTGTTACATTAGTTTGTAAGATAGCTTTAACTTTAGGCTATTGACTATTAGAAAAATATTATTGAATTGTGTTTGGTTGACAACACAGCCAAATATCAACATTTAAAGGATATCTAATCCTTGGATACATTAATCTGAGCAACTGGCATAATCCTATTCTTAAACATTTATTTTTGGTTCAGCTGAAGACGTGAATCCAATTTATAATTTGTTAACTTGTCGACAAGGTAACAGGCTATTTGTGTTTGGTTGTCAACACAACCAAATAAACATTTGAAGGAGATGTACAGTGCCTTGCGAAAGTATTCGTCCCCCTTGAACTTTGCGACCTTTTGCCACATTTCAGGCTTCAAACACAAAGATATAAAACTGTATTTGTTTGTGAAGAATCAACAACAAGTGGGACACAATCATGAAGTGGAACGTCATTTATTGGATATTTCAAACTTTTTTAACAAATCAAAAACTGAAAAATTGGGCGTGCAAAATTATTCAGCCCCCTTAAGTTAATACTTTGTAGCGCCACCTTTTGCTGCGATTACAGCTGTAAGTCACTTGGGGTATGTCTCTATCAGTTTTGCACATCGAGAGACTGACATTTTTTCCCATTCCTCCTTGCAAAACAGCTCGAGCTCAGTGAGGTTGGATGGAGAGCATTTGTGAACAGCAGTTTTCAGTTCTTTCCACAGATTCTCGATTGGATTCAGGTCTGGACTTTGACTTGGCCATTCTAACACCTGGATATGTTTATTTTTGAACCATTCCATTGTAGATTTTGCTTTATGTTTTGGATCATTGTCTTGTTGGAAGACAAATCTCCGTCCCAGTCTCAGGTCTTTTGCAGACTCCATCAGGTTTTCTTCCAGAATGGTCCTGTATTTGGCTCCATCCATCTTCCCATCAATTTTAACCATCTTCCCTGTCCCTGCTGAAGAAAAGCAGGCCCAAACCATGATGCTGCCACCACCATGTTTGACAGTGGGGATGGTATGTTCAGGGTGATGAGCTGTGTTGCTTTTACGCCAAACATAACGTTTTGTATTGTTGCCAAAAAGTTCAATTTTGGTTTCATCTGACCAGAGCACCTTCTTCCACATGTTTGGTGTGTCTCCCAGGTGGCTTGTGGCAAACTTTAAACAACACTTTTTATGGATATCTTTAAGAAATGGCTTTCTTCTTGCCACTCTTCCATAAAGGCCAGATTTGTGCAATATACGACTGATTGTTGTCCTATGGACAGAGTCTCCCACCTCAGCTGTAGATCTCTGCAGTTCATCCAGAGTGATCATGGGCCTCTTGGCTGCATCTCTGATCAGTCTTCTCCTTGTATGAGCTGAACGTTTAGAGGGACGGCCAGGTCTTGGTAGATTTGCAGTGGTCTGATACTCCTTCCATTTCAATATTATCACTTGCACAGTGCTCCTTGGGATGTTTAAAGCTTGGGAAATCTTTTTGTATCCAAATCCGGCTTTAAACCTCTTCACAACAGTATCTCGGACCTGCCTGGTGTGTTCCTTGTTCTTCATGATGCTCTCTGCGCTTTTAACAGACCTCTGAGACTATCACAGTGCAGGTGCATTTATACGGAGACTTGATTACACACAGGTGGATTGTATTTATCATCATTAGTCATTTAGGTCAACATTGGATCATTCAGAGATCCTCAATGAACTTCTGAAGAGAGTTTGCTGTACTGAAAAGAAAAGGGGCTGAATAATTTTGCACGCCCAATTTTTCAGTTTTTGATTTGTTAAAAAAGTTTGAAATATCCAATAAATGTCGTTCCACTTCATTATTGTGTCCCACTTGTTGTTGATTCTTCACAAAAAAAATACAGTTTTATATCTTTATGTTTGAAGCCTGAAATGTGGCAAAAGGTCGCAAAGTTCAAGGGGGCCGAATACTTTCGCAAGGCACTGTATCTTTGTGCCAATGACCCAGTCTAGCTTTATTCCCAGTTTGTCAACAAATTAATGATATGTTGGATTCACGTTTCCATCTCAACCAAGAATCAAAGTTAAATAATAGGACTAAATCAAACTTATATTTAAAGTGCTTAAACTTAGATTTTTGGTTGAGATGGAGATGTTAATCCAACATATTAATTTGTAGACAAACTAGATTTTAAAACCAGACTAAGTCAGTGGCACATATGGAACTATCCAAGTAGAAGATCTCCTTCAAAATGTTGATATTTGGTTGTGTTGTAATTAATTTCCAGTTTGTCTACAAATTGATATGTTGGATTCACGTCTCCATCTCAAAAAAATATCTAAATTGAACCCTGGGTTAAAATGAAACAATAACTTGATGAATTTGCAAATGCTTTGTAGGCCTAAATAGTATAATTGATGATATGACTTATTGCCTTCAGAAAGTATTCACACCCCCCCCAACTGTGTTACAGCCTGAATTTAAAATTGATTACATTTTGTTTTTTCTGTCGCTGGCCTACACACAATAACGGCAAAGTTGAATTATGTACTCAACCCCTATGTTATGGCAAACCTAAATAAGTTCAGCAGTAAACATGTGCTTAACAAGTCACATAATAAGTTGCATGGACTCACAATTGTGCTTTAACATGATTTTTGAATGACTACCTTCTCTGTACCCCACACATACTGTACAATTATCTGTAAGGTCCCTCAGTCGAGCAGGGAATTACAAACACAGATACAACCACAAAGACCAGGGAGGTTTTCCATTGCCTCGCAAAGGGCACCTATTGTAAAAAAAAAAGAAGAAGAAGAAACTGACATTGAATATCCCTTTGAGCATGGTGAAGATATTAATTACACTTTGGATGGTGTATCAATACACCCAGTCACTACAAAGATACAGGCGTCCTTCCTAACTAAGTTGCCGGAGAGGAAGGAACCCTTTATGGATTTCCTCATGAGGCCAATGGTGACTTTAAAAACAGAGTTTAATGGCTGTGATAGGAGAAAACTGAAGATGGATCAACAATGTTGTAGTTTCTCCACAACACTAAACTCATTTACAGAGTGAAAAGAAGGAAGCTTGTACATAATACAAATATTCCAAAACATGCATCCAGTTTGCAAAAAGGCACTAAAGTAATACTGCGAAAAAATGTGTCAAAGCAATTCACTTTTTGTCCTGAATACAAAGTATTATGTTTGGGGCAAATCAAATACAAAGCATTACTGAGGACCACTCTCCATATTTTTAAGCATAGTGGTGGCTGCATCATGCTATGGATATGCTTGTAATTGTTAAGGACGGGGGAGTTCTTCAGGATCAAAAAGAAAGGGAATGGAGCTAAGCACAGGTAAAAACGTAAGCACAGGCAAAATATGCTTTCCACCAGACACTGGGAGAGGAATTCCCCTTTCAGCAGGACAATAACCTAACACACAAGGTCAAATCTACACTGGAGTTGCTTACCAAAAAGACAGTGAATGTTCCTGAGTAGCCAAGTTAGTTTTGACTTAAATGTATTTGAAAATCTATGGCAAGACCTGAAAATGGTTGTCAGGCAATGATCAACAACCAATTTGACAGAGCATGAAGAATTTTGAAAATAATAATAGGCACATGCTCTCAGACTTACGCAGAAAGACTCTGCCAAAGGTACTTCTTTCTACAAAGTATTGACTCAGGAGTGTGAATACCCCTGAGTCAATGAGATATTTCTGTATTTAATTTTCAAACATTTGCAAACATTTCTAAAAATATGTTTTCACTGTCATTCTGGGGTATTGTTTGTAGATCGCTGAGAAAACAAATCTATTTAATCCATTATGAATTCAGGCTGTAACAAAATGTGGTATGAATATTTTCTAAAGGCACCGTATAGTACAGTTACATTTTATTTACTCTGTTAAACCTACACTTTGGAATGACTTCGATAGAAACAGTGAATATAGAGAAGAGATCTCTCAATAATTGTTCTCATGATAACACATTGGTAGTAGTCAGTGATAAATATCAAAGCTAGGTTGGGCTTGGTTAAAATCCTGGATGGGAGACCAAATCAATAGTTGTAGATCAATTCTCCAGTAGGAAGTGCTGCCCAGCCTATTTTTTTTATATTTTTCTGACAGTGGATTTTACATTGGAGATCTAACGTTGTTTCAAATGTACAAATTCAACATATTTTATACACAGTTTGTCTATGTGGAAAATTGGTTACAAATATCACATACGTAATCTGGTGGTTGAAATTTCACCCTCAAAAACAACAGTTAACATTTTTTCAAATCCAATGTATTTTCCATGTAGATTCCATGTCACAATAAGTTGACAAAAGACACTGAAACAATGTTGACTCAACCAGTTTGTGCTAAGTGGTGAAGGTGTAAAGATTTAATGTGCAGTCGACACTGTACCTATTCACCAGGTGCTCCTCAAGGTGCTCCTCAAGGTCTTTCTTGATCTTCTCAAGAGTGGAGAAGGATGAGGAAACAGCCTGATTTAAACATTTCGGAAGTAGGACTAGGTCAGGGTGCTTGGAGGAACTCATTACTGTTGAACAAAACAGAGAAATACAAAAAAACGTCAAAGGATAAAGCAGAGAGTGCATGGCGTGTGTACAGGCCCATTAGATTGTGGGTTGTGTCTTTTTTAAAAATAAAGGGTGACTACATTGTCCGCCCAGGCTCTCCATGCTTTGGGCCTTTCTCTCGTCCTTCTTCTCCTCCTTTTGGGGGGACAGTACCTCCTGGGAGGCTGACCTCATCGCATGGATGGAGCTCCTCTTCCTCTTGGAGGATGCTCCTCTTAGAGCTGAGAGAGAGTGGGAGAGAGATAAACAGAGAGCATTAGTGAAATTACGAAGAAAAGGAATGGGGAAATATATAAGGTCATATTGAGGATGTTTAAGTGAAAGAGGTCACTTACGACGGATATTTTTGAATACAGTGCCGCCCATGAACTTCAAAAATCTGTCTGCATAGAAACCGGGCCTGTGAACTGACACTGTATCCTGAAACACAAAGATACACAGGTGTCCGGCCGCTATGAGAGCAAAATGGAATATGAATACAATCACACACACACACACTGTAGCCTACCCCATCGTGTACGAGGGCTTTCCAGGAGTGCTCCACCTTCTTGATGAACCTTAAAAAGAAGCACGTGTTACAAATATCATTTATGTTGTGTAACATTGATACGTTTGTCTTGATGGAAATGACGACAGTGGTTCCACAAAAAGTCCTCACCGGTAGGACTGGAGGATGTCAATGATCCCTAAGAAGATCAGCAGTTTCTCATCTTTGTGTTTAGCTGGAATTCCACCCATTCTAATGGATAAAAAAAAGGAATTTACATCTCACACAGCTGCTATGCAGTGTGTGACTGAATTATGGTGTGAATAATACAATGCACTAATGTTTACAATGACTCATTGTGAAGTCAGTGATATGTCATTGGTGAAAGGGCCTTATGAAGGTGAATGTTCTCTCACGTGTCATCGTCGGCCACTGGCTCTGCAACCTTGCCGTCCCCTTCCCCTTGGATGGACTCCAGGGCGGTGGAGTAGAGGACCCTCTGGCCATTGAGGCGCTTACTGTCCGCCCTGGCCCCTCTGTCCAGACACTTCTTGTCCTGCACATGCACCCCCAGCAGGAGGCTGTAGTCCATGATCTTAAAACTCTCCAGGACCTGACCGTCACATGACCACACAATCCACACACACACATTAAGATGACAGGAACATAAAAGGCCACATGACCAAAGCAAACATGACCACATTTTGTTCCCACTTAAATTCTCAACAATCCTCTTAACTGACCACTCCACGTGACCTTCAACAACCACCCATGCTGAAAGTCCTGTCAAACTAGCCACCAAAGATGGATTAGCAAACCAAACACACTTAAACCTCTAGCCTTCTGACCAATGTTCCCTCTATTTCTTTCGCCACTGAGCACATTTCTGGTCTGCTGAGCGCAAACTTGAACATTGTGAAAATTCTGAGCAACTTCCGGCACGTGTTTCCTGTGAACTCTGAGGCTGTACCCACTATTAAAGTTACAGTTTCAACAGTTGCCAAGTAGGTTACTGTGGCTATTTGATCATAATGTAGGCTTATCAGAGTGGCCTACCATCAAAAGCAATGGAGAAAAAAAACACAAAATGATAGAACAGGTATTTCCATGTTAAAATGTTAACATGGAAATACCTGTTCTATCATTCAGCCTACAGTAGCAGCCAACATGTGGTGTTCAATGCCTACATTCCATGAGACTTTTGAAAAAAAATGAGGGCTTGACATTCACCTGTTAATCCACTTGTCCTTCAGACAAGGAGGTGACTGAAAATGTTGTGTGATGCAAGAAACCACTTTACAAAATAAAATGTATTATTATTCTAATGCCATTATTACAAAGAATAAGACAAATTATGCTACGCTCTGCCTATTGGCTGCTTAGCTTATTCAAGACCGTCTTAAAATACAGAACCTCCCCTTTAAGACATTAAAAAAACTCTTTACCTGACTGGCTTTTCAAAGATGGCTAGAAATGCACACATTTTGTGCTCGTTGGAAGCAGCCACTCCCCTATTGTTTACTAGAAATGAGCTATAACTGGGCTAATAACTCACCAACTAGCAAAGAATATGAACAAATCTGCACACCTGGCTACATGCAGCTGTCACTGTTCTCAAAACAAGCAAATCTACTTGCAACCGCTTATACTGTAGTCTAAACAAAGTCCAGTTCAAAGTGAATGGTACAGATCCATATATGGCCATGGCTATTTGCATATAGGCCTACTGCAGCTCTGATTGGTTATGGTGGGAAGGCCCTAGGTGGTTAGGTGGGGAAATGGAGACTGTGCTTGAATCTGAAAGTGCGGGATAATGAATGGAAAATAGTGAAATCAAAGAATGGAACAAAACGAGCAAAAGCTATAGTAGAAGACCGGCCCAATAATTAATTTCTTATTGGACTGCATTTTTTGGACAATGAGTTTCATTTGGGAAATCCATTTGTAATATCGAGCACTGTGAAGAAAGCAGTAGGAAAGGTGGATTCAATCAAGGTGACTTGTTTTGGTTAATTGTGTCGAAGAACAGAAGCGTGCACTGCATCTGGCAAAATTGCCCACGTCAGAAGTAACCTGTATTGCTCTTCGGAGCAGGGCGCCTGCCAAAGGAGTTATAGCTGGAGTCTCGTTGGATATAGAAGACGAGTAACTTAGTCAGATAATCCCAGGAGTGGTCAGTGCACGTCGCCTGACTCATACTGTAAATGGAAGGAAGGAGATAAACCTATTATTGTTGTTTGAGGGGACTACCTGAACATGTGAAGCTATGTACAGTATGTGGTCAGAGATATGTACGATATGCGGTGAGAGCATTTGTGTCCAAACCATTACAGTGTGGGAATTGTAAAGGATATGGGCACGTGTGAAATGTTTGCAGATGGGAGAAGTATGCTATTGAAGAATCGGTGAATAGAAAATGTTGCAACTGTGGTGGGGATCATACTCTGGACTTTCTTGAGTGCCCTGTTAGGGTGAAGGAGGTTCGAGGTGTCAAGGATCAGAGCTGTGTACCGGTTCTCCTATGTGGAGGCGTGAAGAGACTCAAAGGTCAAGAGGCAACAGTGTTGAAGATATGGCGGTGGATGCATCGCAACCAGTTGTTAGTGTTTTAAGTAAATCGAGTGATCTGCATACACTCATTGTAAAGAATATGGATTTTGTGGCATTTATAGCCACAGTGATTAATTGTACAGCACAATTGTAATTTTATCTGCAGCCGATACGTTTTTGGAGTGCTGAAGCACTGCACGGCAGAAGCACTGCAAGGACTAATGTCTCTAGGAAATGTCCCGCCCTCACAGGAGTCTTCTGAGTGTTTTACAGAAAAGAAGGTTGATTTTGTTCATTTATTTTTTGATAGTTTGTACGATATTTGATTTATTTTTACCCACATTATTTCCTTTTTTGGGATCCTTATTATGCACCTGCACAGTAGGTGACGGAATGCACATCTAATTGTTAAGAATGCCATCATACCATAGAAGAAGATTGGTTATGGCGCACCGGTCTGTATACGTGGCTAATATTGCATTGATTCAATCACATATACCACAGTAGAGCGAAATGTTGATAGTGCTAACTCAAGGGGAAAACTGTAGAACATTGAGTGAAGTTCAATCTCGTGCACAGCTTAGAGGGAACATTGCTTCTGACCATCACTGATGTGACACTATAACTCCTCTAAACAAAGGCCTTAACAATGCCTGAGTTAGCTTACTGTGCTGCTGCCTACCTACCACATGTCCAGTTCCTCTGTTGAGTAATAATGCAGTCATTCAGAAGGGCTCAATGGTGATGGAGAAGAGGCCAGTCATCCTTATGTAACATGATTGCCAATGAGGGTTCAAAGTTCAATGAGAAATATCCAACCAAATGCTATTGAAGGAACTAAAATGTCCCTCTAACAACACACACTTGACTAGCCTTCATGTTTTGAATATTCAATACCAATAAGTAAGTGAATCTACTGCAAGCGGCCTCACCCTGCAGTCCCTCTGCAGTGTCTTCATTAAGGCACTGTACGTGTCGCCATCAAAGTGCAGGCCCTCAAGCATCTCCTGGAAGTCCAGGTCTTTGAAGGTCGGTGAGAACTTGGCGCGTTCCTTGCACGAGGCGTGGCGTTTGTAGGTGGAGCCCTTCAGGTCGTATTTGTAGTGCATCTGGAGGGCCCTGGGCAACACGTTGTTCATCACCACCAGACGGATGTTGACCCCGGCACACTGGATGCAGTACAGGCCGTAGAACTTAGGTAGCAGTGTCCTCGGGTTCTGATTCAGATTCTGAAATAAAACAAGATGGAAAAAGAGATACATCTGAGAATAGTTCACACGTTGCCAACATTTAAATTAAACTTTACAATCTTTGAATAAGAATATCCTGAAGGCACTAGAACTGATAGGAGTTGCCCTATTTCTTATGCCAGGAATGGTGTTTGTGTTAAGGGAGGGGCTCACCATGTAGTAACCAGGAAGGAGTTTCTGCAGGAACTCAGCCTCTTTATGCTGCACTGTCTTAATGATGAACTCATCGTCGCTGGTCAGGTAGAACCAGGAACTGCTGGCCCCGGGGTTGGACAGCTCGATCAGAGGCTCATTACAGATGGAGTACTGGAATTCATACAGGAAGAGCCAATAGCATGCATTCATATGGACAGGACAGCAACATGGCAGTTTTCAAATAACAAAACAAACCCAATGGGCAAAAACAGTTTGAATCAACATTGTTTCAAAGTAATTTCAACCCAAAAATGTAAATGTGATGACGTTGAATTAACATAGAAAACTGATTGGATTTGAAAAAAGGCATCAACGTAAGGGAATTGTAATTTTTTCACCCAACTTTTAAACTAAATCCAATGACATGGTGAAATGTTTTGTTGATTTCACATTGAATTCACATTAGTTGACAACTCAAACTAGACAATGAAATGACATCTGTGCCCAGTGTGAACACTGTGCTCTTACTTATAGATCAGACAACTCTAATGGGGTGTATTACTACATGATTGTATGCTGTATTATCAGAGAAGCACATGGTGTGTAGGAGTGTTTTCTGTAAAGGGCTTTCCACACTAACCAGGTAGTCATCTGCTTTGATGCCAAAGAGCTCCCTAAAGTAGCGGAAGGCGAGAGGGGCGTAGGTTTTGAGGCGGAAGTCTGGGAAGTGGTGCGCTGGGGTCATGTTGCTCCCCTTACTGACAACACAAGCGTTATCACACAAACAGATCAGTGTTATCAGTGTACAACAGCAGCCCTATACATCCATATACAAACACTAATTTACCACTGAAAATACGTACATTTGCATCCCAATAGAACAGGGTACAGTACACAAATGTATCAGTTAGAGCAGCAGTTCCCAAACGTTTCCAGTCGGGGCCCCCCTTCCATCATTGGGGAACAAAAAAATGGATTAAAAAACCTAGATAAAAAAAACATTAGCTGACATGGGCTAGTAAGTTGGTTCTGGTCATTTCTAAAACATTATAAGGGATACCTAGTCAGTTGCACAACGGAGTGCATTCAACCTAAATGTGTATTCTGCATTTAACCCAACACCTCTGAATCAGAGCGATACGGGGGGCTGCCTTTAACAAAGTCCACGGCACAGTGTAACTGCCTTGCTCAAGGGCAGAACGGCAGATTTTTCCACCTTGCCGGCTCAGGCATTCAAACCAGCGACCTTTCGGTTACTGGCCCATCGCTCTTAACCGCTAACCATCGCTACCTAAATAGCTCTCTGAGGGAGCAATGACAAGAGGAAAACTGCTGATGCACTACCTCATTTTGAAGTATTCTACTATTACAGCTTTCAAGAGTAAGTTGGCCCCAGAGTTTGGGAACCACTGAGCAAACAGAGAATATTGTGACTGAGTGATGGACCACTACAAGGAAAGTATTGAAGTATACAAGAAGCATCAGCTGTGCGATAAGATGTGCCAAACAGATGTCACAACAGATGTGCATCTTTCAGTGAAGCTTCGAAGGTCACGCATGTCTGGGTCAAGTGTCTTCACTGACATTTTCATCCTCTCCCTGACCGAGTCTGTAATACCTACATGCTTCTACATCTGCATTGCTTGCTGTTTGGTGTTTTAGGCTGGGTTTCTGTATAGCACTTTGTGACATCTGCTGATGTAAAAAAGGCTTTATAAATACATTTGATTGATTGATTTCAAGCAGACCACCATAGAAAAGCGAAGGTAACATGCCTAAAGGACTACCACCCAGTAGCACTCACGTCGGTAGCCATGAAGTGCTTTGAAAGGCTGGTGCTCACATCAACACCATCATCCCAGAAACCCTAGACCCACTCCAATTCGCATACCGCCCCAACAGATCCACAGATGACGCAATCTCAATCTCACTTCACACTGCCCTTTCCCACCTGGACAAAAGGAACACCTATGTGAGAATGCTGTTCATTGACTACAGCTCAGCGTTCAACACCATAGTGCCCACAAAGCTCATCACCAAGGACCCTGGGACTAAACAACTGGATCCTGGACTTCCTGACGGGCCGCCCCAGGTGGTAAGGGTAGGCAACAACACATTGCCACGCTGATCCTCAACACGGGGGCCCCCTCAGGGGTGCATGCTTAGTCTCCTCTTGTTCTTAAGACAGCCTATAGGGAGGTGGTCAGAAACCTGTCAGTGTGGTGCCAGGACAACAACCTCTCCCTCTACGTGAGCAAGACAAAGGAGCTGATCGTGGACTACAGGAAAAGGAGGGCCGAACACGACCCCATTCACATCAACGGGGCTGTGGGGAGCGGGTAGAGAGTTTCAAGATCCTTCATGTCCACATCACCAACAAACTATCATGGTCCAAACAAACCAAGACAGTTGTGAAGAGGGCACGACAATGCCTTTTCCCCCTCAGGAGACTTAAAAGAATTGGCATGGGTCCCCAATCCTCAAAAAGTTATACAGCTGCACCATCGAGAGCATCCTAACTGGTTGCGTCACCGCCTGGTATGGCAATTGCTTGGCATCAGATCGTGAGACGCTACAGAGGGTAGTGGGTACCCCCCAGTACATCACTGGGGCCAAGCTTCCTGCCATCCAGGACCTCTATTACAGTACATTATATATATATACAGTTGAAGTCGGAAGTTTACATACACCTAGGTTGGAGTCATTAAAACTTGTTTTTCAACCACTCCACAAATTTCTTGTTCACAAACTATAGTTTTGGCAAGTCGGTTAGGACATCTACTTTGTGCATGACACAAGTCATGCACAAAGTTTACACTAAGTTTACACAGAAGTTTACACTAAGTTGACTGTGCCTTTAAACAGCTTGTAAAATTCCAGAAAATGATGTCATGGCTTTAGAAGCTTCTAATTTTCTGGAATTTTCCAAACTGTTTAAAGGCACAGTCAACTTAGTGTATGTAAACTTCTGACCCACTGGAATTGTGATACAGTGAATTATAAGTGAAATAATCTGTCTGTAAACAATTGTTGGATTTTTTTTTGTGTAAAACGGATTCCAATTTTCCTGCATTAAAATCACCAGCCACTAGGAGTGCCGCCTCTGGATTGACATTTTTTTGTTTGCTTATGGCCCTAAGAAGCTTGTTGAGTGCGGTCTTAGTGCCAGCATCGGTTTGTGGTGGTAAATAAACAGCTACGAAAAATATAGATGAAAACTCTCTTGGTAAATAGTATAGTCTACAGCTTATCATGAGGTATTCTAACTCAGGCGAGCAGAACCTTTAGAATGAGCACCAGTCTTTGTTGACAAAGAGAGACACCCCACCCCCACAGATTTTACTGGATTCTGCTGTTCTGCCGATGCATGGAAAACCCAGCTAACTGTATATTATCCATGTCCTTGTTCAGCCATGACCCCGAAAAGCATAGTGCATTACAGTTCTTAATGTTCTGTTAATAGGATAGTCTCAAACTGAGCTCGTCTAGTTTGTTCTCCAGCGATTGCACATTCACCAATTGAACAATCAATCAATCAAATGTATTTATAAAGCCCTTCTTACATCAGCTGATGTCACAAAGTGCTCTACAGAAACCCAGCCTAAAACCACAAACAGCAAGCAATGCAGGTATAGAAGCACGGTGTCTTGGAAAAACTCACTAGAAAGGCCAGAACCTAGGAAGAAACCTAGAGAGGAACCAGGCTATGAGGGGTGGCCAGTCCTCTTCTGGCTGTGCCAGATCGAGATTCAAATGTTCATAGATGACCAGCAGGGTCAAATAATAATAATCACAGTGGTTGTCGAGGGTGCAACAGGTCAGCACATCAGGAGTAAATGTCAGTTGGCTTTTCATAGCCAATCATTAAGAGTATCTCAGAACAGAGGGTAGGAGCAGTTTATTCACTCGTCACTGTAGTCTCATCAATGTACCCGCACTGCGACCTCTATAGCTATGTGTTTTCCTCTTCCGGGGAATAGGGCCTGGTTCGAGATGAGCAGTATGTCCTGTGGCGTAGACTCATTGACGTAGATGTCTTCGTCCAGATCGAGGTGTGTGATTGCTCTTCTGATGTCTAGAAGCTTTTTCAGTCATAAGAAACGATGGAGGAAACATTATGTTCAAAAAAAGTTACAGTGCTATCTGTGGGAGAGATAGCTTACCTTTTCATGGTTGTTTGATCAATAGGACTGTAAAGTCTGCAAATGTAAGAGGACACCCGTGGTACTTTATTTATTTGCAGAAATTCATTCAGGTGTATTTTGTGGCTTTTCCCGAATGCGTTCTAATGATCTAAAGTTGTGCTGTTGCTACTGCCTGTAAACACACAGTCCAGTTCAAAGTTGAAAGTGAGTGATGGCAGGCCGGTGTGGCAGATAGCATTTGCATATAAGCCTACTGTAGCTCTGATTGGCTATGTAGTACCGGTCTGTGTAGAGTCCAGTCCAGGACAAGACAGATTTTTTTTATTAGGTTTTATTCACTGCAGTGTTTATTAATTGTCCAAACGCACCGCCACTTTCCCTCTATATTGTCAGCGAAGTTTCACATATGCTTTACTCTAACGTCATTCCCAAACATTCTATGAATGTATGAAAACGTGGAAATGAGCAGGTGTTAAATGAGGTGAGGAGACTGGAGTAGGACTTTTGTAGTGAAAGGGACTTCTGTGTCAATGGGAAAATCTGTCAGATTTGCTTCATTAACAGGGTTTGTGCTGTATTCATGTCACTAGGGTGAATATGGTATATAAGCCTGCTGAGTGATGCCAGTGCTGTGTACTGTACCTGGGTAGAAAGACACTCTCCACAATGTAGAAATCCTGCATGAGCACATCTCTGTCAGGCTTGGATATCAGGTTCCCCACAGCATACCCAATGCCCAGCTGGATGGCTCCTTTCAGTGCAGCAGCAGTTGGCTGGGACCACACAAACATAATATTCTCAATCAATACAACACTGATCATAATGTGTAGGGATTTCAGATCAAACCATACCATTTTTGTACATCTGAAAGGTACATCTGATGCATGTCAGTCAGCACGCTCATGGATACCAGGACCACCTGTAGCTTTGTAACTGATTTTGGCATTTCCGCTCTGAACTGATGGAAAGCCAGAGAATCTACAGGGCAGTCGGCATGGCTGTGGCTAAACACAGTGGCTGATCTACCTAATCACGTTATCCGCCGCTCCGGCCCCTCCATCAGCAAACAAACAGCCACACTGAGCCCCATTATGTAACGCTCAACCACAACACCATCTCCAGTCCAGGGAGGGCAAAGCATTGCCCAATATTAAGAGGAATGGCAGTAATCCTTCTTGAAGCTCAGTTCACCAATGGGACCTTGTTCACACTCAGAAGGACATTATACAGGATTTGTAGATGTGTGCCATAAATTAGGAATCAATTACCGGGGCCCAAAGAATCCATACCTTTTTGTAATCTTTTGACCCACTGGTTCCTCCACCTCCATTCTCAGTGGTTGTTGTTTCCATCTTTTGGACAGAAAGAATATAGATTAATCTAACACAATATTAATTATATACCCTTTCACCCTGTTTAACATGACATAATAATAATAGATTTATTATCATCTAAATCATGGTTGTGGTATTTCATTATTAACCAAATATGCACATTTATTTCATAAAGCCCTCTTTACATCAGCAATTATTAGAGTGCTTTTGGTATATCCAGCCTAAACCCCCAAAGCGTAAGCAATGCAGGAGGCAGAACCACAGTGGCGAAGAACAACTCCCTAAAAGGCCATCCTTCTGGTTCTTTTGTTGAGCATAAACAGGGAACAGGTGAGTTCCTATTCCACAACACAATAAATGGTGTGATACGAGGGCTGATTTGACCTATTAAAGCAAATATTTAGCAATTACTGCCAACCCCAGTTTCACACTTCCTAGAGGAGATGGAAAGAGAGGGCCAAGTCCAAAAATTCTCAGCACTGTATATCATTATAGAGAACACACAAAACATCTGTATCCCATTATCCATATCAAGTTCCCCATCTACAAAACGGAGACGTTTTTGCAATCAGCTTGCTGAAAATACATTATACTGTAGCAACTATGACAATTTAAGTCAAGAGAGCACGCAGGGGAACAACATCAACAATCTTCCATTCCCAGCCGCGTAGTAATGTCGTCTACGTCTGTCCGATCATTTCTGCCAGAGCACATACCTAGGGCATCTTGTAGTCTAGATTCTAGAATGAGAGAGAGAGACATACATACCTCTCTGGCCGGGACTATGCTGTGAGAAACCTTTGGTCCAAAAAAAAAGCTCACCTCTGCTGATTGAAACCCCCGGGAACAACTCTTGGTCCCAATAAAGGGAGGATTGAGAAACCTGTTCAGGCTAAATCTCCCCCAGGGACATTCCAAGAGGAAGTCTGAAATTCAAGCCTCTTTCAATTAGGCTACATCTCCCAAAGAAACAAAACAAATCAACAAGTAGCACTGAGGTAAAGCTGCTGGGTGAAGTGGACACGAGACCCATTGTTACAAGGGCTTATTCATGATTCATTAATTCATTCATGATTTATAGTCTCTGCCAATATGATGACCACAATAACGCACCACTCAAAATCTTGGAAAGCAAAGCAATTATTCGACACATTGTCACGTCGAGTTTGGAAAAAACAATGACAAAAAAGTATTTACTTGTGCTACTTTATCAACAGATTCAATGTAAATTCAACTCATCTGCTAGACTCATACCAACCACTCACATTCTCAAGCAACTTATATGAGCATCTAAGTCGTCATAGAGTTAAAGTGTCTGAAGGCACCATCAATGATGCATCAAATAGATTATGTATTCAAAGTGCCAAAGAATGTGCAAGTGTTCAATTTGATGTTTAGGTTTACCATAGCTCACATTCCCTGACTTTTTTGGTACTGTCCTGGACTCTTGTACTGTACATTTTGTGTGGTGGTCTTTCATTGTGGGGGTTTCAGTTCATACTGGTTAACTTGGGTGGGAAATGAATGTGTATTTCTATGGGCACAAGCACAGTTCTAGACACAAACTGTTCACAGCCCTCTTGTTGGCGGAGAGAGAATGGTCTTGCAATTCTATACTTTTTTGCAATGTCTAATGTGTATTCATGTGATATTTCAGTGACTCATTACTATGGGCTAAAAAAATGTTAGCTGATCTGGGAATTTCTGACAAGTTACATACTGAACAAAAATATAAACGCAACATGCAACAATTTCAAAGATTTTACTGAGTTCTAGTTCTTAAAAGGAAATCAGTCAATTAAAATATTCATTAGGCCCTAATCTATGGGTTTCACATGACTGGGCAGGGTTGCAGCCATGGGTAGGCCTGGGATGGCATTGGCCCACCCACTTGGGAGCCAGGCCCAGCCAACCAGAATTAGTTTTTCCCCACAAAAGAGCTTTATTACAGACTGACATACTCCTCAGCACCCCCCGTCAAATATTTGTGCAGCAACTTTCAAGAGTAAGTTGAAAGCCAGACTGAGTTCGTTCCTTAAAAAAAATGTAAAAGTAGGCGTCAAAAATGTAGAGTAAAATCATTCCAATCCCGATTAAAATGCCATGTTTAGCGTTTAGAATAGCTGGCTTTAGGACCATGCGGAGCATCGCTGGGAGAGAAGCTACCAGCCTGCATGCCTTTCATTTTAAGCAGAGACACTGCCAGACAATTGCTTTGAATTTGATGTCTGCATTTGAACTCGGCCTTGTAAGCCTCAGGGCCAGCTGTTTTATGCAGCGGTTGCTTTTACATTGATGTTGGCATAAGCGGCGCGTCCAATAATAGGCTATGGAAAGATAAGCTTCCCATAAAGGTAATTGAATTAAATTACCCAAATTAGCTATAATTACTTCTGCCAATACAGAAATAAATACAATGATTCAAAATACTAAACCAAAGAGCATGATTTGGCCACGGAGGATAATTTGTTTCTTTTAAAGAATGAGCTGTGAATTGTTTTAAATGCACAAATTGGGTGGCGCACAGCAAATAGCCTACCAAATCAAATCAAAGTTTATTTGCCACATGCACCGAATACAACAGACCTGTTGGGGGGGTGGGGGGGGGGCACAATGCATAGTCTGTGTAGCCATTTGATTAGCTGTTCAGGAGTCTTATGGCTTGGGGGTAAAAGCTTTTGGTTCTAGATTTGGCACTCCAGTACCGCTTGCCATGCGGTAGCAGAGTGCCTGGAGTCTTTGACAGTTTTTAGGGCCTTCCTCTGACACCGCCTGGTATAGACGTCCTGGATGTCAGGCAACTTAGCTCCAGTGATGTACTGGGCCGTACGAGCTACCCTCTGTAGTGCATTGTGGTCAGATGCTGAGCAGTTGCTGTACCAGGCAGTGAAGCAACCAGTTAGGATGCTCTCGATGGTGCAACTGTAGAACCTTTTGAGGACCTGAGGACACATGAAAAATCCTATTAGTTTCCTGAGGGGGAATAGGCTTTTTCGTGCTCTCTTCACGACTGTCTTGGTGTTTGGACCATTCTAGTCTGTTGGTGATGTGGACACCAAGGAACTTGAAGCTCTCAACTTGCTCCACTACAGCCCCGTTGATGAGAATGGGGGCGTGATTGGTCCTCATTTTCCTGTAGTCCACAATCATCTCCTTTGTCTTGATTACGTTGAGGGATAGGTTGTTATTCTGGCACCACCCGGCCAGATCTCTGACCTCCTCCCTATAGGCTGTCTCGTTTTTGTCAGTGATCAGGCCTAGCACTGTTGTGTCGTCTGCAAACTTAATGATGGTGTTGGAGTCGTGCCTGGCCATGCAGTTGTGGATGAACAGGTAGTACAGGAGGGGACTGAGCACACACCCCTGAGGGGCTCCAGTGTTGAGGATCAGCAGGGCAGATGTGTCGTTACCTACCCTCACCAACTGGGGGCGGACCGTCAGGAAGTCCAGGATCCAGTTGCAGAGGGAGGTGTTTAGTCCCAGGGTCCTTAGCTTAGTGATGAGCTTTGAGGGCACTATGGTGGTGAACGCTGAGCTGTAGTCAATGAATAGCATTCTCACATAGGTGTTCCTTTTGTCCAGGTGGGAAAGGGCAGTGTGGAGTGCAATAGAGATTGCATCATCTGTGGATCTGTTGGTGTGGTATGCAAATTGGAGTGGGTCTAGGGTTTCTGGAATAATGGTGTTAATGTGCCGTGTCCAGCCTTTCAAAGCATTTCATGGCTACAGACGTAGGTGCTACGGGTCGGTAGTCATTTAGGCAGGTTACCTTAGTGTTCTTGGGCACAGGGACTATGGTGGTCTGCTTTAAACATGTTGGTATTACAGACTCAATCAGGGACATGTTGTAAATGTCAGTGAAGACACCTGCCAGTTGGTCAGCACATGCCTGGAGCACCTGTCCTGGTAATCCGTCTGGCCCAGCGGACTTGTGAATGTTGACGTCGGCTACGGAGAGTGTAATCACACAGTCGTCCAGAACAGCTGATGCTCTCATGCATGCCTCACTGTTGCTTGCCTCAAAGCGAGCATAGAAGTGATCTAGCTCGTCTGGTAGGCCCGTGTCACTGGGCAGCTCGCGGCCGTGCTTCCCTTTGCAGTCTGTAAGAGTTTGCAGGCCCTGCCACATCCGACAAGCGTCGGAGCCGGTGTAGTACGATTCAATCTTAGTCCTGTATTGGCGCTTGCCTGTTTGATTGTCACGAGTCCGACCGAGGGTGGCTTCCCTTCCCGGTCGGGTGGCGCTCGGCGGTCGTCGTCACCGGCCTATTAGCTGCCACTGATTGTCTTTCCTCCCCCTCCTTGTATGTTGATTAGCTGTTCAGGAGTCTAGCTGTTCAGGAGTCTTATGGCTTGGGGGTAAAAGCTGTTGAGAAGTCTTTTGGTTCTAGATTTGGCACTCCAGTGCCATAAACTGTCTTTGACAGTTTTTAGGGCCTTCCTCTGACACCGCCTGGTATAGACGTCCTGGATGTCAGGCAACTTAGCTCCAGTGATGTACTGGGCCGTACGAGCTACCCTCTGTAGTGCATTGTGGTCAGAGGCTGAGCAGTTGCTGTACCAGGCAGTGAAGCAACCAGTTAGGATGCTCTCGATGGTGCAACTGTAGAACCTTTTGAGGACCTGAGGACACATGAAAAATCCTATTAGTTTCCTGAGGGGGAATAGGCTTTTTCGTGCCCTCTTCATGACTGTCTTGGTGTTTGGACCATTCTAGTCTGTTGGTGATGTGGACACCAAGGAACTTGAAGCTCTCAACTTGCTCCACTACAGCCCCGTCGATGAGAATGGGGGCGTGATTGGTCCTCCTTTTCCTGTAGTCCACAATCATCTCCTTTGTCTTGATTACGTTGAGGGATAGGTTGTTATTCTGGCACCACCCGGCCAGATCTCTGACCTCCTCCCTATAGGCTGTCTCGTTTTTGTCAGTGATCAGGCCTAGCACTGTTGTGTCGTCTGCAAACTTAATGATGGTGTTGGAGTCGTGCCTGGCCATGCAGTTGTGGATGAACAGGTAGTACAGGAGGGGACTGAGCACACACCCCTGAGGGGTTCCAGTGTTGAGGATCAGCAGGGCAGATGTGTCGTTACCTACCCTCACCAACTGGGGGCGGACCATCAGGAAGTCCAGGATCCAGTTGCAGAGGGAGGTGTTTAGTCCCAGGGTCCAGCTGATGCTCTCATGCATGCCTCACTGTTGCTTGCCTCAAAGCGAGCATAGAAGTGATCTAGCTCGTCTGGTAGGCCCGTGTCACTGGGCAGCTCGCGGCCGTGCTTCCCTTTGCAGTCTGTAAGAGTTTGCAGGCCCTGCCACATCCGACAAGCGTCGGAGCCGGTGTAGTACGATTCAATCTTAGTCCTGTATTGGCGCTTGCCTGTTTGATTGTCACGAGTCCGACCGAGGGTGGCTTCCATTCCCGGTCGGGTGGCGCTCGGCGGTCGTCGTCACCGGCCTATTAGCTGCCACTGATTGTCTTTCCTCCCCCTCCTTGTATGTTTATTGGTAGCACCTGTTTGTGTTGATTAGTTGGGCTTCTTTAGACAGCCGGCCAGCCTGTTTGTTGTGCGGGATTATTCATTGTAACCTTCGGCTCTGTAGTAGAGGAACGTGTTAGTTCCTGGTCGTGCATTTTTCAGTAGTCATTTTTCATTCCTTGTGTTTTGGGGCCGTTATTATTGTGTTGGTGCAATTAAAGAGCACAGAATTGCACTCTCTGTCTCCTGCGTTTGACTCCACACCCACGACACCCGGAGAATTACATTGATGGTTCGTCTGAGGGCGTAGCAGGATTTATTATAAACGTCCGGGTTAGAGTCCCGCTCCTTGAAGGCGGCAGCTCTACCCTTTAGCTCAGTACAGATGTTGCCTGTAATCCATGGTTTCTGGTTGGGGTATGTATGTACAGTCACTGTGGGGACGACGTCATCGATGCACTTATTGATGAAACCAGTGACAGATGTGGTGTACTCCTCAATGCCATTGGAGGAATCCCGGAACATATTCCTGTCTGTGCTAGCAAAACAGTCCCGTAGCGTAGCATCTGCGTCATCGGACCACTTCTTTATTGACCAAGTCACTGGTGCTTCCTGATTTTGCTTGTAAGCAGGAATCAGGTGGATGGAATTATGGTCAGATTTGCCAAATGGGGGGCGAGGGAGAGCTTTGTATGTGTCTCTGTGTGTGGAGTAAAGGTGATCTAGAGATTTTTTCCCTCTAGTTGCACATTTAACATGCTGATAGAAATGAGGTAAGACTGATTTCAGTTTTCCTGCATTAAAGTCCCTGGCCACTAGGAGTGCCGCCTCTGGATGGGCGTTTTCCTGTTTGCTTATTTCCTTATACAGCTGACTGAGTGCGGTCTTAGCGCCAGCATTCTTCTCTGGTGGTAAATAGACAGCCACGAAAAATATAGATGAAAACTCTCTTGACAAATAGTGAGGTCTACAGCTTATCATGAGATAGTCTACTTCAGGGGAGCAAAATCTAGAGACTTCCTTATATTTTGTGCACCAGCTGTTGTTTACAAATATCCACAGACCGCCCCTCCTTGTCTTACCGGAGTGTGCTGTTCTATTTAGCCGGTGCAGCGTATATCCCGTCAGCTGAATGTTATCCATGTCGTCATTCAGCCACGATTCGGTGAAACATAAGATATTACAGTTTTTGGTGTCCCGTTGGTAGGATATTCGTGATTGTACCTCGTCTAATTTATTGTCCAATGATTGTATGATGGCAAGTAATATTGATGGTAAAGGCAGATTTCCCACTCGCTGTCGGCGGATCCTTACAAGGTACCCCGCCCTGTGTCCCCTATGCCTGGGTCTCTTTCTCCTGCCAATGACGGGGATATTGGCCTTGTCGGGTGTCTGAAGTACATCCTGTGCATCCTGCTTATTGGAGAAAAAAGGTGAGTGATCTCTGTTCTGATATCCAGAAGCTCTTTTTTGCCGTAAAATACAGTGGCAGAAACACATAATGGCACAATTGGTTAGGCGCCCGTAAAACGGCTGCCATTTCTTCCGGCGCCGTCATAGCTGATTGTTGAATTGCTCCAGTCAGTGAAAAGCAGTTAAATTGGCCTAGGCCTTTCGCAATATTTCAAAAATTCAAATCGTAGGAAAAACATAGTTTAGAAAGCAAATGACTATTGCTGAAAAGAGAAGACAAGAATATACTCATCTGTCACTAGTTATCAACATTCTGAACTCCCAATTGAGCGAACAGTAGCATATCTTATTGTGCATATTCACTGTCTTTATCACTGGATCAGTTCCACAGGAAACATTTTTGTGGATAACAATGTCCTTTTCCAGGCTAGATGTGCATCATATTGTTGAATTTGTGTTTCCCCTTTTCGTAGGTCTAGATTAGATGGTTTCATTCAAGACAAGGTCATTTTTACTGATCTGTTTGTCAGTGTCAGCAGAATAGGCTACTAATGTGTCATATTAAAAAATATGTTGCATATGTCTCCAGTCATATAAGGTGTAGTAGAATTGCATGACATGTGTTTATAAAAGGCTACATTTTTCCTGTGCAAAGAAAGGAGAAGAAATGTCTCTGATTAGAGGCCTACTGTCACTACACGTACAGGTTTGCATTGTTCATAACTGCAGGTTTTGCTAACAGTGATTGAGTTATCTTATTAGCCTAAATTGTCACGTTGCACTGTATGCACAGTTCCACAAGTAAATTAGTACATTTATGATGAGGTTGAGTCGTGGTTGACATTGTATATGCCGTTCACCTGTAAACCTAACATTGCGATGATAATTAATGGCTGGAGTCATTTTTGTTAGTTTTTGCTGTTCTCCAAATAGCATTTTAGAGTTTTTAAATTGTGTAGAAATGCCCCACTTTGCCATACCCTAGGTTTAGCTGAACTGAACTGATGCCACTAAGGGAAACCTTTAATGTCAATCACTGATGACCCAATCAATGGATTACATAATATTACGTACAGCACAACGTGAGTAAAAACATGGAACTTCTGAGCAGTCACTGCTATTCTACTTAGAATAATTGAAGAGTGTTAAGAGATTACCAGTCGTGAAAGGCTCTCCCCATCAAAAACAATGATGCAAATAAAAGTTGTGCCTGGTCAGACTTTAGATTGAATACCATTCACTTAACCTTAACATCAAAAAGGGTTGATGTGTGATGCTATCATACTGGGGAACTGTGAAATCTGAGCTGAAGATTTGTTGATCAGCCATAGTCAAATATGGTCCACACACACACACACCCACTCACACACACTACACATACTGTTTCATAAGATAGGGGATGTAATAAAATAATGGAATAACCAAATGTGAACAAAGAAATCCCTGAATGCAAATCCTATTACGGTCTGTCCATAGGGACTATTCTAGTAGAAGTTCGTATAAATATCTGGTTTATATCTGATGCCTGAATACAGTCACACAGCTAAAATAGTGTACGCATAATATCCTGTGACCTACATAATTTCATATGCAACAACTCAGTTACTAGTTTACTGAATTGTGTATACTTTTATCACAGGCCAATCGTATTCATAGATTCCATAATTATGCATATAAACAATAATGGGGAGCCTACATTATTTTACAAAGTGAAGTTCTTACTCTGTCAGGTTATGGGGAAGTGACAGCCCACTGGGCCAATCTGTTTGAATCAACGTTTCAACATCATTTGTCTACGTATTGTGACGTGGAATCTACATGGAAAATACAGTGGATTTGAAAAAAGTAATCAACTGTTGTTTTGAGGGTGAAATTTCAATGCCAACATTATCATCATGGTAACCACATTTCAACATAACCCAATCTTGTTTAAATATGTTGAATTCGTACCTTTAAAACAATGTTATATCAACTATAATTATGTTCCTATAGGCTTGGCAGCACCTCCTACTGGAGAATGTGACCATACTGTATCACTCATATCTTTAATGGTGCTATTTAGGCCTATATACAAAGTAATCAACAGCTATTGTTTCAATTCAACACAGAATTCAACTAAAAATAGACAATACAATAGGCCCACGGTTTCAAGGTCTGGTTTATTTCAAATGTAATGATATTTAGAGATATTGAATTGTGTTAAGTTGTCAATGCAACCAAATATCAACATTTGGATAGTTCCGTCTGTGCCACTGACTTAGACCGGTTTTAATTCCAGTTTGTCTACAAATTAATCATTGATATGTTGGATTCACCTCTCCATCTCAACCAAACATATGTTAATTAAAGAATATGACTAAATCTAATCAAACTTTATTTAAAATAGTGATTTAATTTGATGTAATCCTTATATTAGTTGGATGCCAGTATTTCCTCCTGTGGTTAAGCAAATCAACTTCGTATCATCATCAATAGCCTTCATTGTAATGATCAAATGCAATCGTACCAAATTGCTTGAATTGAATAGGTTTAGAACAGTAAATAAGTTATTTGCAGTGAGAACTTAAGACTATGTCAATAAAAGAACAGTTAATTATGTTATGAAACAAAAAAGTGGTAGCCAAAACGTCGACAGGTGGCATCAACAATGACCGACATATTCAGGCGGTGTCAAGTTTGCAAACAATTGGTGACAAGAAGACAACATATTAATTTTCGTAGGTCAAATGTATGTGCGTCCTTACCTTAAATATTACCGTCGTTGTAAAATGAAAATAAAACAACAAAGAAGAGTCACTTTTCCAACCAGGTTTCATCGTTTCTGACTCCTCTGAAGGCTTTTGGTAATGATGTCAGTGACGCGCTAGCATCCTCTGTACTTCGAGCCATCCTCCGCTTACTGTCATGCCACGCACCTTTGTGTAAAACCCTGAGGTATAGTGTCCGCATATTCGCACAAAGCTGTTGTGGGCGACTATGGGCTGGCTACTTAAATGATAAGATACATTGAAAAAGCGTATCTATAGTTGAATGCATTCCAGTACTCCTATTGAATTGAGTCTGTAAACCCACAAACCTATTATAAGGTGTCACATTTGAGTAAATGCAGCGGTTTAGCGTAGTTTCGCGGGAGCCACTGCATTGTATTTTTTATCTGGCAACAGCTCTGGTGGACATTCCTGCAGTCAGCATGCCAATTGCACGCTCACTCAAAACTTGAGACATCTGTGGCATTGTGTTGTGTGAGAAGACTGCATATTTTAGAGTGGACTTTTATTGTCCCCAGCACAAGGTGTACCTGTGTAATGATCATACTGTTTTATCAGCTTCTTGATATGCCACACCTGTCAGGTTAATGGATTATCTTGGTAAAGGAGAAATGCTCACTAACAGGGATGTAAACAACTTTGTGCACAACATTTGAGAGAAATAAGCTTTTTTGTGCATACGGAAATATTCAGGGATCTTTTATTTCAACATGTTGTATGCTGAAACATACACTTTACATGTTGCATTTATATTTTGTTCAGTGTAGTTCAGAATCATGATAGCCTAGAGGTACTATACTCTGAAGCTCATCATCATACTCTACACAATATGACAAAGATCATACCTGACAATGAAATTGCCCACTCAATATGCTTTGATCTTCCATCTTCAATAGGCATGTCTGGTAACATAGGTTGACTGAAATGAAATGTAAATTAATTCAAGAGTAAAGACCTGTTGGAGTATGTCAGTGGGGTGTCTGGTAGCTAGCGGGTAAGAGTGTTGTACAGAAAAGTCGATGGTTCGAATCCCCGAGCCAACTAGGTGAAACAAATCAGTCGATGTGGCCTTGAGCAAAGTACCTAACCCTAATTGCTCCTGTAGGTTGCTCTGGATAAGAGCGTCTGCTAAATGGCTAAAATGTCCAAGTCAAATGAAGAACTGTAGGCACATTTCAAATAGATTTACAGGAACATTACTGTGTATTCTCTTTGTCATGTTGGGTCAGAGTTTGTTGCTCTGGCTGTTTTTTTGGGGGGGGAACACCAGTCGGACAGCATTCATGCATTTAGATCTCACAGACTTGAGGCAATCAGATAGGACCTCAGTCCTCAAAGCTTTCACACACAACCTTTGCCACATTTAGTTGTCGGACAGCTGAGAAGATGAGAATCTCCTGATTTTGGCGGTAGGAGGTATCCTGTACCTCTAGAATACAGCCAGAGCCCTTTTTTTTTTTTTTTTTTTTACGTTCAAGGAGAATTAGCCAATCAGCCAAAGTTGACAGGAATAATTTTTTCCAGGCAGTCTGATCCAGTCCATTACCTTGAATCTGTTTATTTAATTGTGGTTGCATTTATTTAAAAAGGGTTTGCCTTTATTTAAAGATGCACTATGCAGAAATATACTGGTTGCTAAAATTCTAATAGTTTGCCTAATTTCAGTTTATGTGGCAAAACAAGCAATATAGTGTAGCGAATCATTGTACCATCTAAACCACTGTAAAATATATTGTCCATAACCCAAAATATTGTATTTTCAGCTGTTTGAAGTTGGTGTACAAAAGCTAAAGTAAAAGATGCAAAAACAAAACTTAAGCATGGGTAGCATAGAAATAGTGCACATAGAACAGATCTACCGCTTCTTAGACTTGCTTTCAATGCGAATGACAGATCTATAACACAAATGTCTATGTCAATTTGGTGGAGTTTCCCAAAAAGTTACATATTGCAGTTTTAAGCATTGAGTCATGCTGAGACCAAGGTCTCTTTTGTAGATGAGCCCTGCATGAACACATCAATAAACAACCCTTACACTAGTATGGATATCTATACACATCAATTACACAATGCATGAAAAGAAAAGATAACAACAAAAGCAAAACACAATTGTATGAAACAAACACATGCTTCAGTAAAAGGGCCCTCTAACATCTGCCTGAATTGCCCTAGAGGCACCAGCTGACAAGGGATTGCAATACAAAGCTTCCAAATATGAACCTCAAACATTAACACAGAGCCACACCACTTTGGAGATTACCCAACAAGGATGTCTACCTTTTAAAATTCCAATTAGATCATCTCATAGTATCTGGATGAAGAAATGAAGCTTGAATATGGTATGAATAATGCTATGTGTCTTTCTTTCTCAGATTTCCACTATAACTATGTTGTTTTCTTATAGTTTTGAATGGAGTGTTTATATTGATGCAGCTGTGGTTGCTGCCCAGACAAGGGCCAGAGCCATCATCAGAATCTGCCCTCAGCGCTGGTGGGAGGCCTCTCCCCTCTGATACGAGACGCCTGGAACACACACAAACACAGAGAAGGAACAGCAATGTTCCATTCCTTTACACTCCTAAAACATATGGTGCTTCACAGAGAAAAACACACTACATCAGTAGCACACATAGGAAAAAACATGGATATCACCCCAAATAGTTGTTCTCTAAAGACTCAATCAAATGTGTAGCCTATACTTTCCATACCCATTGCTGTCTCTGATTGTAAGACAGGATGTTTTATGTACAGTTTGTGCTGGTCTTTATATGCTCTTTGGTATTTCTTTGGTCGTGTACATTAGTTTTATGAGAACAAGGGTTTCTATCTAGTTATGTCTCAATTTGTATTTTGTCGGTGTACAACCGTGGCGCCAATGCACTATACCTGTTCCTCCAGGTCAACAATGAGCTGCAGATGCTTATCAATCAATCTGTCTCGGGTCATAACTTCCAAGGCTAGGTCAGCCAGACGTCTGGACTGAGTGTCCACTAACACCTAAAGCACACACGTATTGATAGACAGATGTAAGTTCGGACCAAATACAGAACAGCGGAAATACAGGCATGAAACACCTGGATGTGATTATCAATTGAAAGGCATAATATTCAAATGTTCTTCTTTTAGACTCATTAGCTGAAGAAAACTGAGAAGTGGTGACTAGGGAGGAGAGAAGGAGCAGGTTATATAGTTAGAAATGTGTAATAGCTCACCTTCATCAGGTTCATATTAAGCTGATTTTCCATCCTTAGAACTGGCTTGGTTATGCTCTGCACCCTCTCCAGGACACGGCACATCCTGAGCTCCAAGGCACCTTGCTCGGCCAATAAAGTCTCCAGTCCCAGCTGCACGTCCTGGGCTGCATTCTCCAGCCTGTCGCTCTGTGCTGTCATCATCTGGAGGTTCTTCGTCACCTGCCTGTGGGTCCTTCCTACCTGCACACTTTGCTCTCGTAGCCTCTCCACAACCTGGGTGTCTCCCATCAGCTCCTCTGACACTTGGTCGCCCTGCCTCTCCATCCTCCAGGCACTCTCCTGCACCCCCTGGAGCAGTTGGAGCAGCCCCACAGAGAGCACCTGTATCTGGCCCACAGGAACCTGGCTACCCCCCTCTATGGAGGGTTTGCTTCGTGGTGGGGAGCGCCATGCCAGGCTGAGGCCCACCAGGCAGATGGACAGCTGTAACACCCGGCTCACCCTCATGGCCTGTTATGGAGAGATCCCCTTCAACTCAGTCTAGAGCGAGAAAGTATCTTATTTTAGATAAATGTGGTTGTGGATCCAGTAAGCTGATGTGATGAGCCTTTATACCCAGAACCTGTTGGATCTTGATCAGATGGCAATGAGGAAAATTCAGGTCTGATGAGACCTCACAGAATTCTGGGTGTACTGCAGGTCTGTCCTGAGGAGGTGTGGAGCTCAGACTGATGTTGAATAGAGAGATGAGGAGAGGGAGGGGCTGGAAAGAGACAGTGGGTGTTCCCAGACTCACACCAGCCTTGCAGCCAAACAGCCCCATTGACTCAAATAGTTTATAATTCACTGGAATGATCAGTTCCATTAATAACCATTGCCACTACTAAAGATAAGTCATACAGTCCCTCCCTTCAGAGGAGTGACAAACTGTTAAATAAATCTGCTTTGAATTTACATTTAAAAATGTGGCTACTTATTCAATTTGAATCGGACATTTACAGACTCTAATAATCAAAACCGTAGGTGCAATTTGGGAAACATTTGAGAAATTACAAAATCTTTCTTGGCCTTAGTTTATTGATGGAAGTGAAGCAAGGGTTATATCTGCTGGCCATCTGTGGTGGTGCAGACACATACAGAATGCTGAAGGTGTTACCACTATTCGTGTGTGTGGTGTGGACTTCTGGCAAAGCCTGTGTAATCTAACAAGTGTGTCAGTGGCTAGGTGTGTTTGCATCACATTTACTTTTTCGTCCGTGATGACGTAATGCACAGAACAAATCATTTTGCTGTTAATTTCCCGTATACCGAATAAAAAATACAATGATATTGGTTTCCATCGCATTTTTAAATCTACTGATCGTATTTTGACAAAACATGTTGGGTTATAGCGAATGTGTCCACTCGCGTCTTTGCACGTGCGCTCCAGCCAACAGCTCGGAGATACAGTAGATGTAGGTAGGCTACATACATAATGATATTCATATTATGGACAAAAGAGCGAAAGCATGAAGTTTATTAGGCTACAGATTAAATAAATAAATTTCACAGGTTGGTGAAAGTGCACGTGATCTTGATGCTGCTTTCCAGTAAATATCGATGGTCTGATTCTAGTGATATGATGATCGATGCTTGACTGCCGTTTGACAAACACAAATATTCTCACTTTTATTCACAATAATCGCATCATGTAGTTTAGTCTACGCTCACAGCCTAGTTTCTGCGAGCTGTTGGCTAGAACGCACGTTCAAACACCTGAGTAGGCACATTCACTATTTAACGCAAAAAAAGTTGTGACATAACTATAGAAACACATTGAAAAATACATTTTGTGTGCACTACGTCTCTACACACTGATTTTTATCCACAATCCACATGTTCATATTTTCTTTATGCGGAATTTTTAACATCCTAGCTACTAACATAAAAATATCAACTCATAATCTAAAAAAACTCAATAATAATCAGCTCCCATTCAGCCAGCGGATAAAACCGCTTTGCCAGGCCACACTCCTTTAATGACACGTTAATATATTTCCGCCTATTGAGACCTGGGCTTCCTACTTTACTCCTAACATTACTGTCCTTTACTTTAGTTGAAAAATATCCTCAAACATTCGCTTATCAGAATGTCCTTGATTTCCTGGTAGGGAAGAATGAGGGAAATTATTTTAAAGTTGTGTACTCACTATTAGTAAGGGGAAACCTGGGGAAGTTGTAACATATTTTGTCTTTTTATCTATTATAGATCTGTTTGAATTGGTGATAATATGTAGTGGCTGTTTATTTGCCCTCAGCATGCATTTTTTCACCATTCTGAATGTCTACTGCAGGGATCCTCAACTATATTCAGCTGCAGGCTATTTTTTCTTGAGCAGATGGTCGGGGCCGGAACACAATAAAAAACATATTTTCACATTTCAAATTGACCACAAGAAGCCTAAACAGATATAATATTTGACTATAAACATAATAATTTCAAACCTTAATTAAATTGGAGGACATTGCCCAGCGTAGGGTGCCGTTTTTCGGATGGGACGTTAAAATGGGTGTCATGACTATCTGCTCATTCAAAATCCCATGGCACTTATTGTAAGAGTAGCGGTGTTCACCCCAGTCATGGCTAAATTCCCAATCTGGTCACATTCCATCATGGCCACCTAATCATCCTCCTCATTCCTAATTGGCATATATTGCACCTCACCTCTCCACCTGATAGCTGATGTGTGGTTCTGGCACAAAAATGGTCGCCGTGTATCACTGAGGTGGGTGCTACACATTGAGGTGAGTTTCCCCCTACTATGTAAAGCACTTTGGGTACCTCAGTTGGTAGAAAAGCGCTATATAAATCTAACCAATTATTATGTATTATTATTAGTATACCATCACTCTATGTGTGGGAATACTTCAGAACAGATATCCAAAATTAAAATCACTTGGCGCTGATTTCCTGGTGTTTTTTGTTGTTGTTGTCTTTTTATGTCCAACAATAAAAAATTAAAATGATACATTATTTTTATTTTTTTGCTCAGCATACTTGGAGGGGGGGGGGGCAAATAAAAACCAGTTGGGGAACACAGGTCCAAAGAATCCATGTGTTCTTCTGAAATATGAACACAGAAATACTATGGTAGCGATTTGACACAATTACAATGATGGTCTTGAATTGGACTCCATTTTTATGGTGTCGGTCTTGACTCGGTCTCAGACAGCTCACCACCCCCTCTGGTCTTGGTCTTGACTCGGATTCAATTTGCTCCAGTTTTGATCTTGAATCGGTCTCACTTTAGGTGGTCTTGAACACAACACTGGTGTTTGTTTACAATTGCTTTGTTTACAAACATTGGAGTAAAACAATCTTATATTTTGGGTATGGGGTACGACAGTTGAACTCAACTCATGAGGCATTTATAACTTATATTCTTCAAGAATGAATGGGTACATACCAATGGATACATACCAAAAATGGATGGAGCAGCTATAGGTTGACACTTGGTATTTATATCCACCAGAAAGAGAGAAAAAAAATTTCTCTCTCTCAAGGTGACTAGTTTGATTATATTTCAGAAAAAGACAGATCAGAAAGATCTTGACCCTTATTATTAACTTTTAGAGTAAATCACAATCGACTTCAGTGACGTCTTTTGATGCTGTTAAAAACGTCTCCATCCTGACTCTCTTTAGGTGGGGCTAAAGAGGGGCATGCAGTCTGTGAAAAACACAGGAAATAGATTCATTCAGTGTGTCAGACACGCAGGAAGTGAATAGGGGGAACACATTTAGAAGGAGAGAAATGGTAGTACTTGATTATGTATAGTTGGATGGATAGATGAGGAACCTGTGAGAGAGAGAGAAAGAGGGGTGGTATTACTGTAATCTCTCTGATCACACTCACCCTCAAGTTGCCTTGGTCACTCAATCTCCCCCCATTTATGGGCAGTCACTGACTCCCGCCCCCGGGGCTGCCCTGACCGGACCCTCTAGTTGGGAAGGGGGACGTGAGGGGCAGGGATGGGGGCAGGTCGGAATTTATTGTCATCAGTCTCCACAGCTGGCACAGCTACAAAGTATTAAAATTGGATTTGAAACCTAACCTTAACCATACTGCTAACCCTTGTTTTCATACATTTTTACAATAAGCCTATAGCCAATTTGACTTTGCAGCTGTCCCATCTAGCGAACATCACTCAGTTCTGCCTCCAGTGCAAGATTCATGACAGTAAATGTCAATCTACGGGAAAGGGGCTCTGAGAAGCTGGACGAGGACAAACGGGCGTGAAACAAAGGATCACATGCCGAGATCACGACAGGCATGTGGAGCAGGGCGACGTCTCCCGGAGCTGAACATGTAAGGAGAGATCTCAGGTATGGGAGAATCTAGGTGTTATTGTAGTGTGATTCCCATTAAACAAGCTCCAACTCTCACACACCGATAGCACAGCTATCAGAGGATTGCAGTCCTGAACAGGAGTCCCAACAAGTTACCGTAAAGCTTGTACAATCCCCCTATAGTTCAGCGATTGCTCAATTAGACTGAGGGAGTGAGAGCTGTGAATTTATGAGCCATATTATTTACGTGCCATGAGCAGCTGGGATGAGTGACCGGTTTGCTAGGCAGCTGTGGAGTGTCACAGAACATAAATCATCACAGATTGGCTGACGAGTTTATTTATTCACTGTTGGCACCAGTGATTGTTGTTCATAGAGGAACAACAATAATTACATTTATCCAACTCTAAATATGAATCATTTTCAGATGTATTATACAAGTGAGAGAGCTTTTTATTTATTTAACCCTTATTTTACCAGGTAAATTGACTGAGAACACGTTCTCATTTACAGCGACGACCTGGGGAATAGCTACACGAAGAGGAAGGGGGATGAATGAGCCAATTGGAAGCTGGGGATGATGAGGTGGCCATGATGGTACGAGGACCAGATTGGGAATTTAGGCAGGACACCAGGGTTAACACCCCTACTCTTACGATAAGTTCCGTGGGATTTTTAGTGACCACAGAGAGTCAGGACACCCGTTTTAACGTCCCATCCGAAAGACGAGACAGTTTAATATCCAAATGTAACATGTAAGCATTATGCAGACAGTGAGCGACCTGCAGCTGGTCTTGTGAGTAAAGTGTTGACGTGACTGTGACCACTCTTACAGAGACACGACTGTGTTTCCAGCATATAATTACCCAGACCCTAGCGCAAAAACAGTGTTTGAAATGTATCCCTAATCCGTTTGAGGCCCTAACAGATCATGACATAAGTGAGTCCGTTCTATCAGACCTATCCCACAGGGTCAAGTCCCCACATGCCGTGTGTACTGTTCTCACCAGAAGACCCATTCTATGAAAGTGTGTGTGTGTGCATGTGCTCATGTGTGACCTTTTGACTTTACAGGTATTTGCGCTTGAGAGTGTACTATTCTATCAACCATGTCATCAGTGTCAGCACACAGTATATAGTCTAAGGAAACATAAGTCTATTTATTCCCTTCTCACAACCCTGCCTTTATTGCTCTTACCTTCCTCTTCCCGTCTCTCTCTAACGAGCAGCCCTATGACCTGCTGCTGGGAACATGTGTTCCCACGAGGGGTTTGTGCTTCTCATTAAATTCTGGAGGTGGCGCTCACATGCACAGTCCTCCGCCAGGACCAATAAAAATACAAGGGGAGAGAGAGCCAAGGTCTCTGCCTGGGGCTGCTCTAACAGGTTACACAGCCTCTCTGCTCACATGGGAATGACAGAGAGATTGAGACAGGCACAAGGCGTTTGGCTGGATACGACACGTGAGATATTGCTGGTACGTGGGGATGTTTTGAACAACAGTGTACCTGGACTGGTATGTGTGGGACTGTGTGTGTTCTGAGATTTTTCTTTGACTATTCAACACTTATTTCCCTCACACCTGCTGTGAGATTATGGGGTCTTTGACATCAAATCACAGGCTAATCATTAACAGCTATCAGTAGCATGTCATCTTTTTATTTCTGAGGCGTAGCAGTTAATGAGGGAATACCCAAAGTTAAACAGAGCATGGCAGAGTGGAGGGAGGGAGGGGGAAAGGAACGTGAGAGAGGAAGGAGATGGAGAAGGAGAGGGAGGACAGAAGCAAAAGATGAGGGTCGCAGGTTTTTCTGATACTAAAGCAGTGTGGAGTTCTCCTTTGTTGTGGCTGTGTGTGTGTCTCTGGCATGCTGATTTGTGACTAATTTGTGAAAATCACATTGCCAGGGATACCACACTGCCATGGCCTTGGCGTCTGTGACAGTAGCTGGAGGAGACTCATCTGACGCAAGAAACATCCGAGCTGTGTGTTTGTGTGCAGAGCTTATTTGACTAGTGAACAGCAAGTGTTTTCAAATTGTTCAAGCTGGCCAAGTTCTTCACCGGAACAGAGACTGGGTAAAATAATGGAGCTGGCCTAACCTATCGGACTGACGAATCACATAGAAAGTCAGAATGCTGGAGAACAAAATAGCGCGTCTTCTGTGTAGGATTGTGCTAAATATGATAACTGACGTGGAGTAAAAACAGGTCCATTCTTTTTTTTTGTTTCAAATATTTTTATTAAACACACACAAGAATGGTGTATAGGTATACATGACAGGTATACAATTCTTATCTAAACATAAAAGAGCATACAGGAACAACAAGACCCAGAGTTCTGGGTGCAGAGCAAATAATACAAAACACGACATACAAAACAAGGACACGTAGAAAGAAAGAGGGAAGATGTCCCCCCTATCCCCCCCCCCCTCCCAACTGCTCGGGTGGTAGGGCCAGCACACGCTGCCCAAAGGTAGATTAAAATATTACAATGTGTCAGGATGTGTCAGGAAATATCCTATGCAGTTTAGTTTTGGAATAGTGTAATCTGTGTAATACCTTGAATTGTATGAGACGATGTTTGGAATTAATGGAGCATGTGTGGATATACTCCAAGCTCTCTTCCCAGTCTGCCACTGAGATGTCAGTCCCTAGTTCTTCCTCCCATTTTGCCTTGATGGCATCAGTAGAAGGTGTGCTAACAGATTGAAAAGCATCATATAGACGCGATATCAGTTTATCTGAAGTGGGGCATATTTTTATGCATCCGTCAAACATGGAAGGTTTAGCATTCCCAAATGTTGGGAGGTGTTTTCTAACGTAGTCTCTAATTTGTAGGTATCTGAAAAAATTACTTCTGGGAAGATTATAAGTTTCCCTCAGCAGCTCAAAGGAAGCAAAGGTCCCTTCTATGTATAAATCCCTTATGGTACTTATCCCCAACTCTCCCCCTCGCTCAAAGGTGTTATCAAGGTTAGAAGGGGCAAAGGAGGGATTCCTGGCAACAGGGAGCATGAATGACATTGGTCTGAGCTCAAAGTGGACTTTAATTTTCTTCCAGATTCGGACTGTGCTATGTATTATAGGATTGTTACAATAAAGTGACATCTCCAGATTGACAGGCGAGAAAATCACAGCGCCAATAGAGAAGGGGTGACACTCCTCACGCTCCATACTAAGCCAGCTGGGTGCCGGGAGTACGTCATCCAACAGAAACGTAACAATGCGGAGGTTAGCGGCCCAGTAATAAAATATAAAATTTGGGAGAGACAATCCTCCTTCCATCTTGGATTTACAGAGGTGTTTTTTACCTATCCTGTGTGTTTTATAATCCCAGATGAAAGGATTGATAATTGAGTCCAGTTGTTTATGAAAGGATTTAGGTATGAATACTGGGATGTTCTGATATAGGTAGAGCAGTTGTGGGCGGAAGACCATTTTAATGGCATTAATTCTTCCGAGCAGAGAAATTGGGAGAGTTCTCCAAAATAGTATGTTTGCTTTGAGTTTTTGTATCAGAGAGGGGAAATTCTCTTTAAATAGTAAGGAGTATTGTTTGGTAACTACAATTCCTAGGTAGGTAAATTTTTCTGAAGATAACTTAAATGGGAGATGTTCTAGCCAAGAGGTATTTTGCGACCGTATGGGCATTAATTCACTCTTGTTCCAATTTATTCCTGCTATGGTGGAACAAACTCCCTCACGACGACAGGTAATCACAAGACAAAACCCCACCTTTTCAGAATACCTAGGATAGGATAAAGTAATCACCCTCAAAAGATTTAGATGCACTATTGGGGCTGTTCCACTGGACTTAGCCTTTGTAAGTTCTGTTGACAAATAAATGAATGTAATGTAGGAAGGTGTCACATCAAGAATAGCTGGGATACTAGCCTGGGGTTCTGTTACATAGAGGAGATCTTATTTTTAGAGTATCTTTAGTATTATAGCCGTGTATTGCTGCATGAGATCTAATCGTCTGAGCGAGCGGTTCGATAATTAGGGCGAAGAGCATAGGCGACAGCGCACAACCCTGCCTTGTCCCCCTGTTGAGGTTAAATCGGGGCGACAATGATTGGTTAGTGAGTATTCTGGCACAGGGGTTCCTATATAAAAGCTGGATCCAATTTATGAACCTATCTCCAATATTAAATTTCTGTAGGACCTTAAATAGATAGGGCCACTCAACTTGGTCAAAGGCCTTTTCGGCGTCAAGAGATATGACGGCAAGGTCCACGTTGGGTAACCTCTGAGAATACATAATATTGAAGAGGCGCCTGAGATTGAAGAATGAGTTTCTGTTAGGGATAAAGCCGGTCTGATCCGAATGGACCAATTTGCCAATTAAAGTGCTAAGCCTGTTAGCCAGAGTTTTTGCTAAAATCTTTTGGTCTGTATTAAGGAGAGATATTTGTCTGTATGACCCTACCTCTTCTGGATCTTTACCCTTCTTATGTATAACTGTAATGAACGCTTCGTCCAAAGTAGAAGGGAGAGCTCCATCCTCATTGGCCTGAATCAACATTTTGTGCAGATAGGGGGAGAGCATGTTGCTGAATGTTTTATAGAATTCACCAGGGTATCCATCTGGGCCCGGGGTCTTGCCACTCTTTAGAGATTTAATTGTTTCTCGGATTTCATCAAGAGATATTTCCTCATTCAGGAAGTTAGAATCTTCCTGGTTCAGGGCAGGAAGATTACAGTCCTCCAAAAATGTTTGCATAATTAAGGGGTTAGGATCCGCTTTAGATGTATATAGAGTCTCATAAAACTAACAGGTCCATTCTGAATGGGAGGAATATTACAAACTGTCATTATAAAAAATATTTAAAAAATATCTTATCATAGAGCAAATAAGTCATGCTCTTTCCATGACATAGACTGACCAGGTGAATCCAGGTGAAAGCTATGATCCCTTATTGATGTCACCTGTTAAATCTATTTCAATAAATGTAGATGAAGGGGAGGAGACAGGTTAAAGGATTTTTAAGCCTTGAGTCAATTGAGAAGTGGATTGTGTATTCTACACCTGCATTGCTTGCTGTTTGAGGTTTTAGGCTGGGTTCTGTGCAGCACTTTGAGAAATCAGCTGATGTAAGAAGGGTTTTATAAATAAATGTTATTGATTGATTGTATGTGTGCCATTTAGAGGATGAATGGGCAAAACAAAATATTTAAGGGTATGGTAGTAGGTGCCAGGTGTACTGGTTTGAGTATGTCAATAACTACAACGCTGCTTGATTTTTAACACTCAACAGTTTCCTGTGTGTATCAAGAATGGTCAATCACTCAAAGGACATCCAGACAACTTGACACAACTGTGGGAAGCCTTGGAGTCAACATTGGCCAGCATCCCTGTCAAATGCTTTCGACACCCAGTCAACTCCTGAACGAATTGTGGCTGTTCTGAGGGAGCTCAATATTAGGAAGGTGTTCCTAATGTTTCTGAAACTCAGTGTATTTTTTAATTTAACCTTTATTTAACTAGGCAAGTAAGTTAAGAACAAATTCTTATTTAAAATGATGCCAGGCAAAAGGCTTCCTGCGGGGATGGGGGCTGAGATTAAAAATGAGGGGGAAAAATGCACATTTTAGAGTAGTCTTTTATTGTACCCAGCACAAGGTGTACCTGTGTAATGATCATGCTGTTTAATCATCTTCATCATACGCCACACATGTCAGGTGGATCGATTATCTTGGCAAAGGAGAAATCCTCAGTAACAGGGATGTAAATAAATTGGTGCACAACATTTGAGAGAAATAAGCTTTTTGTGCGTATGGAACATTTCTGGAATCTTTTATTTCAGCTCATGAAACCAACACTCTACATGTTGCATTTATATTTCTGTTCAGTGCAAATCCATGTGGTGTATGTAAAAGGGATTTTACAGTTCCCTTTACAATGGAAATATTACACCAAGGCAGTGGTGATTTTAGCATGTAAATTGTGGTGGGGGCAAAAAATAGAAAGGTTGCAGATGCATGCCAGTAAAGCCACAACACTAAACAATACATTAATTGCACTATAACGGTGACAAACAGTGCCCACAAACTGTTAGGGCCTACATAAAGCTGTCCCAAAAGCAGAGCTTTCTTTTCAGCACCATGGAGTGAATCCTTACCACCGCTACACCTGGCTATCAGCGGAGCCTTTTCTGGGAGCTAAACAGTTCATTCAGACTCATTTACTGCCTTTAAAATAAAACATCTGATACGGCTAAGTTGCTTAAACAAATGTGGTTACTGAGAATTGAGATGTACAAACTATGGCATAAGGGAACGATGAGCAGAGAACAGGCAATCCGTAAATTGAATTTAAGACATTAATGAGCAAGCTAGAACGGACGTAGTCAATATAACTATTTGTTCAGCACTTTTGAAATGTACCAAGACAGAATTCAGAACATGGACCATTCTTACAGTATTCTCCCTGTACACCAAGTCAGAACCATAGGATAAATAAAGGGGACATAAAAAGACAATGAAAGCTCTTACAATATACAGTTGAAGTCAGAAGTTTACATACACTTAGGTTGGAGTCATTAAAACTTGTTTTTCAACCACTCCAGAAATTTCTTGTTAACAAACTATAGTTTTGGCAAGTTGGTTTTGGACATCTACTTTGTGCATGACACAAGTCATTTTTCCAACAATTGTTTATTTCACTTATAATTCACTGAATCACAATTTCAGTGGGTCAGAAGTTTACATACACTAAGTTGACTGTGCCTTTAAGCAGCTTGGAAAATTCCAGAAAATTATGTCATGGCTTTAGAAGCTTCTGATAGGCAAATTGACATCATTTGAGTAAATTGAAGGTGTACCTGTGGATGTATGTCAAGGCCTACCTTCCAACTCAGTGCCTCTTTGCTTGACATCATGGGAAAATAAAAAAAGAAATTAGCCAAGACCTCAGATCTTTTTTTTTTACCTCCACAGGTCTGGTTCTTCCTTGGGAGCAATTTCCAAATGTCTGAAGGTACCACATTCATCTGTACAAACAATAGTACGCAAGTATAAACACCATGGGACCACGCAGCCGCCATACCACTCAGGAAGGAGACGCGTTCTGTCTCCTAGAGATGAATGTACTTTGGTGCGAAAAGTGTAAATCAATCCTAGAATAACAGCAAAGGACTTGTGAAGACGCTGGGGGAAACAGGTACAAAAGTGTCTATATCCACAGTAAAACGAGTCCTATATCGACATAACTTGAAAGGCCGCTCAGCAAGGAAGAAGTCACTGCTCCAAAACCGCCATAAAAAAGCCACACTACGGTTTGCAACTGCGCATGGGGACAAAGATCGTACTTTTTGGAGAAATGTCCTCTGGTCTGATGAAACAAAAATAGAACTGTTTGGAGAAAAAAGGGGAGGCTTGCAAGCCGAAGAACACCATCCCAACCGTGAGGCACGGGGGTGGCAGCATCATGTTGTGCTGGTGCTTTGCTGCAGGAAGGACTGGTGCACTTCACAAAATAGATGGCTCATTGAGGTAGAAAAATGATGTGGATATATTGAAGCAACATCTCAAGACATCAGTCAGGAAGTTAAAGCTTGGTCGCAAATGGGTCTTCCAAATCGACAATGACGCCAAGCATACTTCCAAAGTTGTGGCAAAATGGCTTAAGGACAACAAAGTCAAGGTATTGGAGTGGCCATCACAAAGCCCTGACCTCAACCCTATAGAAAATTTGTGGGCAGAACTGGAAAAGCGTGTGTGAGCAAGGAGGTCTACAAACCTGACTCAGTTACACCAGCTCTGTCAGGAGGAATGGGCCAAAATTCACACAACTTATTGTGGGGAGGCTTATGGAAGGCTACCCGAAACGTTTGACCCAAGTTACAATTTAAAGGCAATGATACCAAATAATAATTGAGTATATGTAATCTTCTGACCCACTGGGAATGTGATATATCATTATCTCTACTATTATTCTGACATTTCACATTCTTAAAATAATGTGGTGATCCTAACTGACCTAAGACAGGGCATTTTTACGAGGATCAAATGTCAGGAATTGTGAAAAACTGAGTTTAAATTTAGTTGGTTAAAGTGTATGTAAACTTCCGACTTCAACTCTACAATGATTACATTTACCTAAAACAGGCAATAGGCTACATGTGCACCATTAAGTCAGAACATTAGGTGAAATTATGAAGGGAAAAGGGACCAAATTATTAGGGTGAGGCACATGGGCTACTAACATCTTACTTCACAACATACTTAGCATTGCTTTCTTAACTACAGTATTCATATCTCCCTGGCATACTACATAATTTATTCAGCAGCATACAATACATCTTTGGACTCACCGTGTTGTGCTGTGCTCACTTAAACAGGAAGGTGGCGCTACGGTCCTTCATGGGCAAATTTTGTCATAAAATTCTGTCATTCTCTGGATTTATGGTGCTTTCAAGACAAGGTTGAATCATGATGACATCAGTGATCTTCAGGTCAGAGCTCTAGAAAGAGACCCAAGTTCCCGACTTGCAATTCTGAGTTGGATGACCGTTCAAAATGTATTTTCCCAGTCGGCGCTCACTGAAGTCTGAGATTTCCCAGTTTTCCGAGTTTCCAGTTGTTTTGAACGTGGCAGAAGTGATGCTGGATTGACAGCATGGCCAATGTTGAATATTTATCCTTTGAAGCCTGGAAAAGAGACCCTTAAACTCAGACTTGGGACTACACACCCACTCCACTGACTAGCAGTGATTGCTTTTCAATGCTTGCAGTTAGGCACTGATTCCTTCCAATCCACTCATTGTTAAATTTGCAATTTCCAACTTGTTGTGTAATGTTCAGTGGTGAAAACTACTTATGTAAAAATACTTTAAAGTACTACTTAAGTAGTTTTGGGGGTATCTGTACTTTACTATTTTTTTTTTGTTGACAACTTTTACTTTTACTTCACTTAATTCCTAAAGAAAATAATGTACTTTTTACTCTATACATTTTACCTGACACCCAAAAGTACTTGTTACATTTTGAATGCTTAGCAGGACAGGAACATGGTTAAATTCACTCACGTATCAAGACAACACATGGTCATCCCTTTTGCCTCTGATCTGGCAGACTCACTAAACACAAATGCATTTTTTGTAAACGATGTCTGAGTGTTAAAAACAAGAAAATGTCAAATACTTTTACTTTTTATACTTAAGTATATTTTAGCAATTACATTTACTTGTGATACTTAAGTATATTTAGAACAAAATTCTTTGACTCAAGTAGATTTTACTGGCTGACTATTGCTTTTACTTGAGTAACTCTCCATTAAGATATCTATACTTAAGTATGACAATTGGGTGTTTTTTCCACCACTGGTAATGTTTATGTCCAATGGCCGATGAGCACTGTAACATTTTATCTACAATTTCACTTCATTATTTCCTTTCAAATTACAAGGATTGAAAAGGAGTTGCCAGTAGATTGTCGACTTGTTTCATGATGATGACTGCTTGCTACCTAAGATTTTGAAAGTATGATGTTGTCAAAGCTACTATAGATATAATGTGATTTAATATCATTTTATCTGTGGCCAATGTCCTTGAGCCTTCTTGGATGGGCACTTCTAGTGTAACTCTATGGCAGCACCCAAGGGGCTTGATTTTTTTGTTGTTGATTTTGCAGTGATGTAGTGTCCCCATGAGTGACAAAAAACGTCACGGCGCAACTAGATTACATTACCAACCCCTACGCTCTGTATTTTCCGCTGACTGCCCCACCGCCACAGAAAGCACTGAGCTAGGCTGAAACACCTGCATTTTGGAGCTGCCTTACTCAAGAAAGCAAAAAAGAGACTTTTACATTGTTTGCAAACTGATATGTGACACGTATTAATGCCAAAATAACATTCAAAACAGGCAACAACTATATATATATATATATATTTAGCTAAAACAGGTGGGGTGGGCTCTGCCCCACCTGCCCTGAATGATGGGTCGCTACTGCACCAAGGTTATTATAGTAAACAAAAACTGAACTAAATCAAAAACAAATCGTGAAAAAACGATTTAGTAAACTGAAATAAAGTAATTAACAAACCAATTTGAAATACTAAAACTATTATCTTTGACTCAAACTAACTAAAATAAAAACAATCAAAAATGATGTTCCGTTTTTTTCTCATCTAAATTTTGGGCATAAAACAAATGGGTTTTTTCATGCTTTTTTTCTAATGGGGTTTTCAAGCTTCTGTGTGTGAAGGGTCACATTGAGATTTACTTTCATTTAAAAGTAGACTCAGCAGGATGACGTTGCCACAAGCAGCACCACAGATATTGGTCACGTTACCCTGCTCAAACGTTGCATGAGTCAACCAATGGTTGCATGCCATGTGATTGAACCAATGGTTGCATGCCATGTGATTGACTGTGCAGTCGGGCACCAGATTGCTATAACATGTCGGTTTTGTTCCTCTACTCAGACGTTACTGACACCTGCCAGATCTTACAATGTCTGGATAGGTATTTTACATATCAGCAAACCGCATCATATGCTCACAGTGAGCTGAATTGATAAAAAGTCAGAATTACAAAGGTTGCCATTGGAAGGCAACACTGTATGTTGGTTCAGCTATCCACCCAAATGTTGAGCAAACTCCCAATCCTATTCAGACATTTACATTACATTTAAGTCATTTAGCAGACGCAGGTTGCCATACAATTGTACATTAAATCAACAAACTGCTTGAAGTGAGCTGAATTTGAACACGCTAGTTGAGTAAAATTACAAATGTATGTCTGCTCAATCAGTATCATATTTCCCAGCATGCTCTATTGCAGATTGATTTTCAGATTTCAATACCTGTGTTTTTGCATGTACATAGCTTGGTCGATTAATCTTATGCTACACAAAAGTAAATAACATCAGTTTTTGTGCTTTAGGTAGTCTCAATAATCAATATCATCTACCCTGGAAATTATTAACAATGCAGGTTGTGGGTGATTAACTCACTCTGCCTGATTCCAATAGGAATAACAGATCACTTTGCAAGCCAGCATAATGTGACTTGCAGGCTTGATGTGGCCTGTAAACCAGGAGTTTCAGACCACTGCGTTAAGGTGTAACTTGGCAAAGAAGGCTTTATGATATATGTAATGTATTGTCATAAGGAGTTACATTCTACACTGGAAAATATGCAAATAAGGAATACATTTTTTAAATTGAATTATATGTTCACTCAACCTAAAATTGTAAGTTGAGTAAGCATACAGTTCAACAAATAGTTATAAGGTGCCCGAGTGGCAAAGCGGTCTAAGGCACTGCATTTCAGTGCTAGAAGCGTCACTACAGACCATGGTTTGATCCCGGGCTGTATCACGACCGGCCGTGATCGGGAGTCCCATAGGGTGGTGCACAATTGGCCCAGCGTTGTAGGGGAGGGTTTGGTCGGGGTAGGCCGTCATTGTAAAATAAGAATTGGTTCTTAACTGACTTGCCTAGTTAAATAAAGATTAAAGAAAATCTTGAGAACATATGTTGGTTTAGCTATATGCCCAAAGGTTGAGGCAACTCAATCCTATTGCAGCTGGTTGCCTTACAATTGTACATTTGAATCAACATTGTCAAAAAAAAATTACAGTGCAGAGTATGTGCACGGGTGCGCTTCACAACTGTGGGACACAACTGAGACCAAAATAGCTGAGAAGTTTAGCCTCATGCTTCAACGCCCCTGGTTGTTGCTGGAATACCCCCTGGTTGTTGCTGTAATAAATATATAAGACAAATTCTTCATTCACAAAACCAACTTACACAGAGAGGAAAGTTTTTCTGAAACATGCTTATTCCTGACATTGTCTGGAAAAATGCATGGTTAAGGCCTTACAAATACTGTATACCAAACAAAGTTAAGGAAGTGCACTTTTACATAAGATATATCCATGTAATTCTATGATTTCCAAATTTGTGGTTATTGATATCTGTGTTTTCTGTGAAAAAGAAGGTGAGAATCTATCTCGCTTGTTCTTTGAATGTAAATTTGTCAGAATTTTGGGAAAACCTTGCAAAATACTTATTTACCATTATGAACACTGCCTATGTTTTTGACATGAAATATATAATGTTACTTTTGCAATGATAATAAGACCACTGAAATTATTGTACATTTTTTTAATTATTGTTGCCAAATACTTCATACACAAACAAAAATGACAAAATTCTATACCAAAATTACAAATTTTTCTGATTGAATTTAATTATCTTATTAAAACATTAACCCTAGTGAATAACAACAAGAATAACATCTTCCTGAATCATTATAATACGATTTTTTCAGAGTGAATACAATTGCACTAAAACTGTTTATTTTTTGTATTATTGATATTTTTTGTATGTTTGAGTATTTTCTTGTTAATTCCTGTGTTTTGTTTTGTTAGACATGTTTGATGTAGTTCATGTAAGTTGATTTTTGAATTATGATTTTTTTTTAATTAAAAATGATTTAAAAAAGATTGTCACATCTATACTTAACAGTAATCGAAATTATAATTTTTTGAGAAGGGTGATTTCATAAATCATGAATATAATTGTTTTCGTTTGCAAGCAATTCATATTTCAGATACAATGTTGGAAAAAAGGGCGAACGTGATGATGGTCAAAAGGGAGAAGACCTCCACAGGCATGAGTGTCAGTCTGGAAAAGGGGACTGTAAAGCTGAAGTATGCTAATTGTGTGGAAATGTATAACCTGTCAGCCAAAATCAGCAAGTGTTCTAGACGAGTTCAATTGTACTCCCTCCCTACTTAATTTTGTATTTTATTTACCTTTATTTAACTAGGCAAGTCAGTTAAGAACAAAATCTTATTTTCAATGACGGCCTAGGAACAGTAGGTTAACTGCCTGTTCAGGGGCAGAACGACAGATTTGTACCTTGTCAGCTCTGGGGTTTGAATTTGAAACCTTCCGGTTACTAGTCCAACGCTCTAACCACTAGGCTACCCTGCCGCCCCATATAATATCCCACTTAGCTAGCTACCTGAACAGATAATGATATCAACATGAACAGTGCACATGTGTAATGCATGATGTCAATACTAGGCTGATTTCTATGTCCAAAAAGAGAATACATTTGACAAGTATCAAACACTGGAATTAAATTCTTAGCTAGCAGATTTATAACGAGGAATATTTTTGGTGTTGTTGCATGTCTTATTTTTTTTACACATACTGATTTGTTTATGAGACCGTATTCATTTCTACAACTACTGCTCTGACCCTCTCTCTGAGGAGGCTCATCAAGAGGAAGAGGATTTTTACTCCCAGACCTCCCCTTGGGCTGACTCAAACACAAGATAACCAGAGAAACACTGAGACGTCGACAAGACCACACTGAATACGGGTAGACATGGTCAAGTCCAATAGCCGTATTGTATTGTGCAATTTTTTGAAACATATGACTTGAATCAGTCAGCTAATGGCATCGTGGTACCACTACCATTTAGCCAACTTTTGAGTGACTTTTTATGATTAAGGATATTGAGGACAATCTGTCAAAAAAACATTTAAAGTTAGTGTTCCTATGCATTTATTGGGGTAAATACGACCATCAGACTATTAAGGAATACTTTTTAAGGGTGGGTACATTGCCGTTAAAGTTATTTAGGAGAAATGGTCATTCATATCCACAATCTTATTCATATATGTAATGCAGTAGTTTGTTTTACATTTATGCCTCAGCAACCACAATGTCCCTCTCTGTTGCAGATGTGGTATTGCTCTCTGAATTTGATCATCAAGAGGAAGTTCACCTTAATCCCCAGATCTCACCTGCATCAGACCCAGAGAAACAAGATGGCCATCCCTCAAACACAGAACCAAACCCAGGCAGGATTGGAGATAATGTCCAGAATGGTGATTCTTTAAATACAGCCCAAAGTTCGGATAGAAGCGCTGCCACCGGAGCAGCGAAGAAGCCCTTCATTTGCGACTTTTGTGGAAAGTGTTTCAATTGGAGATATATGCTTAAGCCCACCTTAATTCTCACATCAAACCCTTTAGTTGCCCGCAAGTGTGGGAAAGGTTTTAGTACAAAGACAGGGTGTAGTAATCACCTCTTGGTGGTGCTTTCTAAAGAGAAGACCTTCAAATGCTCAGATTGTGGGAAGATGTTTGCGTTGAGAAGTAGTTAGGTCAAACACAGGGTTCTTAACCCAACTCGGAACACCTGCACAACATGTGAGAAAATATTCTGTGGGGAAAGTGCTCTGAAAAGGCACAACTTCAGTGATCACGCGGAAAGGGCACACAGCTGCTGTCTAAGACCTTTCAGTCATGGTATCAATGGGATCTTCATAAAGCAGAGCACTCGAAGGAGAAGTATTGCTGTGAAACCTGTGGCAAGCTTTTCCTTTCATCCTTATCCAGTCAGAGTGCAACTCCTCAAGCAAGGGCTTATCGCTTTGATGCACGTGGCAAAGGTTTCCGTCTTTCAACCGGTCTCAAAGATCATATGACTTTACAAACTGGACAGAAACCTTTTGTCTGTGGTTTATGGGCAAGAGTTACTGTTGTGCAAGCCAGCTCAAAGCACGTTTGCCCATATCAGAGAGAAACCGACTGCCTGTGACGTATGCAGCAAGTGTTGTCATCTCGCACAATTTTGAAAGACAAAACCATGCACACTGGACAAGAACCTGTCTCTAATTCATGTGGCATACTTCCAGGGTGCAAGTGCTCTCAAATGACATATGGCCTCCATCCATACCAGAAAAAGAGACTACCAGTATGTCTGTGATGTTTGTGGCAAACATCTCTCTGATGCAACCAGGCTCAAATGGCACGATCGTACATACTGGTGAACAATCTTTTGCCTGTAATATGTGGTAAAAAGTTCTGTAACCCAGACAATCTCAAGACACAAGCTTTCTCACACAGGGCAGAAATTGTACGTTTGTACTACTGGTGGTAAAGGTTTCACCCAATTAACAATCCTTAAGATACGTCATTGCAGTCACACGGGTGAAAAGCCTTACGCGTGTAATATATGTGGGGAAGGCTTTACCTCGCATCATCGCGTGCCGACGTCAAGAAACACAAGATGATTCACTTGCCTTCTTAACTTCAACGTCACGTCTGTAGCCACTGTGGTAAAGGCTGCTATCACAAATCTGTGCTCTATCAGCACATACACATAGGAGAAAAAAATGCAACTGTTATATTTGTGGTAAAATTTCACAATGAAGGCTACATTTGTCAAACAGGCGAGAGACCATTCAACTGTTGCATTTGTGGGAAAGGTTTCACGATAAAGTGTACTCTTGTAAACCACATGAGCACTCACACGGGACAGACCAGATGCTTGTGAAGTGGCAAGAGATTCTCACAGACAAGTCATTTAGTTTCTCACCAGTGTGTTCACACAGGACCTCACACCCCAACCTACCGTCAGCAAATCATGTCAATGCGGAGCTATATGGAGCACTCCGCATTGTTACAAAATGTGCGAGGCGCTTGCCGATGCAGTACAGAGCTTGATTTGTCCTCTGCAAACCTCCAGAGGCACCTCAATTGTGCCACACCCTTCTTACAGAGCCTCTGGACCCTATTGCTAGATCAAGCATAAATTGATTTAATAGGCAAATAATTTCAGAGCTGGCCATGACCGGACTAAAGACTGGAATGGAATGAAATATGATGGTCACAGAGTGATTTGCCCGGGGACCAGATGCGTGAATTTCTAAATCCACTAATGTCTGGAATATCTTTGTGTTTCATTCAGGTTATGGTCCTCTACAAGCTGGAATGTTGACTAAAATTACATTTGAACCTACTCTACCTGTTACCTGCGTGTTTGGTCCTTATGTGGGCAGAGATTTGACAATATATCCACCGGAAAGTATTATTAAACCAACGTTTCAAAGTGCTGGTTGTGTGTTCAGATTTCTATTAACTGAAGCATGGTCAAAACCATGTAAAGGTGAGCTTGGTGAGTATGCATGCTGCGTCTTGTGTATTCACGCTGTGTGTAGGCACGCTTCATGTGATAGAAATCTGAACACAATACCATTGCTGTTCCAGTGAGACTTACCCCCACACCAGTGGGCTGCCAGTGTTTTATGTTAATGTAGGCTCTGTGTGACACTAAAGACTTGTGGCAAGAAGAATCAACAACCTCCATCAATCAAGACAGTTGCTTTGTGAGGTGAATTTACCCCGGTGTTTAACCCAAAAGGCTCAGACTTGTCTGTTTCCATCTACACGTTTCAGCATCCGTTTCTCACTGGGCCATGGCTGCGGCGGATCTGCTCTATGTTGGAGCCAAGGCAAGGCCCTGGGTACTTTCCAGCTTGGAATTACAAGACAATGGAAACACCAATTACACTAGAGCAGCCTACAAAAATACTCAAATAGTCTGATTATTTCACAGAGCAATTTTTTATTATTATTATTAAAGATGCAATATGCAGAAGTCGCTACATACAGTTTAAGTCAGAAGTTTACATACACTTAGGTTGGAGTCATTAAAACTTGTTTTTCAACCACACCACAAATGTCTTGTTAAACTATAGTTTTGGTAAGTTGGTTAGGACATCTATTTTGTGCATGACACAAGTAATTTTTCCAACAATTATATACAGACAGATTATTTCACTTATAATTCACTGTATCACAATTCCAGTGGGTCAGAAGTTTACATACACTAAGTTGACTGTGCCTTTAAACAGCTTGGAAAATTCCAGAAAATGATGTCATGGCTTTAGAAGCTTCTAATAGGCTAATTGACATAATTTGAGACAATTGGAGGTTTACCTGTGGATGTTTTTTCAAGGCCTACCTTCAAACTCAGTGCCTCTTTGCTTGACATCATGGGTAAATCAGCCAAGACCTCAGAAAAACAATCAGTCAGGAAGTTTAAGCTTGGTCGCAAATGGGTCTTCCAAATGGACAATGACCCCAAGCATACTTCCAAAGTTGTGGCAAAATGGCTTAAGGGCAACAAAGTCAAGGTATTGGAGTGGCCATCCCAACACCCTGACCTCAATCCCATAGAAAATGTGTGGGCAGAACTGAAAAAGCATGTGCGAGCAAAGAGGCCTACAAACCTGACTAAGTTACACCAGCTCTGTCAGGAGGAGTGGGTCAAAATTCACCCAACTTATTGTGGAAGGCTACATGAAACGTTTGACCTAAGTTAAACAATTTGAAGGCAATGCTACCAAATACTAATTGAGTGTATGTTAACGTCTAACCCATTGGGAATGTGATGAAAGAAATAAAAGCTGAAATATATCATTCTCTACTATTATTCTGACATTTCACTTTCTTGAAATAAAGTGGTGACCATAACTGACCTGAGACAGGGAATTTTTACTAGGATTTAATGTCAGGAATTGTGGAAAAACTGAATTTAAATGTATTTGGCTAAGGTGTATGTAAACTTCCGACTTCAACTGTAATTTCTTGGTTGCAAAAATTCAAATAGTTTGTCTAATTTCTGTTTGTAACAAAACAAGCAATGTATAGTGTACAGAATCATTGGATCATCTAAACCGCTGTGAGCTATCTTTGCAGTAACCAAAACTATTGTATTTGCAGCTACGCCTAAGAACGGGAAGCATAGAAAATGACAGATCTGTAACTCACATTTCTATGTGAATTTGGTCAGGATGCCCTTAAAGTTACATATTGAAGCTTTAAATAATAGAGCATTTTCTAAATTCCAACGTTCCACCTGCAACTATCGATGGAAGTTTATAAATCACCATTTTCTTCTAAGTTGAGAACGAAGAAAGTATCGCCAAGAAACTGTTGGTCAAAAATTATCCAGCTACGGGTGTACAGCTGCCTGAGAGATCAACGGTTATCACAACTAATGATGAAAACCATTTGATTTCATTAGCTATGAGCAGTGGTGTTTTATTTTCTGATGCTTGGCATGATGAAAACAGGTATCTATTTTGCAGCCACACTGTGCAAAAGATCAGTTCTCTTCACCTGGTTAAATCAAGGGATATATTTCATTATTTGAATTTACTTTTGAAATGACTAAATAAATAGTTAAAAATTGACATTTTCATACACTGGCACTGTATGCAAGGTGCTGGATTTGCAGAATATATCATGATAAAAATGTTTGTTATAAAGTTCATACAGTCGTCATGTAGGCGGAAGTCGAACCATTTTTATCCACAGAATGCAACACAGTTTGAAAGGTGGTGACCAGCAATAGTCACTAACTTGACAAAAGTGATCCGCTCGAACGCGCCCAATAAATGTTGTTTGGCTGTGATGATGATGATATTAAAAAGGGGGGTGTCCTTAACCTCATGAATAATATTGTAATATTATGGGTTGAATATAAATTATCCGCCATTTTGGACGAACCGCATGCTCAAATATGCAAGTGAGTTTGTTCGAAATTTAGCCAGGGGGAATAGTCGTGATTTATTCACGGGTCAATATGTATGTTCTTGAGGTCTTCGGCTCGTAAAGAAGGTCAAGATTTAGAGGTGTAATCCAGATTGTATTCCAGTAGATTTTTGGGGGAAAATTCCATTCTCAACATGAAGGGAATTGTTGAAGAACCCACCGACACCGAAAGTGCTGGTTTTGGGTGCTCCGTGACAAACCGCTTTGGTCATCTTTTAGACGACGATGCCGACCCGTTCGACATCATTCGCGAGGCTCAGGTGGAGAAGCAAAAGAAAAAGAAGAAAGATGAGCCTAAAAAAACTGCCACTACAGATAAACTTGTGAAGAAGGACTCTCAAAAGGACAGGAGAACTCCATTGAGTGCAGGGGAATGCGACAATGCACACGTTAAAAGTTTACAGGGTAAGTCGATGCGATAGTTGAAGGCCTATCTAGTTTACTTCAAGAAAGTGTCTAACTTCTAGTAAAGATTGACAGCACGTGTCGGGTGTATTGCATGTGTAGTTAAATTTACACACTTCCGGCGTGACGAACTCTGCTTGCTAGTGAACTTTAATAAGAGTCTCTTCCTGTTTGTCCTTCGTGTTTATGGAACTGGGATTGTAAGACTTTGGGGTTTAGATGTTTTGGGTAGTTAACTACTGTTGCTATCCAAATGTAACGGTAACTACTGTAGATAACATCTTAGTTCGGTGCAACATGGGTTTACTCTAACTAGGGTATTTTTACTTGAATCAGTACTACTTTCGTGAAATTGCTAGCAATTTAGTTAGCAATCAGGTAGGCTGCGGCTAAATCGATGACATGCAATCTAACGTTAGTTGTCGGTACAGAACAGGCCTTTGAATGTATCTAGCTAGTAGACTTGCCACGGTAGTCAGCTAGCTAACGATGGCTTAAGCCTGGATTTGGGTCATAACACCACTGTACAGGTTAGCAATGTCTGAAAATGTACTGAACAAAAATGTACGCAACATGTAAAGTGTTGACATGACGTGACCTGAAATAAAAGTACTTTTGCCATACGCACAACTTCATTTTTATTTTTCATCCCTTTTAGTGAATTCCTTTTGCCAAAATAATCCATCCACCTGACAGGTGTCATGTCAAGAAACTAATTAAACAGCATGATCATTACACAGGTGCATCTTGTCCTGGGGACAACAAGACAGCTTTCATAATGTGAAGTTTTGTCACAACACAATGCCACAGTTGTCTCCAAGTTGAGGGAGAGTACAATTGTCATGCCGACTGCAAGAATATCCACCAGAGCTGTTTCCTGATCATTTAAAGATAATTTCTCTATCATAAGCTGCCCCCACATCATTGTAGAGAATTACTTCCAACCGGCCTCACAACCGCGGACTGTAACCACACTAGTCCAAGAACTCCACATCCAGCTTCTTCACCTGCAAGATTGTGGGGGCGGTGTGTATTTCTGTGGTGTAATAAAGCCCCTTTGTGGGAGAAACTCATTCTGGTTGGCTGGGCTACCAAGTGGTTTGGCCTCTAACCACCCATGGCTGCACCCCTGCCCAGTCATGTGAAATCCATAGAATAGGGCCTAATGAATTTGTTTAACTTGACTGGTTTCCTTGTATGAACTGTAGCTTAGTAAAACCTTCAATCATTTTTTCTCTTCAGTATAGCTACCCATTAAATGGTAGAAACAAAGCTGTGGCCTTGCGATAATACCTATCGGCTAGCTCGCTCTTCGTTACATTGTAGGTAATTGGATCCTCTGGATTAGTTGGCTGTTCTACTGGTTTTGTGTGGTGCTGGTTGCATAATTTCTCATCTACATTAAGCTTTAATTTATGTGCAGGTTCGAAATATCCTCAAGGTGCACCTGGCCATCTAGAGGAGCGACGTGTTGGCTTCCGGGATCGAAGGCAGAATGACAGTGAAGCACCCTTAGGGTACTCTATTGAAAGGTAGTTATACACGAGGTGGGCATTTTTCTGGTTTCACATATTAAACTGGACACTGGCTATTCAAGGATTCCCATGTGTAATTTCCTTCAGTTTATTTTCTATGCTGACACTGCTTTGCAGATCTGAGAACTGATTACTTGTATGCAAGTTCAAACTCTACCTGGCCCAACATCACCCTTGGTGGAACTGTCATGCTCCTTACCCCATTCTATTCTTCTCAGATCAGCTAGGATAGAACAAAGGCTTATCATTCGTCTAGAGTATGTGTTTTGACTCTGGCCACAAGGACTGTAATAACTACTCACTCTACCCCAACAGGCCTGTGGATCAGGGTGAGCGTCCTGGAAGGGGCCGTGGAAGAGGAATGCGTGGCGGGGGCAACATAAGATCCACAGATGGCTTTGACCAGAGAGGCAAGAGGGAGTTCGAGCGCCACAGTGGCAGTGATAGAACGTAAGATCAATACTCCACTTAACCCGTATCAATTTTTTTCGTGACGTAGAGGTTGGTGACGTTTGAGCATTTGCCTGTTTCAGTGGTGTGAGGTCAGAGGAGAAGCGAGGGGGCAGTGGTCCACGTAACTGGGGATCTATGAGGGACCACATAAGGTGAGTATGCACACTAGGACCGTTGGTGCTTCGTAAACTACAGGTGTAGACGAACAGTAGGGATTAAGTGACGAGGCAACAGGAAAGATAAACAATGTAGCTAACTAAGGTAGTTGAACTAACTATTTAGCAGTCTTATGGCTTGGGGGTAGAAGCTGTTCAGGGTCCTGTTGGTTCCAGACTTGCATCGGTACTGCATGTCGTGCGGTAACAACAGTCTGACTTGGGAGGCTGGAGTCTGACGATTTTTGAGCCTTCCTCTGACACAGCCTGTTGTAGGCCGTACGCGCTACCCTCTGTAGCGCCTTGCTTTTGCTCAGTGCAGTGTTTAACTAGCTATAGGAGAGCTCTGCTATAATTGGGGGAGTAGCCTCTGAAGCCCAGGCATTTCACATTCTGTTCAAAAGCCTGGGGAAGTTCTCATCGGGTAGACTATAAAAAGGGGTGGATTACAGTAGGGTAGGGATGCACAATATATCGGAATCGGACGATTATTAGCTAAAAATGATAACATTGGTATTGGTAGATGTCTAGTTTAACGCCAATGTTAAAAAACGATGTCAAAGCTACCGTGTATACTTGTATAACATGGTACATGATGTAATAACGCCATGTAAAATTGTGCGCTACATGTGCAACGGCATTCCTAACCTAGCCCACACAATGTTTGCTGTGTGGATCGAGCAGTCATTTTGAAAGAGTAAGATCATTTCAGCGAGACAACTCCAAGGCGAAATCTGTCTTGTAAATTAGGGTTATTTTAAGTGACGCATAGCTATATAGTTAACTAGCTACTTAAACAGATTTATGTAGTGTTATTTGACTTATCTCTTTTGACATGCAAAGACCCAAACGGCGTTCCATAGAAATCCTGGTTGAGAATGAAACGGCTGAACAAATGAACAACGAGTAAGTAAGTGCAAGAAATGGGTTTAGATTGTTTTACTGGTAATGGGGACATGCGTAAATGCCCCAAAAATAACTTTTTGGTCAGTGTAGTGTGTAACCTTTATTTAACTTAGCAAGTCAGTTTAGAACAAATTCTTATTTACAATCACAGCCCGGATGATGCTGGGCCAATTGTGCGCTGCCCTATGGGACTCCCAATCACGGCTGGATGTGATACAAACTGGATTCGAACCAGGGACTGTAGTGACTCCTCTTGCACTGAGATGCAGTGCCTTAGACAACTGCGTCCGTGTGTGGTGTAACTACTAGAATGCGTAAGGCTGCTAAAATTAAATATTGGTTATCTATCGTGTATCTTTTTTTTGTTTTAAAGGAAAATATCTCTTATGCCAAAAATGTCATATCGGTGCATCACTAATCTAGGGCAGTGGTTCCCAGACTGGGGCACGCCCCCAGTAGGGGTTGTGGGGTCCCCCCCAAAAGTCAGTCCGGCTTTCAACTTTTGAAAGTTGTAATAGAATGCACAAGGTTAGAAGGGCGGCCCGAGGGAGAAAGTTTTGGAACTCGTGGTCTAGGAGGATGCTAGTGACTTGTTGCCACTTGTAAAACCAATCAAATATTTCCCCGTGGTTGGCGGTCCAGAGGTTCTAAGAAAAACATTTCTGACTTGCAACAAGCTAGCTAGCGTAAGTTTCCAAATTAACGCCACAGGCTACTTAAATGTCCAATTTGGTCAAATAAGGAAGAAGGATAAATTTGAACACATAATCAGATACTGAAGTTTTCCACACTTCCAATAGTAGTCAACAAGATGAGATTTGGAAGGATGGCGGAACGTTGTGACTTGTGTCTATAAAAAATATAAATGAAAGCCAATGTTTTCCTTTCTGATCTGAATTAGAAAAGCCCTCATTGAGTGGTTCAACAACCATGTCTCAAGTGTTCGTCATCTGAGAATTGTCTTGTGTGATTGTTACCGTAGTTAAACCTGATGTGTTTTTTTAGTGCGGCGGCTGATGGGGCTGCGGCGACTGAGGGAGGTGACGGAGATGAGGTGGCAGAGACTGGTGAAAATCTGTGAGTGACAAATGGTTCACCAGCACAGCACCACTATTTAATCAGCCAGTGAGACTATGCAAACAGTATACATGTATAGCTTAATTCTTTCTGCAATACCCATTTTTTCTCTCCATTTTTTTAGACTAGGCTATACATGCTCTGACATTCCCATTTTAAAAACTCACAATTCACTCTAGTTATAGAATGAGTTTTGGAGTGTTGGATTTTCCTATGCCATAGTAAACTGTTGATTCTCTGCAGCGCCCCTGAGAATGAAGGCGAGGGGGAAGCAGTGGTGGATGTTGCTGTGGAGATGTCTCTGGATGAGTGGAAAGCCCTGCAAGAACAGAACCGTCCCAAGAAGGAGTTCAACCTGCGCAAGGCTGATACCATTGTGCCCTCTGACTCAGTGGTCATCCACAAGTCCAAGAAACAGGTTGAGGTGAGGAATACTGGTAAAATGCTGCAAATACAGGCTGCTTAATCACTCGTTTTCCTGTTTGGTACCTCTCATTGAATCACAATTAAGGTTGCAAAGGGGAACTTGTATTTTGGGAACTTGAATATATATTTTTTAATGACAATGCTGTATAACCGATATAAGTGAATACTGTTTGTATAATATGAGGGTTTTGGCATGCAATATTGAAGGATATTTTTATACTTATTTATCTTTCAATGTCTTTGTTGTAAAATGTTTTTGTGCCAAATTGGTGGCAGTTGTAATGGTGGTAAATCTTTGAAGACCTGATTGAAAATGAATCCACTAGAAACTTATGGACACGGTTTATCTTTTTTTGAATATGAATACAAATGACAAGTTACCATAGATTACTTATTCAATTACCAAAATTCTAGTATCTTTGTTAAATTACTGGTGGTTTTACAACCCTAGTCACAGTACTGATTTCTCAGTGTTTGTCTGTGCTGCCTGGGTTCTGACTCAGCAGGAGCAGGTTGAGGTTGAGGAGGATGATGCTGCATCTCTCCGTCGCCCTGCCAATGACATCACAGCCAAGCTGAAGATTGACTTTGGCAGCCTGGGACGACCCTCACGGGGGACCAGAGGAAGAGGTGGGGGTGGACGAGGTGGCCCAGCCACACGGCCAGAGACCGTTTCTCCTCAGAAGCCTCCTGAAAAGGTTTGTCTGGTTGACTGGGTCCTTTTGGCTGTACATGAAGGGGTTTCAAACCACAGTAGAGGGCAGCAAAGTGTTTTCTTTCATCCCTAGTGCCTCATGCATTTGTGAATTGCACTACAATTGCCTGCTGGCCTTTGTTCTTTGCTCATGTCTTGATGCAGGCATCCCACTAAGTTGACTCTGATTCTCCCCAGGCTCAGGTCCAGCAGGGACAGGCACCAAACCCTGATGACCCAGAGGACTTCCCTGCCCTGGCCTAAAGGAAAGGGCTCAGCATTAGACCAGAGCCCAGTCCATTGGTGGACTGTCACCTGTACTGTGCCTTAGTGGAATGAGCTGCACTTCCCAAGAGAAGTAACTCTTATACATCCCAAAGAACTGTATATAAATCAGAGTTCAGATGAATGGCCTTTCATTGTAATGGGAAATATGAATACTTGACCTGATTATAATAATAAATGCACTGTTGACATTGACACATCTGGTATAGGATACAGTTTGTACAACCTTGTGTATATTGACATGGTGATGGACCCCTTATTGTTTGCTCCAGTGAAAATGTATCAATTTAATTTGAGCACATTAATTACTGTAGTTGATGGCCATTTGTGCCAATGCCTAGACCTGCAGCGTGCCTTTGTCAGCCACAAGGGGGAGTCGAGATCATTTCTCAAATTTGCCTCAAGCCTTCAAACAACCACTCATCCAAATGTTAAACTGCATGTGATACTTGGCCCATTAGAGTAAATTGTTTGGTGTATTCATCTTTATTGTTAAATGTTATAGGCTATAGAAATGCGTTGTCTGTAGGACATGTAAACATCTGCGTACGTTTTCCATTCTGTAAAAGTAGTGTCAGTAACTGAGCTCTCCCCCTGCTGTTCACTGGTAATGAACTTCAATCCATGACGCTTCCTGTCATTATAGACCTTTCCTAGCGCCAGTGCCCCAGCCAGCTTCACCTTTTTCTCCTGTGAAACTAAGCTGGTCGCTCACTTAATGCTATTTTAATGAATTTTGTTCAACCTTTTGTGTTGATGCTCAAGAATTTGGTGTTTACACTTTGTCCCCTAGTGAGGCTGGTCAGTTCTAAAGTTCCTACTTTCCTTTGGTCTTACTGGGCTTAACTATTAGAATCAGTTAGTCAGGGAGCAACACTCATTGGTCTGCTCATTAGTTAAGCTATTCACTGAAAATAGTCTGACCTGTCATTTCTTATAAGGAAATATTTTCTTATTAGAGAGACGGCTAGGCTACATGATGAATGGTTCTTAGTCCCATTGGGCCCCAGTATGACCACTAAGGTCTTGGGAGAACCAATCCCCATGCAAGATATATTGGCTAAATGGGTAGATGGATGGCCAGAGCCTCTGGTAGAGGAGCTGAGCTCTAAATCAATGTGTCATCTGATCAGCATGTTGCTCAATCAGCCATCCACACTGACCGTGGCTATGCACACCATTAATTACGCTCTGTAGAGCACTGTATAGTCTTTACATGTGGACTCGTCAATCAACTCGCAGAGGTGTGTGAGAAATTTTAACTGCAAGTTGACTTAAGTTTAAAAAATATATATTTATCTAGCAGCACAGCTGATAGTGATTTGTATGTAGACCTACCGGAACAGTGACTATATTGAGAAAATATAATATACTAGTGAAGTTGACACTCAATGGGTTTTGAACCAATGTGCAGACACCTTTCTTCCTTGGATTCTCTGAAAGCAGTGCTCATTATATTGATTGGCAGGTAAAGGTCAGTGGGGGGTTGATGTAGGTAATAATGGAAATACTTATGTTAATGAGATACAAAGTATATTGAAAGCATGCACTTCCACTCAGGTGTGGTTCCTGAGTTAAGCAATTATGCTTAGGGTCATCTATAACAATGCTGGGCAGACCATTATTTTTGGTTACCTTGGCAATGCCCCCATCTACAGGGCACGAGTAGATGGGGGCATTGGTTTGGTAAGCAAGGGAAAAATGTAAACCATATGCCATGGCCATCTCAGTCACCAAATCTCAACCCAATTGAACAATTATGGGAGATTCCGGAGCGAAGACAGCGGTTTCCACCAACAAAACACCAAATGATGGAAGTTATTGTGGAAGAATGGTGTTCCATCCCTCAAAATAGATCGCGGTGGCCCTACACCATATTAAGACACTTTATGTTGGTGTTCCCTTTATTTTGGTTATCTGTATTTCATCTGAGGAAATCAAAACAAGGCTCTTAGTGGAGCCCCATAAGGCCCTGTTGCAAAGGATGTGAGGGAAGTTATTTATTTTTCTCAGAAGAGGGCCGAGTGGTTTGAGTGCTGTTCATCTGTCAATGCCTCAGTCTGGTTATTTACAAGGAATTTGTAAATGCCCAAGTAAATATCACATAAGCCAAAATCATAATACACATCGCTGAAATGAACATGTATTTTAAAAAATTAAGGGTGGGGAATGAACATTAAGAAACAATACTTAATCATGTCTGTAGCATGTCCTTATGCTTTTATGAACCCATCGAGGCTGGTTAAAGTGCACAAAGACCACCAGACAGTATTGTGTTTTTTCTTGGCTCTGTCCTAGTACATTGATAATATCCCCCAAAAAATACATTTGCGTAGGCTTACCACCGTGTGCACATTGCTGCGCCTATGATGTGAAGAAATAATAGTTTAACATTTGAATCTAAACATTCTGATCTGTTCAATCAGCTTTATTAATTGATACGGCATGTACCTCCCGTACACTACTTTGATACACATCGTGGGGATTAAGAAGTGAGTATACGCAATGCCCACTGAAAAATAAGTGGATATATGGCGTACACACTGCTTCTACTCTAATGATGCCACTAAGACTCAGTCTGGATAGAAGTGTCTGCTAAATGGCATATATTATAATTGTTATTGGGCCCAAATAGGCTGATCCGACCATTATTAGCCTGAAAACATCACCCTGGTACGTTTTTTTGTTGTTGCTAAAAATATGTCATTGCATCTGATTTTCTGAATACATTGCAGTCAATGGGAAAATACAAGCTTAAACCAATTTAATCTTATGTCAACACATGTAGTTTATAGGAAAAGATGTCACAGGGTTGAAGCGTATGTCAATAAATTGCAGTTAATGGGGGAAGAATAGCATCACAATATGGACACAGAGAAAGGCATCACATACATGACACCCTACTCTTCTATTTCCCCCCTGCCTCCCTCTCTCCCCTCCATTCTGTCTCCCACCTCCACCTCTCTCCACTTACCCCCTCCACAGACAGGATATTGACGCATAGATATGCATCAAGGATATTGGCATATAAGTCAATACAGTGCATTCAAGGCAAAAAAGTTGGTGACAGAGCTGCAATGGGTAAATTGGTTAAAGACACAGACAGGCAGACAGACAAACTCTAAACTCAACCCTAAACCTAACCCTTACCCTAGCTTCATATCCAGATCCCGGCTCAACCATAGCCCTCATCTTGTCTCTTGGAGTTAGGGTTGAGCCGGGATGTGGACATGAAGCTAGTTATGGTTGGGGTTACAGTTAGGGTTTGGCAGGGAGTGGACATGAAGCTAGTTGCTTTTACGCCAAACAACGTTTTGCATTGTTGCCAAAAAGTTCAATTTTGGTTTCATCTGACCAGAGCACCTTCTTCCATATGTTTGGTGTGTCTCCCAGGTGGCTTGTGGCAAACTTTAAACAACACTTTTTATGGATATCTTTAAGAAATGGCTTTCTTCTTGCCACTCTTCCATAAAGGCCAGATTTGTGCAATATACGACTGATTGTTGTCCTATGGACAGAGTGTCCCACCTCAGCTGTAGGTCTCTGCAGTTCATCCAGAGTGATCATGGGCCTCTTGGCTGCATCTCTGATCAGTCCTCTCCTTGTATGAGCGTAAAGTTTAGAGGGATGGCCAGGTCTTGGTAGATTTGCAGTGGTCTGATACTCCTTCCATTTCAATATTATCGCTTGCACAGTGCTCCTTGGGATGTTTAAAGCTTGGGAAATCTTTTTGTATCCAAATCCGGCTTTAAACTTCTTCACAACAGTATCTCGGACCTGCCTGGTGTGTTCCTTGTTCTTCACGATGCTCTCTGCGCTTTTAACGGACCTCTGAGACTATCACAGTGCAGGTGCATTTATACGGAGACTTGATTACACACAGGTGGATTGTATTTATCATCATTAGTCATTTAGGTCGACATTGGATCATTCAGAGATCCTCACTGAACTTCTGGAGAGAGTTTGCTGCACTGAAAGTAAAGGGGCTGAATAATTTTGCACGCCCAATTTTTCAGTTTTTTGATTTGTTAAAAAAGTTTGAAATATCCAATAAATGTTGTTCCACTTCATGATTGTGTCCCACTTGTTGTTGATTCTTCACAAAAAAATACAGTTTTATATCTTTATGTTTGAAGCCTGAAATGTGGCAAAAGGTCGCAAAGTTCAAGGGGGCCGAATACTTTCGCAAGGCACTGTATGGTTGGGGTTACAGTTAGGGTTGGGCAGGGAGTGGACATAAAGCTAGTTATGGTTGGGGTTGGGCAGGGAGTGGACATGAAGCTAGTTATGGTTGGGGTTACAGTTAGGGTTGGGCAGGGAGTGGACATGAAGCTAGTTACGGTTGGGGTTACAGTTAGGGTTGGGCAGGGAGTGGACATGAAGCTAGTTATGGTTGGGGTTGGGCAGGGAGTGGACATGAAGCTAGTTATGGTTGGGGTTGGGCAGGGAGTGGACATGAAGCTAGTTATGGTTGGGGTTACAGTTAGGGTTGGGCAGGGAGTGGACATGAAGCTAGTTACGGTTGGGGTTACAGTTAGGGTTGGGCAGGGAGTGGACATGAAGCTAGTTATGGTTGGGGTTGGGCAGGGAGTGGACATGAAGCTAGTTACGGTTGGGGTTACAGTTCGGGTTGGGCAGGGAGTGGACATTAAGCTAGTTATGGTTGGGGTTGGGCAGGGAGTGGACATGAAGCTAGTTATGGTTGGGGTTACAGTTAGGGTTTGGCAGGGAGTGGACATGAAGCTAGTTATGGTTGGGGTTACAGTTAGGGTTGGGCAGGGAGTGGACATGAAGCTAGTTATGGTTGGGGTTACAGTTAGGGTTGGGCAGGGAGTGGACATGAAGCTAGTTATGGTTGGGGTTGGGCAGGGAGTGGACATGAAGCTAGTTATGGTTGGGGTTACAGTTAGGGTTGGGCAGGGAGTGGACATGAAGCTAGTTATGGTTGGGGTTGGGCAGGGAGTGGACATGAAGCTAGTTATGGTTGGGGTTACAGTTAGGGTTGGGCAGGGAGTGGACATGAAGCTAGTTATGGTTGGGGTTACAGTTAGGGTTGGGCAGGGAGTGGACATGAAGCTAGTTATGGTTGGGGTTGGGCAGGGAGTGGACATGAAGCTAGTTATGGTTGGGGTTACAGTTAGGGTTTGGCAGGGAGTGGACATGAAGCTAGTTATGGTTGGGGTTACAGTTAGGGTTGGGCAGGGAGTGGACATGAAGCTAGTTATGGTTGGGGTTGGGCAGGGAGTGGACATGAAGCTAGTTATGGTTGGGGTTAGGGTTGGGCAGGGAGTGGACATGAAGCTAGTTATGGTTGGGGTTGGGCAGGGAGTGGACATGAAGCTAGTTATGGTTGGGGTTACAGTTAGGGTTGGGCAGGGAGTGGACATGAAGCTAGTTATGGTTGGGGTTACAGTTAGGGTTGGGCAGGGAGTGGACATGAAGCTAGTTATGGTTGGGGTTGTTAGGGTTGGGCAGGGAGTGGACATGAAGCTAGTTATGGTTGGGGTTACAGTTAGGGTTGGGCAGGGAGGACATGAAGCTAGTCATGGTTGGGGTTACAGTTAGGGTTGGGCAGGGAGTGGACATGAAGCTAGTTATGGTTGGGCTTACAGTTAGGGTTGGGCAGGGAGTCGACATGAAGCTAGTTATGGTTGGGGTTACAGTTAGGGTTGGGCAGGGAGTGGATATGAAGCTTGGGTTAGGCCGTCCAATGTACAATTCACTAATGTGCCCCTCCCCCCACTACATGGCAGAAAGGTAGGCCTTACTTGAACCTTGACCTAGACGTAATGGGCTTTTGAGTGACATTGGCAAAACGTTTGAGGCTAGAAACAAAATTCACATATGGCAGCCAAACTAAACTGGTGGACTGCGTTCCGGGTCCGGACCCAGAGAAGGGTCAATCCGGACCGGACAACATTGCATTTTGTTATATAAAAGTTAATACATTATTTTTTAGAAATCAACTGGGCGCAGCGGCCTCTGACTCAGCAAACTCTCTTTCTCACTCTCTTCTCTTGAAGCAATGGCCACCTCTACTAGTGCCCCGTCTTATCCAAACGCAAGATTATATGCAAATACAAGAGGCCGCGTTTTACCCGATCACATGAATCCAAATATCCTCTGTGGAACCTTGGGATAAGTAGGCAGAAAGAAACATAAATATTTGACCGTGGTTCAACTGTAAATATCACAGATAGAAGAGTTTAGTTACCAGTATCTTTGTTAATATGGCCGGTAAAAAAAATTTTTTTTAAAAGGACTTTGAAAAACGTATATTCAAAGACGAATGGACGGAACAGTATTTATTAATTCTCCCCGCAACTAGCACAAAACCAATGTACCTGATATGCACCTTATCTCTCGTGAAAAATGCCAATGTTAAGTGCCATTATAACACCAGGCATAGTAAATCCGATCAGACATATCTCCTGAACACGGAGGTGAGAACAAACAAGATTAACCAACTGAAATCCCAATATGAGAGGTCCACCAAAGTCCTTGTCAATTCCCTGACAGCCCAGCAACATGCAATGGAGTGTTCACTGAGGCTAGCTTAGGTTTTGGGAAAACACAAAAAAACATTTTCAGACACTGAGATGGTACAAGAATGTATGTGTAAAGTAGCTGACATCTTGCTTCAAAGTAAACAAAAAGATGAGCTTGGAGAAAAGATCAAACAGATCCCACTGTCACATTCACAGCAATGAGGAGAACCAAAATATTAGCTGAAGATTTAACTTCACAACTTGATGAGGCCATTCAGAATGCACCATGCATTTCATTAGCTTTGTATGAATCAACAGATAACACTGACAATGCACATCTTCTGGTGTTTGTTTGATTTTATAATGAAACAAAGGAATTCTTAAGCTGCTGGGTTTAACAAATCTAGAAGCGAGGAGAGGATATCCATGAGGCCATCAAAGGGATGCTGACAAAAAGGGGGATAGATCTGAAGTCTGTGGTCTCCATCATGACAGCTGGAGCTCCAGCCATGATAGGAAGAGGTAGGGGACTGGTTGCACGTTTGAAAGAGGACCACCCTGACCTGACATCAAATCACTGCATCCATCAATCTGTCCTGTGTGCCAGTCTGGGAAAAGAGTATTCTGAGGTCATGACAACTATGATGAAAGTTAGCTACTTTTTGAGAGCAACATCACCCCTACAACACCGCCTGCTACGAGGCATTCTGACAGAGGTCAATGCCAGTTTTGATGACTTACCACTACACAACAATGTCAGAGGGCTCTGCAAAGGCAGGGTTTTGGAACACTTTTGGACCATTCAGGAGGAAATTAAAGCTTAATTAAGGCAACTCAGTTCTCTTGAGTTTTTGGAAGATGATGAGAAGATGGAAACAGTTGCATTTTTGACAGACAATACATCTTAATCAACTGAATGTTAAGCTGCAGGGATGGGACAACACCGTGTGGGATATGATAACAGCAGTCTGGGCTTTCCAGTAGAAATGTGAGCTTTTTGAGAATGTTCTCCAGGGAGAACTTGTCCACTTCCCCAATCTTCTGGTGCAAACGCAGGGAGACAAAGATGTTCTCAACCATGTTGATTTCATCCAGAAGCTGATGGATAACTTCAAAGCTCTCTTTGATGACTTCACTGTTGGAAGAGAACTGCTGCTGCTCATCCAGAACCCCTTCATGGTCACAAATGTGACAAAGTTGTCAGACGAAGCAAAACAGATCTTCAGATGGGGAGATGTTGCATCACTGCAGATGGAGTTGATTGAGCTGCAAGAAAAGGTGGCTTTGAAGGAGCAGGCTGGTGATTGTGACCCTGTTACTTTCTGGGGAAAAGATGGTGCCTGCAGCTGATGTCCCTGTTCTCAAGAAACTGACATTATACATCCTGACCATGTTTGGCTTCACACAAAGCTGTGAATCAGCCTTCTCCACAATTAACTTTATTAAAAACAAATACCACACCAGAATCACCAATGAACACCTACACCAGTGTCTCAGAGTTGCTATCACACAATTTTGTGCCAAAGTTCAAAGCATTGGTAGGAGACAGAAAGTGAAATTTCTTTCATTAAGCCCCAGAGTGACTTATTCATGAATATTGCACGGCCCACAGTGAGGTTCTGTGCATTCAGATTGTTATTTTTTGTTAAACTCTCCTTTGTTCTCCAGAAAATATGCATCTGATTTTTGTATTATTGTTCTTTTTTTATTCAAGGCCCATGTACAATGGTTTACAGTGCCCTTTTTGCATAGACAATTATGCAACCACTTTTTTTCTTCAGTGATGTTGATGCAATGTTGCACGTTTACATTTGAAAGAAGTTGTAATTAATTCAAATTCGTAGTCTCATTTCATGTATTTCATGTACATTTTATATAACAACATGTTTCCTAAGTCATAGATGACTATGTTTGTTACTACGCTGTACCACAGTGCCGATAAAGGACGATATCCATCCGGGCCTTTGCCACCTAGGAAATTTGTGTCACTGGACCTTCTCAAATAGGAGTTGAGCACCCCTGATATATGGGATCATTCAACAGACGCTCAAGATGAAGGCAAGCCTATATCTAACCATGTAAAATGAACTCTTCACAGTGAAAACTTGGTCCCATAGAAAAGCATTACCTACAGCCCTCACATGGCCCGTTGACTGCGATTAAGCTAGCTAACCATCCTTGCACACAACCAATTGTGACCTTATAGGAATGCCCTGTGTTGAGGGTCAGCTTCGTGTGGCAACAGGAAGTGTCTTAATTAATTCTAAACCTGGTCCTTCATTCTCTCCCTGCAGTTACACAAAACACTGTCGTCCATCCTCTGTAGAACAGTCAATTCTTAACGTAAAGAAGAAAAGGGCATCATTAAAGAGCGCCCCCTGGAGGACATACATTGAATTTGAGCTTCCTGCGATTACAGGAAGTGACTTAATTGAGGTCATAGGAGCAGTTTCTTAGGGTTAAAAAGATTTAATCTTCCTAAATTGTACATATTTGTGACTGGGGGACCATCATGACGCGGCATATGACATTTGAAGTAATTTGACCCTGAAACTTGAAACTGTCTGTGTCTGCCTGCCGGGCCTCTGTCTGCCTGCCTGCCTGCCTGCCGGGCCTCTGTCTGTCTGCCTGCCTGCCTAACTGCCTGTTTGCATGTGTGTCTGTTTGCCTGTCTGCCTGCCTGCCACTGGAATTAAACAAAGCGTGTGTATTCAGGTATGCTCATGATTCAACCATATACACGTCAGCAACCACAGCTAGTGAAATCACTGCAACCCTAAACAATGAGTTGTAGTCAGTTTTACAACGGGTGGCCAGTACCAAACTCTAAAATTAAGAGCATTGTATTTGGTACAAATCATTCCCTAAGTTCTAGACCTGAATCAGGCAATGAATGGTGGCTTTTGAGCAAGTTAAGGAGACTACATGGTGTTACCTAAGATTGTAAACTGTCATGGTCAGAACATATTGATTCAATGGTTGTAATAATGTGGAGAAGTCGGTCTGTGATAAAGAGATGCTCTGCTTTTTGACAGCAAACCTTTGTTTCAAAAAACAAATAATGCAACATCTCACGGCCTCTCCCCCATGTGACCTTCTTTTTGTATGTACTGACATGAATGTGTAACTGACAAACACACACACACACACACACACACACGGACACACACACGGACGGACGAGAGGAGAGGAAGGGGAGGCAGGAAATAAGGAGGGAAAGAGAATGGAGGGGGAGGAGGGAGAAAGAGAAGGGGGAGAAGGAGAGAAAGAGGGTGAAAGAGGGACAGGGAGAGAGAGATCAGAGGAGGGGGAGGGAGGAAAAGTAGGAGGGAGAGAGAGATGAGGCGGGGAGGAGGGGGAGAGTGTGAAAGAATGGGGAGGGAGAGAAGAGAATGAGGGGGGATAAAGAGGAGGTAGAGAGTGAGAGAGAGACATGCATGAGATAAATGAGAAAAACGTCAATCCTGTGACACTCATCTTTTCCCATTGACTGCAATGTACTGAGATAAATGTCAACCCTGTGACATTCATCTTTTCCCATTGACTGCAATGTATTGAAATAAACGTCAACCCTGTGACACCCATCTTTTCGTATTGACTGCAATGTATTGAGAAAAACATCAGCTACTGTGACATTTGCCCTTTTTGCAAAAACGTGCCAGTCTGATACCTACTCATAATGGAGAGCATGTTACTGCCCTACCAAGCTAGGACTTTGGGACAGAAGATGACGAGCAACATTTTGCTTTGTGAATAATACGATCTCTAATGGTAAAATCAATAGGCCCACTAAATTGAAATGTTGCCATGGCCACGTAGCTGGTATACAGAGCACAGGAGGGTAGTGGCACCTTAATTAAGGAGGACGGGCTTGTGGTAATGGCTGGAGCGGAATAGGTGGAATGGTATCAAATCAATCAATCAAAAACATTTTGAAGCCCTTTTTACATCAACAGATGTCTCAAAGTGCTATACAGAAACCCAGCCTAAAATCCAAATGGCAAGCAATGTAGATGTAGAAGCACTGTGGCTAGGAAAAATTCCCTAGAAAGGCAGGAACCTAGGAAGAAACCTAGAGAGGAACCAGGCTCTGAGGGGTGGCCAGTCCTCTTCTGGCTGTGCTGGGTGGAGATTATAAGAGTACAGGGCCATTTAATGCCAGATTGCTCTTCAAGATGTTCAAACGTTCATAGATGACCAGCAGGATCAAATAATAATCAGTGGTTGTAGAGGGTGCAACAGGTTAGTACCTCAGGAGTAAATGTCAGTTGGCTTTTCATAACCAGGCATTCAGAGGTCGAGACAGCAGGTTCATTAGAGAGAGAGAGACAGAGCTGCATTTCCTGACAAAATGTAAAAAATATAAAACAATTAGAGAGTGTCATTTTCCCAAATTTGAAACCCTTATTCAAGTTTTCAAAGACCTCTCTGATGAGGATAGGCTACCCGTCCTGTTGGGGGAGGACGCAGAGAGCTGTCGGTTGGCAGCGCACTACATTGCTGCCTGCCATAAATTGAGGGACAGTGTCTGACAGACCAATCAACCTGCACATGTACTCTACTGTATGCTTATTGTTATTGATGAATGTATGGTTATTTTGACACTTGGTTATTGTTGTTACTGTTGTCCCGTTGACAATTTTGATTCTCATTTTTATACATTTTTATATTGTGAATATCCAAAATATGCTTTGGCAATATGTACATTGTTACGTCATGCCAATAAAGCGAATTGAGAGAGAGAGAGAGAGAGAGAGAGAGAGAGAGAGAGAGAGAGAGAGAGAGAGAGATGGAGAGAGAGATGGAGAGAGAGAGAGAGAGAGACCAGTGAACAGGTCAGGGTTCCCTAGTCGCAGGCAGAATAGTTGAAACTGGAGCAGCAGCACGACCAGGTGGACTGGGGACAGCCAGGAGTCATCAGGCCAGGAGTCATCAGGCCAGGTAGTCCTGAGGCATGATGCTAGGGCTGAGGACCTCTGGGAGGGGAGGGAGAGAGAATTAGAGGGAGCATACTTAAATTCTTGAAACTGTCTGTGTCTGCCTGCCTGCCTGCCTGCCTGCAGGAAATAAGGAGGGAAAGAGAATGGAGGGGGAGGGGGGAGAAAGAGAAGGGGGAGAGTGAGGGAGAAGGAGAGAAAGCGGGACAGGGAGAGAGAGAGATGAGAGGAGGGGAAGGGGGGCAAAGTAGGAGGGAGAGAGAGATAATGAAAGTGCGGGTTGGAGCGAGCCGGTCGCATCCGCGCTTCGGTCTGCAGGTTGTATAACTTTTTCATTACATTTCATTACATTTCATTATAGTACAACGGTCTGATTTGTCTAATCTTAGCAATTTCTTCTTAGCTAGCTACATAGTCATCGTTGTATCAAAGATAATTGCGTAATTATCGTATTTCGTCGTCTCCTATCTGCCCAACACGTTCACCGTCTACCGTAGCACTGTAGTAACTATCACACTCAACTGAACGACTTGATTAGTGTAGTGTTAGCTAGCTACATAGTTGTCTTTGCTGTCTTCGTATCCAAGATAATTGTGTAGTTAGAGTGTGTAGTCTTAGAGTGATTATCTTAATTTACCGAGGTTAGCTAGCCAGCTATTTTGTCGTCCTTAACGTAGGAGACACTCCTAGCTAGCCAATAGCCAGCCAACGTCTACTGAATAGAACTTTCGCATTCGGTCGCATTCCGCTTCGCTCCACAGGTAGTATCATATTTTCATTTCATTTCATTACAGTCCCAACGGTGTGATTTGTTTGATCGTAGCTAGCTACATAGCTAGCTACATAGCCGTCTTTGTTTCAAAGATAATTGTGTAGTCTAGAGCGATTTTCTAGGTTAGCTAGCCAGCTATTGTCGTTCTCCTAACGCAACGTAACGTAACCAACACTGCTAGCTAGCCAGCTAGCCCCCAAAAGCAGCATTGTAGAAACTTCACACTCAACGGAACGACTTGATTAGGGTAGTGTCAACAACGCAGCTAGCCTACCTCAGCAGTACTGTATCATTTTAATCATTTTAGTCAATTAGATTCTTGCTACGTAAGCTTAACTTTCTGAACATTCGAGACGTGTAGTCCACTTGTCATTCCAATCTCCTCTGCATTAGCGTAGCCTCTTCTCTAGCCTGTCAACTATGTGTCTGTCTATCCCTGTTCTCTCCTCTCTGCACAGACCATACAAACGCTCCACACCGCATGGCCGCGGCCACCTAATCTGGTGGTCCCAGCGCGCACGACCCACGTGGAGTTCCAGGTCTCCGGTAGCCTCTGGAACTGCCGATCTGCGGCCAACAAGGCAGAGTTCATCTCAGCCTATGCCTCCCTCCAGTCCCTCGACTTCTTGGCTCTGACGGAAACATGGATCACCACAGACAACACCGCTACTCCTACTGCTCTCTCTTCGTCCGCCCACGTGCTCTCGCACACCCCGAGAGCTTCTGGTCAGCGGGGTGGTGGCACCGGGATCCTCATCTCTCCCAAGTGGTCATTCTCTCTTTCTCCCCTTACCCATCTGTCTATCGCCTCCTTTGAATTCCATGCTGTCACAGTTACCAGCCCTTTCAAGCTTAACATCCTTATCATTTATCGCCCTCCAGGTTCCCTCGGAGAGTTCATCAATGAGCTTGATGCCTTGATAAGCTCCTTTCCTGAGGACGGCTCACCTCTCACAGTTCTGGGCGACTTTAACCTCCCCACGTCTACCTTTGACTCATTCCTCTCTGCCTCCTTCTTTCCACTCCTCTCCTCTTTTGACCTCACCCTCTCACCTTCCCCCTACTCACAAGGCAGGCAATACGCTCGACCTCATCTTTACTAGATGCTGTTCCTCCACTAACCTCATTGCAACTCCCCCTCCAAGTCTCCGACCACTACCTTGTATCCTTTTCCCTCTCGCTCTCATCCAACACTTCCCACACTGCCCCTACTCGGATGGTATCGCGCCGTCCCAACCTTCGCTCTCTCTCCCCCGCTACTCTCTCCTCTTCCATCCTATCATCTCTTCCCTCTGCTCAAACCTTCTCCAACCTATCTCCTGATTCTGCCTCCTCAACCCTCCTCTCCTCCCTTTCTGCATCCTTTGACTCTCTATGTCCCCTATCCTCCAGGCCGGCTCGGTCCTCCCCTCCCGCTCCGTGGCTCGACGACTCATTGCGAGCTCACAGAACAGGGCTCCGGGCAGCCGAGCGGAAATGGAGGAAAACTCGCCTCCCTGCGGACCTGGCATCCTTTCACTCCCTCCTCTCTACATTTTCCTCCTCTGTCTCTGCTGCTAAAGCCACTTTCTACCACTCTAAATTCCAAGCATCTGCCTCTAACCCTAGGAAGCTCTTTGCCACCTTCTCCTCCCTCTTGAATCCTCCTCCCCCTCCCCCTCCTCCCTCTGCAGATGACTTCGTCACAACCATTTTGAAAAGAAGGTCGACGACATCCGATCCTCGTTTGCTAAGTCAAACGACACCGCTGGTTCTGCTCACACTGCCCTACCCTGTGCTCTGACCTCTTTCTCCCCTCTCTCTCCAGATGACATCTCGCGTCTTGTGACGGCCGGCCGCCCAACAACCTGCCCGCTTGACCCTATCCCCTCCTCTCTTCTCCAGACCATCTCCGGTGACCTTCTCCCTTACCTCACCTCGCTCATCAACTCATCCCTGACCGCTGGCTACGTCCCTCCCGTCTTCAAGAGAGCGAGAGTTGCACCCCTTCTGAAAAAACCTACACTCGATCCCTCCGATGTCAACAACTACAGACCAGTATCCCTTCTTTCTTTTCTCTCCAAAACTCTTGAACGTGCTGTCCTTGGCCAGCTCTCCCGCTATCTCTCTCAGAATGACCTTCTTGATCCAAATCAGTCAGGTTTCAAGACTAGTCATTCAACTGAGACTGCTCTTCTCTGTATCACGGAGGCGCTCCGCACTGCTAAAGCTAACTCTCTCTCCTCTGCTCTCATCCTTCTAGACCTATCGGCTGCCTTCGATACTGTGAACCATCAGATCCTCCTCTCCACCCTCTCCGAGTTGGGCATCTCCGGCGCGGCCCACGCTTGGATTGCGTCCTACCTGACAGGTCGCTCCTACCAGGTGGCGTGGCGAGAATCCATCTCCTCACCACGTGCTCTCACCACTGGTGTCCCCCAGGGCTCTGTTCTAGGCCCTCTCCTATTCTCGCTATACACCAAGTCACTTGGCTCTGTCATAACCTCACATGGTCTCTCCTATCATTGCTATGCAGACGACACACAATTAATCTTCTCCTTTCCCCCTTCTGACGACCAGGTGGCGAATCGCATCTCTGCATGTCTGGCAGACATATCAGTGTGGATGACGGATCATCACCTCAAGCTGAACCTCGGCAAGACGGAGCTGCTCTTCCTCCCGGGGAAGGACTGCCCGTTCCATGATCTCGCCATCACGGTTGACAACTCCATTGTGTCCTCGTCCCAGAGCGCTAAGAACCTTGGCGTGATCCTGGACAACACCCTGTCGTTCTCAAATAACATCAAGGTGGTGGCCCGTTCCTGTAGGTTCATGCTCTACAACATCCGCAGAGTACGACCCTGCCTCACACAGGAAGCGGCGCAGGTCCTAATCCAGGCACTTGTCATCTCCCGTCTGGATTACTGCAACTCGCTGTTGGCTGGGCTCCCTGCCTGTGCCATTAAACCCCTACAACTCATCCAGAACGCCGCAGCCCGTCTGGTGTTCAACCTTCCCAAGTTCTCTCACGTCACCCCGCTCCTCCGCTCTCTCCACTGGCTTCCAGTTGAAGCTCGCATCCGCTACAAGACCATGGTGCTTGCCTACGGAGCTGTGAGGGGAACGGCACCTCAGTACCTCCAGGCTCTGATCAGGCCCTACACCCAAACAAGGGCACTGCGTTCATCCACCTCTGGCCTGCTCGCCTCCCTACCACTGAGGAAGTACAGTTCCCGCTCAGCCCAGTCAAAACTGTTCGCTGCTCTGGCCCCCCAATGGTGGAACAAACTCCCTCACGACGCCAGGACAGCGGAGTCAATCACCACCTTCCGGAGACACCTGAAACCCCACCTCTTTAAGGAATACCTAGGATAGGATAAAGTAATCCTTCTCAACCCCCCCCCCCCTTAAAAGACCTAGATGCACTATTGTAAAGTGGCTGTTCCACTGGATGTCATAAGGTGAAAGCACCAATTTGTAAGTCGCTCTGGATAAGAGCGTCTGCTAAATGACTTAAATGTAAATGTAAATGTAAAGATAAGAGGAGGGTGGGAGGGAGGCAAAGTAGGAGGGAGAGAGAGATGAGGTGGGGAGGAGGGTGAGAGTGAGAAGCTCCTGCAGCTCTGTCGCACGCTGGGTATGTACATAGTCAATGGTAGGCTTCGAGGGGACTCCTATGGTAGGTACACCTATAGCTCATCTCTTGGCAGTAGTACTGTAGACTACTTTATCACGGACCTCAACCCAGAGTCTCTCAGAGCGTTCACAGTCAGCCCACTGACACCCCTATCAGACCACAGCAAAATCACAGTCTACTTGAACAGAGCAATACTCAATCATGAGGCATCAAAGCCAAAGGAACTGAGTAACATTAAGAAATGCTATAGATGGAAGGAATGCAGTTTGGAAACCTACCAAAAAACAATTAGGCAACAACAAATTCAATCGATTTTAGACAATTTCCTGGGTAAAACATTGCACTGTAATAGTGAAGGTGTAAACTTGGCAGTAGAAAATCGTAACAGTATATTTGACCTCTCAGCTTCCCTATCAAATCTAAAAATCTCAAATAGAAAACCGAAGAAAATGAACAACAATGACAAATGGTTTGATGAATAATACAAAAATCTAAGAAAGAAATTGAGAAACCTGTCCAACCAAAAACATAGAGACCCAGAAAACCTGATTCTACGCCTTCACTATGGTGAATCACTAAAACAATACAGAAATACACTACGGAAAAAGAAAGAACAGCACGTCAGAAATCAGCTCAATGTAATTGAAGAATCCATAGACTCTAACCACTTCTGGGAAAATTGGAAAACACTAAACAAGCAACAACACAAAGAATTATCTATCCAAAATGGAGATGAATGGGTAAACCACTTCTCCAATCTTTTGGGCTCTATAACAAAGAATAAAGAGCAAAAACATATACAGGATCAAAAACAAATCTTAGAATCAACTATTAACGACTACTAGAACCCACTGGATTCTCCAATTACCTTGAATTAGCTACAGGCAAAATAAAAAACCTCCAACCCAAAAAGGCATGTGGTGGTGATGGTATCCTTAATGAAATCATCAAATATACAGACAACAAATTCCAATTGGCTATACTAAAACTCTTTTACATAATCCTTAGCTCTGGCATCTTCCCCAATATTTGGAACCAAGGACTGATCACCCCAATCCACAAAATTGGAGACAAATTTGACCCCAATAACTACCGTGGGATATGCGTCAAAGGTAACCTTGGGAAATTCCTCTGCATTATCATTAACAGCAGACTCGTACATTTCCTCAATGAAAACAATGTACTGAGCAAATGTCAAGTTGGCTTTTTACCAAATTACCGTACAACTGACCATGTATTCACCCTGCACACCCTAATTGTCAACCAAACAAACCAAAAAAAAGTCAGTCTTCTCATGCTTTGTTGATTTCAAAAAAGCCTTCGACTCAATTTGGCATGAGGGTCTGCTATACAAATGGATGGAAAGTGGTGTTGGGGGTAAAACATACGACATTATAAAATCCATGTACACAAACAACAAGTGTGCGGTTAAAATGGGCAAAAAACACACACATTTCTTACCACAGGGCCGTGGGGTGAGACAGGGATGTAGCTTAAGCGCCACCCTCTTCAACATATATATCAACGAATTGGCGCGGGCACTAGAAAAGTCTGCAGCGCCCGGCCTCATCCTACTAGAATCTGAAGTCAAATGTCTACTGTTTGCTGATGATCTGGTGCTTCTGTCACCAACCAAGGAGGGCCTACACCTAGATATTCTGCACAGATTCTGACAGACTTGGGCCCTGACAGTAAATCTCAGTAAGACCAAAATAATGGTGTTCCAAAAAAGGTCTAGTCGCCAGGACCACAAATACAAATTCCATCTAGACACCATTGCCCTAGAGCACACAAAAAACTATACATAACTTGGCCTAAACATCAGCGCCCCAGGTTACTTCCACAAAGCTGTGAACGATCTGAGACAAGGCAAGAAGTGCATTCTATGCCATCAAAAGGAACATAAAATTCAACATACCAATTAGGATCTGGCTAAAAATACTTGAATCAGTCATAGAGCCCATTGCCCTTTATGGTTGTGAGGTCTGGGGTCCGCATTGAGACTCTGCATGCAGAATTCTGCAAAAATGTCCTCCGTGTACAACGTAGAACACCAAATAATGCATGCAGAGCAGAATTAGGCCGATACCCACTAATGATCAAAATCCAGAAAAGAGCCATTAAATTCTACAACCACCTAAAAGGAAGCGATTCCCAAACCTTCCATAACAAAGCCATCACCTACAGAGAGATGAACCTGGAGAAGAGTCCCCTAAGCAAGCTGGTCCTGGGGCTCTGTTCACAAACACAAACACACCACACAGAGACCCAGGACAGCAGCACAATTAGACCCAATAAAATCATGAGAAAACAAAAAGATATTTACTTGACACATTGGAAAGAATAAAAAATAAATAAAAACAGAGCAAACTAGAATGCTATTTGGCCCTAAACAGAGAGTACTCAGTGGCAGAATACCATGACCACTGTGACTGACCCAAACTTAAGGAAAGCTTTGACAATGTACAGACTCAGTGAGCATAGCCTTGCTATTGAGAAAGGCCGCCGTAGGCAGACATGGCTCTCAAGAGAAGACAGGCTATGTGCATACTGCCCACAAAATGAAGTGGAAACTGAGCTGCACTTCCTAACCTCCTGTCCAAAACAAACCCAATTTTGATAAACTCCCATATCTACTGGGTGAAATTCCACAGTGTGCCATCACAGCAGCAAGATTTGTGACCTGTTGCCACAAGAAAAGGGCAACCAGTGAAGAACAAACACCATTGTAAATACAACCCATATTTATGCTTATTTATTTTCCATTGTGTATCCTTAACCATTTGTACATCGTTGCAACACTGTATATATACGTAATATGACATTTGTAATGTCTTTATTGTTTTGAAACTTCTGTATGTGTAATGTTTACTGTTAATTTTTATTGTTTATTTCACTTTTGTATATTATCTACCTCACTTGCTTTGGCAATGTTAACACGTTTCCCATGTCAATAAAGACCCTTGAATTGAATTGAGAGAGAGATGGAGAGGGGGGAGAGTGTGAAAGAATGAGGAGGGAGAGAAGAGAATGAGGGGGCATAAAGAGGAGGTAGAGAGTGAGAGAGAGACATGCATGAGATAAATGAGAAAAACATCAACCCTGTGACACTCATCTTTTCCCATTGACTGCAATGTACTGAGATAAACGTCAACCCTGTGACATTCATCTTTTCCCATTGATTGCAATGTATTGAGATAAACGTCAACCCTGTGACACTCATCTTTTCACATTGACTGCAATGTATTGAGAAAAAACATCAGCTACTGTGACATAAGCCCTTTTTGCAAAACGTGCCAGTCTGATACCTACTCATAATGGAGAGCATGTTACTGCCCTACCAAGCTAGGACTTGGGACAGAAGATGACGAGCAACATTTTGCTCTGTGAATAATACGATCTCTAATGGTAAAATCAATAGGCCCACTAAATTGAAATGTTGCCATGGCCACGTAGCTGGTATACAGAGCACAGGAGGGTAGTGGCACCTTAATTAAGGAGGACGGGCTTGTGGTAATGGCCCTTTTTACATCAACAGATGTCTCAAAGTGCTATACAAAAACCCAGCCTAAAATCCCAAACGGCAAGCAATGCAGATGTAGAAGCACTGTGGCTAGGAAAAACTCCCTAGAAAGGCAGGAACCTAGGAAGAAACCTAGAGAGGAACCAGGCTCTGAGGGGTGGCCAGTCCTCTTCTGGCTGTGCTGGGTGGAGATTATAAGAGTACAGGGCCATTTAATGCCAGATTGTTCTTCAAATCAAATCAAATCAAATTTTATTTGTCACATACACATGGTTAGCAGATGTTAATGCGAGTGTAGCGAAATGCTTGTGCTTCTAGTTCCGACAATGCAGTAATAACCAACAAGTAATCTAACTAACAATTCCAAAACTACTGTCTTATACACAGTGTAAGGGGATAAAGAATATGTACATAAAGATATATGAATGAGTGATGGTACAGAGCAGCATAGGCAAGATACAGTAGATGGTATCGAGTACAGTATTTACATATGAGATGAGTATGTAAACAAAGTGGCATAGTTAAAGTGGCTAGTGATACATGTATTACGTAAGGATGCAGTAGATGATATAGAGTACAGTATATACGTATGCATATGAGATGAATAATGTAGGGTATGTAACATTATATTAGGTAGCATTGTTTAAAGTGGCTAGTGATATATTTTACATCATTTCCCATCAATTCCCATTATTAAAGTGGCTGGAGTTGAGTCAGTGTCAGTGTGTTGGCAGCAGCCACTCAATGTTAGTGGTGGCTGTTTAACAGTCTGATGGCCTTGAGATAGAAGCTGTTTTTCAGTCTCTCGGTCCCAGCTTTGATGCACCTGTACTGACCTCGCCTTCTGGATGATAGCGGGGTGAACAGGCAGTGGCTCGGGTGGTTGTTGTCCTTGATGATCTTTATGGCCTTCCTGTAACATCGGGTGGTGTAGGTGTCCTGGAGGGCAGGTAGTTTGCCCCCGGTGATGCGTTGTGCAGACTTCACTACCCTCTGGAGAGCCTTACGGTTGTGGGCGGAGCAGTTGCCGTACCAGGCGGTGATACAGCCCGCCAGGATGCTCTCGATTGTGCATCTGTAGAAGTTTGTGAGTGCTTTTGGTGACAAGCCGAATTTCTTCAGCCTCCTGAGGTTGAAGAGGCGCTGCTGCGCCTTCTTCACGATGCTGTCTGTGTGAGTGGACCAATTCAGTTTGTCTGTGATGTGTATGCCGAGGAACTTAAAACTTACTACCCTCTCCACTACTGTTCCATCGATGTGGATAGGGGGGTGTTCCCTCTGCTGTTTCCTGAAGTCCACAATCATCTCCTTAGTTTTGTTGACGTTGAGTGTGAGGTTATTTTCCTGACACCACACTCCTCCCTGTAGGCCGTCTCGTCGTTGTTGGTAATCAAGCCTACCACTGTTGTGACGTCCGCAAACTTGATGATTGAGTTGGAGGCGTGCGTGGCCACGCAGTCGTGCGTGAACAGGGAGTACAGGAGAGGGCTCAGAACGCACCCTTGTGGGGCCCCAGTGTTGAGGATCAGCGGGGTGGAGATGTTGTTGCCTACCCTCACCACCTGGGGGCGGCCCGTCAGGAAGTCCAGTACCCAGCTGCACAGGGCGTGGTCGAGACCCAGGGTCTCGAGCTTGATGACGAGCTTGGAGGGTACTATGGTGTTGAATGCCGAGCTGTAGTCGATGAACAGCATTCTCACATAGGTATTCCTCTTGTCCAGATGGGTTAGGGCAGTGTGAAGTGTGGTTGAGATTGCATCGTCTGTGGACCTATTTGGGCGGTAAGCAAATTGGAGTGGGTCTAGGGTGTCAGGTAGGGTGGAGGTGATATGGTCCTTGACTAGTCTCTCAAAGCACTTCATGATGACGGAAGTGAGTGCTACCGGGCGGTAGTCGTTTAGCTCAGTTACCTTAGCTTTCTTGGGAACAGGAACAATGGTGGCCCTCTTGAAGCATGTGGGAACAGCAGACTGGTATAGAGATTGATTGAATATGTCCGTAAACACACCGGCCAGCTGGTCTGCGCATGCTCTGAGGGCGCGTCTGGGGATGCCGTCTGGGCCTGCAGCCTTGCGAGAGTTAACACGTTTAAATGTTTTACTCACCTCGGCTGCAGTGAAGGAGAGTCCGCATGTTTTCGTTGCAGGCCGTGTCAGTGGCACTGTATTGTCCTCAAAGCGTGCAAAAATTTATTTAGTCTGCCTGGGAGCAAGACATCCTGGTCCGTGACTGGGCTGGTTTTATTCTTGTAGTCCGTGATTGACTGTAGACCCTGCCACATACCTCTTGTGTCTGAGCCGTTGAATTGAGATTCTACTTTGTCTCTATACTGACGCTTAGCTTGTTTGATAGCCTTGCGGAGGGAATAGCTGCACTGTTTGTATTCGGTCATGTTACCAGTCACCTTGCCCTGATTAAAAGCAGTGGTTTGCGCTTTCAGTTTCACGTGAATGCTGCCATCAATCCACGGTTTCTGGTTAGGGAATGTTTTAATCGTTGCTATGGGAACGACATCTTCAACGCACGTTCTAATGAACTCGCACACCGAATGAGCGTATTCGTCAATGTTGTTATCTGATGCAATACGAAACATATCCCAGTCCACGTGATGGAAGCAGTCTTGGAGTGTGGAATCAGCTTGGTCGGACCAGCGTTGGACAGACCTCAGCGTGGGAGCTTCTTGTTTTAGTTTCTGTCTGTAGGCAGGGATCAACAAAATGGAGCCGTGGTCAGCTTTTCCGAAAGGAGGGCGGGGCAGGGCCTTATATGCGTCGCGGAAGTTAGAGTAACAATGATCCAAGGTTTTTCCAGCCCTGGTTGTGCAATCGATATGCTGATAAAATTTAGGGAGTCTTGTTTTCAGATTAGCCTCGTTAAAATCCCCAGCTACAATGAATGCAGCCTCCGGATAAATTGATTCCAGTTTGCAAAGAGTCAAATAAAGTTAGTTCAGAGCCATCGATGTGTCTGCTTGGGGGGGAATATATACAGCTGTGATTATAATCGAAGAGAATTCTCTTGGTAGATAATGCGGTCGACATTTGATTGTGAGGAATTCTAAATCAGGTGAACAGGAGGATTTGAGTTCCTGTATGTTTCTATGATCACACCACGTCTCGTTAGCCATAAGGCATACGCCCCCGCCCCTTTTCTTACCAGAAAGATGTTTGTTTCTGTCGGCGCGATGCGTGGAGAAACCCACTGGCTGCACCGACTCCAATAGCGTCTCTCCAGTGAGCCATGTTTCCGTGAAACAAAGAACGTTACAGTCTCTGATGTCCCTCTGGAATGCTACCCTTGCTCAAGATGTTCAAACGTTCATAGATGACCAGCAGGGTCAAATAATAATCAGTGGTTGTAGAGGGTACAGGTTAGTACCTCAGGAGTAAATGTCAGTTGGCTTTTCATAGCCGATCATTCAGAGATCGAGACAGCAGGTGCTTTAGAGAGAGAGAGAGAGAGTCTAAAACAGCAGGTCCGGGACAAGGTAGCACGTCCGGTAAACAGGTCAGGGTTAGAATAGTTGAAACTGGAGCAGCAGTACGACCAGGGGAGAGCCAGGAGTCATCGGGCCAGGAGTCATCCGGCCAGGTAGTCCTGAGGCATGATGCTAGGGCTGAGGACCTCTGGGAAAGGAGGGATAGAGAATTAGAGAGAGCATACTTAAATTCACACAGGACAACCGATAAGACAGGATAATTATTCCAGCTATAACAGACTGACCCTAGCCCCCCTGCACATAGACTATTGCATCATAGATACTGGAGACTGAGTCAGGGGTGGGTCGGGGGACACTGTGGCCCCGTCCGACGATACCCCCAAACAAGGCCAACCAGGCAGCATATAACCCCACCCACTTTGCCAAAGCACAGCCCCCACACCACTAGAGGGATATCAACAGACCACCAACTTACTACCCTGAGACAAGGCTGAGTATAGCCCACGAAGATCTCCTCCACCGGAATAAAAACATGGTTTCCATGTGGTTGATGCCATTCTATTTGCACAGTTCCAGATATTGTTATGAGCTGTACTCGCCTCCTGCAATACAGAGTATAGGAAGAGCATTAAGTGTGTGTGTGTGTGTGTGTGTGTGTGTGTGTGTGTGTGTGTGTGTGTGTGTGTGTGTGTGTGTGTGTGTGTGTGTGTGTGTGTGTGTGTGTGTGTAGGTAAGTAAAGAAATAAAACAACAGTAGAAAGACATTTGAAAAACGATTAGCAAGGCTATATACAGACACCTGTTAGTCATGCTTATTGAGGTAGTATGTACATGTAGGTATTGTTAAAGTGACTGTGCATATATGATGAACAGAGAGTAGCAGAAGCGTAAAAAGAGGGGTTGGCGGGTGGTGGGACACAATGCAGATAGCCCGGTTAGCCAACGTGCGGGAGCACTGGTTGGTCGAGCCAAATTAGGTAGTATGTACATGAATGTATAGTTAAAGTGACTATGCATATAAGATAAACAGAGAGTAGCGGCAGTGTAAAATAGGGGTTGGGGGGGGGTAGAGCTACCGCTTTCATCAAATAATCCGGGTAACCATTGGTTACCTGTTCAGGAGTCTTATGGCTTGGGGGTAAAAACTGTTGAGAAGCCTTTTTGTCCTAGACTTGGCACTCCGATTGCCATGCGGTAGTAGAGAGAACAGTCTATGACTGGGGTGGCTGGGGTCTTTGACCCTTGCTTAGCCCCAGTGATGTACTGGGCCGTACACACTACCCTCTGAAGTGCCTTGCGGTCGGAGGCCGAGCAATTGCCGTACCAGGCCGTACCAGGCAGTGATGCAACCAGATCTCAGGACCCATGCCAAATCTTTTTAGTTTCCTGAGGGGGAATAGGCTTTGTCGTGCCCTCTTCACGACTGTCTTGGTGTGTTTGGACCAATCTAGTTTGTTGTTGATGTGGACACCAAGGAATTTGAAGCTCTCAACCTGCTCCACTACAGCCCCATTGATGAGAATGGGGACGTGCTCGGTGCTCCTTTTCCTGTAGTCCACAATCATCTCCTTAGTCTTGGTTATGTTGAGGGATAGGTTGTTATTCTGGCACCACCCGGCCAGGTCTCTGACCTCCTCCTCGTTGTTGTCGGTGATCAGGCCTACCACTGTTGTGTCGTCAACAAACTTAATGATGGTGTTGGAGTCGTGCCTGGCCATTCAGTCGTGGGTGAACAAGGAGTACAGGAGGGGACTGAGCACGCACCCCTGGGGTGCTCCAGTGTTGAGGATCAGCGTGGCAGATGTATTGCTACCTACCCTCACCACCTGGGGGCGGCCTGTCAGGAAGTCCAGGATCCAGTTGCAGAGGGAGGTCTTTAGTCCCAGGATCCTTAGCTTAGTGATGAGCTTTGAGGGTACTATGGTGTTGAACGCTGAGCTGTAGTCAATGAACAGCAACAACATAGGTGTTCATTTTGTCCTTTTCTGGGATAATGGTGTTGATGTGAGCCATTACCAGCCTTTCAAAGCACTTCATGGCTACAGACATGAGTGCTACGGGTCTGTAGTCATTTAGGCAGGTTGCCTTTGTGTTCTTGGGCACAGGGACTATGGTGGTCTGCTTGATGCATGTTGGTATTAGAGACTCAATCAGGGACATGTTGAAAATGTCAGTGAAGACACCTGCCAGTTGGTCAGCACATGCCCGGTGCACACGTCCTGGTAATCTGTCTGGCTCCGTAGCCTTGTGTATGTTGACCTGTTTAAAGACATTTAAAGGTCTTACTCACGCCGGCTACGGAGAGCGTGATCACAGTCGTCCGGAACAGCTGATGCTTTCATGCATGCCTCAGTGTTGCTTGTCTCAAAGCGAGCATAGAAGTGATTTAGCTCGTCTGGTAGGCTCGTGTCACTGGACAGCTCGTGGCTGTGCTTCCCTTTGTAGTCTGTAATAGTTTGCAAGCCCTGCCACATCCGACGAGCGTCGGAGCCGGTGTAGTATGATTCAATCTTAGCCCTGTATTGACGCTTTGCCTGTTTGATGGTTCGTCGCAGGGCATAGCGGGATTTCTTGTAAGCTTCCGGGTTAGAGTCCCGTACCTTGAAAGCGGAAGCTCTACCCTTTAGCTCAGTGCGAATGTTGCCTGTAATCCATGGCTTCTGGTTGGGGTATGTACGTACAGTCACTGTAGGGACGACGTCCTCAATGCACTTATTGATAAAGCCAGTGACGGGATGTGGTGTATTCCTCAATGTCATCGGAAGAATCCCGGAACATGTTCCAGTCTGTGATTGCAAAGCAATCCTGTAGTTTAGCATCTGCTTCATCTGACCATTTTTTTATAGACCGAATCACTGGTGCTTCCTGCTTTAATTTTTGCTTGTAAGCAGGAATCAGGAGGATAGAGTTGTGGTCGGATTTACCAAACGGAGGGCGAGGGAGAGCTTTGTACGCGTCTCTGTGTGTGGAGTACAGGTGATCTAGAATTTTTTTCCCTCTTGTTGCACATTTAACATGTTGATAGAGATTTGGTAGAACTGATTTAAGTTCCCCTGCATTAAAGTCTCCGGCCACTAGGAGCGCCGCCTCTGGGTGAGTGGTTTCCCGTTTGCCTATTTCCTTATACAGCTGACTGAGTGCGGTCTTAGTGCTAGTATCTGTTTGTAGGCCTCCTTGCTATTGCACGCTTTTTCAGTTCTGCCCACACATTTTCTATGGTACTGAGGTCAGGGCTTTGGGATGACCACTCCAATACCTTGACTTTGTTGTCCTTAAGCCATTTTGCCACAACTTTGAAAGTATGCTTCGGGTCATTGTCCATTTGCGACCAAGCTTTAACTTCCTGACTGATGTCTTGAGTTGTTGCTTCAATATATCCACATAATTTTCCTTCCTCATGAAGCCCTCTATTTTGTTTTGTTGTTTGAATTTGACCCTTTTTGTTCCCCATTTTCGTGGTATTGTAGGTAGCTACTATCTTGTCTCATCGCTACAACTCCCGTACGGGCTCGGGAGAGACGAAGGTTGAAAGTCATGCGTCCTCCGATAACACAGCGCGCATCCAACCCGGAAGCCAGCCGCACCAATGTGTCGGAGGAAACACTGTGCACCTGGCAACCTTGGTTAGCGCGCACTGCGCCCGGCCTGCCACAGGAGTCGCTGGTGCGCAATGAGACAAGGATATCCCTTCCGGCCATACCCTCCCTAACCCGGACGACGCTAGGCCAATTGTGCGTCGCCCCATGGACCTCCTGGTCGCGGCCGGTTACGAACCCAGAGTCTCTGGTGGCACAGCTGGCACTGCAGTACAGGCCTATGACGCCATCTATTTTGTGCACCAGTCCCTCTTGCAACAAAGCACCCCCATGATGCTGCAACCCCCATGCTTCATGGTTGGGATGGTGTTCTTCGGCTTGCAAACATCCCCCTTTTTCCTCTAAACATCGTTATGATGGTCATTATGGCCAAACAATTATATTTTTGGTTCATCAGACCAGAGGATATTTCTCCAAAAAGTATGATCTTTGTCCCCATCTGCAGTTGCAAACCGTAGTCTGTTTTTTTATGGTGGTTTTGGAGCAGTGGCTTCTTCCTTTTTGAGCGGCCTTTCAGGTTATGTCGATATAGGACTCGTTTTACTGTGGATATAGATACTTTTGTACCTGTTTCCTCCAGCATCTTCACAAGGTCCTTTGCTGTTGTTCTGGGATTGATTTGCACTTTTGGCAACAAAGTACGTTCATCTCTAGGAAACAGAATGAGTCTCCTTCCTGAGCGATGTGACGGCTGCGTGGTCCCATGGTGTTTATACTTGCATACTATTGTTTGTACAGATGAACGTGGTACCTTCAGGCATTTGGAAATTGCTCCCAAGGATGAATCAGACTTGTGGAGGTCTACAATTTTTTTTCTGAGGTCTTGGCTGATTTCTTTTGATTTTCCCATGCAAAGAGGTACTGAGTTTGAAGGTAGGCCTTCAAACAGGTACACCTCCAATTGACTCAAATGATGTCAATTAGCCTATCAGAAGCTTCTAAAGCCATGACATCATTTTATGGAATTTTCCAAGCTGTTTAAAGGCATAGTCAACTTAGTGTATGTAAACTTGTGACCAATTTGGAATTGTGATACAGTGAATTATAAGTTAAATAATTTGTCCGTAAACAATTGTTGGAAAAATGACTTGTGTCATGCACAAAGTAGATGTCTTAACCGACTTGACAAAACTATAGTTTGTTACAAGAAATTTGTGGAGTGGTTGAAAAATGAGTTTTAATGACTCCAACCTAAGTATGTAAACTTCCGACTTCAACTGTATCTATGCTTAAACCATACCTCATATACAGCAACTGTTGTTTGTATACACCTGTGCATTAGAGTGTGTAATTGCAGCGTCTTCCATAATGAGGAGATGCCTTCAAGATATTAACACCACTAACAAATATCAGAGATGTAGAGATCTTCATTCGGGCTGAGTGGAACCTGCCATAACACCACACACACTGTAAACATAAGCTAATCTATTTGCTTCAATGGCACAGTGACACATTTGACATAACTTAATTACTCGAGGAACATATACAGCACTACTGAAAACCCCCAAACCTCCCAGCCGTGGTCATTGTATGCCTTTACCGAACACATACAGTCAAGTATTTCATTAACAAAACTCTACCGGACAGTGGGGCATTGGCAAGTATTTATTATTTTATCGGAGAGGCTAATCTGTGCAGAGAGAGACCCAGATAGTACTGTAGATTTAGCCAGGTTTTACCATTGGTTATGCAATCCATCAGGGCAGTTTGTGCTGATCTATAGATCACAGTGGGACACGATGGCTCTCAGCACCAGGAGGGAAAACTGCCTCCTGGTGTTCCTGAAATGAGAGATGCAAAGTGCCCTCGTTGCGAAATGAAAGCCAAATCTGAGGCCTCTTAGCAGGAGCTAGATAAGCCTATTGACCCAGCGAGAATGGGATGAAAATCCCAAATAGGACAGCAATGTCAAAACAATAGCAGCTCTATGTATTCCAGATGGAAAACATCTGTGTAATAAAAGAGGGAAGGCCTAATGTTGATTTACGTGTCCTAACTGAAAGAGGTTTCAGGGCATTTGAATAATGAAGCAGACAGCAGACTGCATATAGCATTTGGAAAAGTCTGGCTGCAGGGGCACGATTCAGTCCAGTGACTCGTCTGACTCCTTCAGCTCTCCTCCTCCTCCCACTGGTTAACCTGGGAGGTCACGAGGTCAGGTGAGGTGCCATTCCTCAGCCTGAGCCTCGACACAGTGACAGGATGAAACACAAGACGTTGCAGCTCAACTCATCTCAACTCAGCTCTCATACTGATTTTAATATGTAATCAACCCCTGACAACCCGCTGCTAAAAGACCAACAGGAGGTTCTTAAATCTTCATTAGTCAGTGGCAAATGAGGTTTGTTTGCACTTGCACGAGAACGCACACGCACACACACGCACACACACCAGGCATATCCATGACATCTTAACTGAAAACCATGGTAATGGTGTCTATTGATTTTTTTTCTTCCCGGGACCAGTCAGGCATGTAGAGTTTGGGTGCGGGTAATGAAATTACCTTCACTTTGAGGTTGTCAGGAAAATGGCCTTTATTGTGTATGTGGCAAATACATTCATTTACATTCCATAACAACGTTCTTGCCTAGCTTTCATCGGGTCAGCACTTTATTGCTGACATTTTTCTTTCATTAACAACACTTGATAAGGAGGCGTATACGACCTCCTCAAAACTGTAACAGACTCCATGTGGACACTTTTGGACATTACCAGTCAGTCTCAGCCCTATAGCTACAGTGGGTCAGCTGGGCTGTCCTTTCCTCTCAGACAATGACGCGGCTGTACTGTAGTGGTGAATAGAATCCGACACATGGCAGGTTGTGTTGGGCCCTGCCGGCTGCCTGCTGCTTGTTGCGTGCAGCTACATTCCCCCCGACACATGGCAGGTTGTGTTGGGCCCTGCCGGCTGCCTGCTGCTTGTTGCGTGCAGCTACATTCCCCCCGACACATGGCAGGTTGTGTTGGGCCCTGCCGGCTGCCTGCTGCTTGTTGCGTGCAGCTACATTCCCCCGACACATGGCAGGTTGTGTTGGGCCCTGCCGGCTGCCTGCTGCTTGTTGCGTGCAGCTACATTCCCCCCGACACATGGCAGGTTGTGTTGGGCCCTGCCGACTGCCTGCTGCTTGTTGCGTGCAGCTACATTCCCCCCGACACATGGCAGGTTGTGTTGGGCCCTGCCCGCTGCCTGCTGCTTGTTGCGTGCAGCTACATTCCCCCCGACACATGGCAGGTTGTGTTGGGCCCTGCCGGCTGCCTGCTGCTTGTTGCGTGCAGCTACATTCCCCCCGACACATGGCAGGTTGTGTTGGGCCCTGCCGGCTGCCTGCTGCTTGTTGCGTGCAGCTACATTCCCCCCGACACATGGCAGGTTGTGTTGGGCCCTGCCGGCTGCCTGCTGCTTGTTGCGTGCAGCTACATTCCCCCCGACACATGGCAGGTTGTGTTGGGCCCTGCCGGCTGCCTGCTGCTTGTTGCGTGCAGCTACATTCCCCCCTCTGCTCTTCTCCTAGCCGGTGGCTCTGAATCAGTAAACACAATGCCGCCTTTAATTAGCCCTCCATTTCTAATTGATTAAAAATCCTTGCGCCTCAATTATGCTGCCATCGCATAGATATGCTGCTCTCTCCCTCTTTCTCTCTTTTAATGGAACAGGATGGTGTGTCAGAGTAGAGAGGGGGCATAGGATCATGAATTATTGGTCCATTTAAAAGAAACCAATTGATTTCACTGTATTTATTGGTTTCAAATCATATAATTAACCTTGAGAATACCCTTTGGAATTAATCCTCTAAATTAGCATAAATGTCACTGTTGATTCCACCAGAACTACATCTAAAACAAGCACACAGGCACAAGATACTTTACCACATGAGTTAGCGGGGTGTAAGGAAACAGGCATAGTTTGGCTAATCTTCCCACCTTCTGCTGTGCTGCGCTTGCCTGAGCACTGTGAAATTATGGGTGTTAAATGGCCACCTCATCATAATTCTGTGTGGGATGTGTCTCACCGCAGTGGTACAGCATCATATTGGGAGAGGACAGGCTATTCCATCCCATTGAAATAACACTCAGGCAAATTACTCCAGGAACACGACTAAAGCATTCTCATGCACACAGGCACCTCATGAATTTCAATGAGGACACAATCACATCTGACTTTTAAACAATGGATGAGAATGACTTTTGATGAATGACAGTCTCTTTTTCAGTGTGCAGCTTTAACTGTTTGGTTTATGATGACATTTCCGACGACGGTTGGACCATGGAGGTTAGAACCCAGAGATGCACTTGAACTAAATCAGCAGCACGTACAGGTGTAGGATCTTAATTTGGTCACCCTGTTGCAGAATAACTTTCTTGCAATTCAGCAAATTTACAACTTTTAGTTACTTTTTAGTAGTGTATTTCAGGTTAAAAAAGGCTTCTGAAGTTTGTCATTTCCACTTTCAAAAAATGTATCAGCCCCTACAACAATATATTCTAATCCACATAATAATAATTAATAATTCACATTTCCTTTTTCTGCAGGATTATTTTCCTGCTGTAGCAGACTGGCTCAAATTAAGATCCTACATCTGTATACAATCTAGGACACCTACAGCACCCGATGTCACAGAAAGGCCAAAAAGATCATCAAGGACAACAACCACCCGAGCCATTGCCTGTTCACCCCGCTATCATCCAGAAGGCGAGGTCAGTACAGGTGAATCAAAGCTGGGACCGAGGCACTGAAAAATATCTTCTATCTCAAGGCCATCAGACTGTTAAATAGCTATCTGTCACGTTCTGACCTTTATTTCCTTTGTTTTGTCATTATTTAGTATGGTCAGGGCGTGAGTTGGGTGGGCAGTCTGTTTTGGGGTATTTCTATGTTTCGGCCTAGTATGGTTCTCAATCAGAGGCAGGTGTCATTAGTTGTCTCTGATTGAGAATCATACTTAGGTAGCCTGGGTTTCACTGTGTGTTTGTGGGTGATTGTTCCTGTCTCTGTGTTTGCACCAGATAGGACTGTTTTTGGTTTTCCACGTTTATTGTTTTGTAGTGTTCATGTTTATCTGTTTTTATTAAACATGAATCAATATAACCACGCTGCGTTTTGGTCCGCCTCTACTTCACCACAGGAAAACCCTTACACTATCACTAACATTGAGTGGCTGCTGCCAACAGACTCAATCTCTAGCCACTTTAATAATTGGATGTAATAAATGTATCACTAGTCACTTAAACAATGCCACTTTATATAATGTTTACATACCCTACATTACTCATCTCTGTACTCTATACCATCTACTGCATCTTGCCTATGCCGTTCGGCCATCACTCATCCATATATTTATATGTACATATAAACATGTACATAATAATTTCCTTACACTTGTTTGTATAAGGTAGTCATTGTGAAATTGTTAGATTACTTGTTAGATATTACTGCACGGTCGGAACTAGAAGCACAAACATTTCGCTACACTCGCATTAGCATCTGCTAACCATGTGTATGTGACCAATAAAATTGTATTTTATTTGCTACAGTTTACAGCCATATAACCAGTTTCACATTTGTAAGGTAAAATAGATCTAAAACAAGTCATTTATATTTACAATCCCCTCATCCAAACGGATTACTCATTTACCTAGCTCTTATCAATAGCTCGTATCAATCTGTGAATTACAGCGCATGGAGAAAGGTGTTATTTCTATCTGAAAATGAAAGTAGATGCTTTTTCTATTTAGAAACGCTAGGTAAACGTTTCCTCGCGCATAAAGGGGATGGAATTATTAGGGAATTAAGTCAAGGTCAGAATACAGAGTATCTGTAGACACACCTTCGCCACACCTTCGTATAAAAAGGGAATTCCATTCCATTTATGCACGCTTAACTCAAGTCGGAATCGAGCCCATAGAGATCATTCAAACGGTTTTATTACTTGTCCTTGGCCACTATTCAATCAAACCATGGCAACCAGCTTTCGAGAGAGAGAGAGAGAGAGAGAGAGAGAGAGCATGTTTGAATTAGTCTCTTTTTGTTATTTTGTTAGGTACATGAATCCAAATATGTATTCTTGATGAAAGAAGAATGATTTGTCAATACTTGTTGTAGGCTTCAGTGACTGCATGTCATATAAAGGTAGGGAATATGTATTTGACCTGCATGACCTTTGTTGGAGGTCATGACCAGGAGGTCTATAATCTTTTTGATCAATCTCCAGTCAGAGACGCAGCTGTGCTGCATCTATCCCAGCATGCTTCACTCTGGATATCCGGCCAAAACCAACTGATTCTGCACGTACTCAGGAATAACTCAGAAACAGCTTGACATTTGGCATATGGATAAAATATATTGAATTTATCATTTAATTAGTGTGTAGAGAAATCTCTTTCAGAGACCTGTTTCAGTGAAACAGAACAACTTAGCGTGGTTCTCTCCCGTCAATTTGTAAACTGAAAAATCACTACTGTGCCTAAGCCTTGGCTATGGCAAGCGACACACTTGGATTCCATTCACTATGAAAGTAGGATTTATCAAAGTTAACAGTCATGCATTTGATTACGGCTAGCCAGAGATTTAACACAGCCAAGAACAAAATGTCTGAGGCATATTTTCTTCTGCACATACAGTACCTTTTCATTTCAATGAGGTTCAATTCACAGAAAAGTGTTAAAAATGTTCATCTTTTGTTGAATGATATAATGATAATTCCAGTGTTTCCTTGACTATTATTTCATACCTCAGATTTCAGCCCTGAGGGAAAACAACACAGGATACTGAATGACCTGGAGAATTTCTAAACGGCTGGTTTTCTTAACTTGGCTCACTTGTACGGACTGGGAAGCACTGGCGCTAGCCTTATTATCCCCCTCTTGCTTTCAATGTGTAATTTGATAAAGTTATTCATAACATTTCAGCGGACGCCTCTCCCCAGAGTTAGCGTGACATTGCTATTTGCAGAGGATAAATGCATTAGAGGATGGCCCACTGCTAGGAAATTGAGCATTCATATTTGCACTTGATGTGATGTATATAAACAGACAGATTTACAGGCTCTTGGCTTCTCTATTGACAACCAATGGGAAGAAGGCCGTTGGATGTCAGGGCGAAGCAGAGAGAGGGAGATATAATAATAATAACAATTCATATTTGTGTTTTTTATCTGTCGGGAAGGAAGCCTGCTGGTCGCTGTCTCTGGCTTTACAGCGGTGAGGCAGTAGGCGGCTATCAGCAGGAGCCCAGGGGCACAGCATCATCACGGCCAGCTAATTTCACTCACAAGGCACGCAGATTTAGTCAGAGGAAACGAGGAAGAAAATGGAACAGAGGAACAACAGCGGGACAGTCCACAGACTTTAGCTGGCTAGAAAAATCGATACGTTGCCTAGTTCTCCACACCAAAAAGGGAGGAGGGTGAAGGCATTGTGCTTGAAAGGCCCAATTGCTCTGAGAAATTATTCACATTCAGAATGAAGGTAGAAATCACCTCACTAACTCACATACTAACTTACCTGGAGGCATCAAAAGAGTAGAGATAGTGCAAAACCAAGGTATAACACACTAATAATGCATGCTGGAATCGTCATTTCACAGAGCCTCCCACCATCTCTTTCAAGATATCTCAGCCCTGTGTCTTGGTCCGTTAGAATTAATGAACCATTTGACCAAGGTCTGTGGTGGTGGTGGTGGTGGGATAACCAACATAAAAGGCAAAGCCTAGGCCCTACATGTGCTAGGTTAGCTGCATTCCAACTGATATGGGATGTTTAACTCATCCCATTTAATCCCACATTTTTCCCATTCATGAAAATATCCAAATCATGTGTCATTAGTAACCTTTTGAAATAATCAATCATTCTTTTTTAATTTTTTTTAAAATCTCATGGAAAAGTTGGTGAAAAAGTGTGTTTTATGGTCGGTCACAATCGTGACCGGTGGGATAATGTTACGTATACTGAATTAACATATTTCTCCTATGCAGTCATCAGAATTCTTAAATAACCCAGCCCAGTTATTAACACATTTAAAACCCTGTCACTGGCAATCCCCAACATTGCTACTAGAGTGCCCCATCACATTCTAGTGTGACTATTTTACACATTAAAAACTCTTATGCAACACTGATACGAATACTGAGAGCAAAGACAAAAATACAACAACCATCAACATATTTTAACATTGTAACATACATCGTAACAGTGTTACTTCAGTGCAGCATGTACTGAAACATTAACATTAATAACTTTATTGTAACATTCGAACTTGTACTTTAGTGCAATATTCATTGTAACATTGTCATTGTGACATTTTAGTGCAACATTCACTAACAACTGTATAGCAGTCGTGTGATCCATTCACATTGAACATACAGGTAATATTTAGGATAGAGATGGCCTGTAGAATATGCATTCAAGTAGAGGCCTACACTGAACAAAATAAAATAATATATATATCTTAGAGGTAGGCTTTAGGACCAAGTGCACAATTAGTTTGTGCATCACTATCAGTCAGACCTACTGTCATACAGTACATCTTGAATCAATTGACCTTTTTTTCCAAAAGCATTTTGGTTGTGGGACTTTGTCAAAAGGCACGTCGCTCCTTGTTCCATCTCTTGACAGAGGTCTCACTGTATTTCTCCTCCGTGTTTGTTGCCACTGTGTGACGACCCTCCCACTCTAGTCTGCCAAATTCTTTCTCTTTGCTCTTGTATTCCTTATTAGGATGTCGGTGGGCGGAGCCGGGAGGGTCATCAGCGACATAGGAAACACCTGGGCCCGGGTGTGTCCCAGGATAAATACACCACTTCCCCATTCATGGAGGAGACTCTCTCCATGCAGACACCTTTATAGATTTTGTTTTTGTGGCCTTTTTGTTTGTTTGTTTGTTTGTTTGTTTGCTTGCTTTGGCACCTTTCAACACCACCCCGCATTATCAAATTTATGCATGCAAACACACACTACTGATTACACACAACATTGTTAATTGTATTTAGTTTGCTTTATTTAATAAATATATTTTGTTATTCCTTGTCTCGACGTTGTCTCCCTTTTGTTACGAACTTTGAGCCGGTTCGTGACAACTGTGACAATGTTATTGTCTTTCCAAAGGACCAGGAACTTGTGTCCTTGGGTCAGAACCTCAGAGATTCCCCGAGGTAACTTCATGAAGTCCTTCTGTGGTTTGAATGGGACATCAAACAGACAATTTTGCCTCATCGATCCAGAGCTCCCATATCCTCTTTTTGTCATTTTATCGAGGAGTGCAAGCGAAGTGAAGAGGTTGTCATGAAAGAACTTGCAACCTTGAGGCACCTGAGATTGCTCTGCAAGACCGAGAACGACACTGGGTCCCTGACCCAACCCAGTCTCAGGGAGGAGTGTGTGGGATCCACCATATGGCTCAATGTGATACATGTAACCACTGGGTCAGGCAAGGCTCCATAGCTTGTAACCAAAACGGATTGGTTTACCTCTACTGTATTGCTTACATCCATGCCGGCCATAGTATCGGATCATGCTCTCATCCACTGACAGCCATTTCTGGAATGGCATGACTTTGTGTGACTGATTGAGCTCAGAGAAGATGGGCTTAACCTTAAAAAATTGGTTGTCAGTGATCTTTGTGTTGTCAACCACATGAACTGAGGCCATTATTTAATCAAAGCGATTTATCCGCATTGCGCATCATCACTGATAACCTTGTTCCTGTAATGATCTGTTTGCATAGATTCAGCATATACATTCAACAGCCTGGCTGGCAAATGGCCTGTCTCCCCCTCAGAGTCCATATCTGACCCATCGCTATTACAATCACAGAGGACAGCATCTTTCTCATTGTGAGGGATAACTGCAATGTTGCATGCCTTGTCTGGGCGGTCACCTAGATCCAACATATCCAGAACTTCACTCAAAGTAAAACTAAAAGAAAGAACAGAGTAGAAAAGTTAGGTAGAACAAGAACTATGTATGTGTATAAGTATGTGTATACCTAGATGCACTGTGTTATCTCACCGGTCACTATTGTTGCTGTCAACATGTTTACTCATTCTATGACCACACTGAACAAAGTTGAGTAATTTCAAATGCATACATCAATACATTTACATTTACATTTAAGTCATTTAGCAGACGCTCTTATCCAGAGCGACTTACAAATTGGTGCATTCACCTTATGACATCCAGTGGAACAGTAGTGCATCTAAATACTAGACACCTTTAAGATGATGTGTACCAAAAATCTTTGTCCTATCTTTATGTTAACATACTTTACTAACCTTTTGTTTGGGAGCTTTGATGCAGCCATCCTCTTCTCATGGTGCAACCAGGAAGTAAACAGCTCTGGTCATGTGACAATTTACACTAAACATGTGACATTGTACATCTTTCATTGAGACCCTCTTTTATTTCAACATTTGCTGGAAATGCATTGATATATTATTCAGTAACATTTTTAGAGCATTATAACTGAAAACGTTTTTTTACGGTCACTATTGTGACTGATGGGATTAAATACGTTAATTGACGCAGGTTCACGTTTATTTGGATGAATCTTGTCCTGGAGGCCGAGCTCAGTGATTTCCACTAGATGGACCAGCTGCAAAGTTCAAATTGGCTATATATCGTAAAAAGTAATACATTTTTTTAACGCTTTTTGGTTTTAAATTAAGGAAAGAATTAGGCATATGTTAGCAGTGAGGTTAGGGTTAGGTTTAAAATCAGATTTTCTGACTTTGTGGCTGTGCCAGCTAGTGACCACATTGCAGAGCTGCCTCCAGTACGCGAGGCATCCCAATAAATGCCAACCTGCTTCATTAACACCCGCTCTCATTCAATACTGCCTGTGTGAGGTGCTATTTCAGTAACTCTGTACAGTGTGAGGTGTTGAGAGACGGGGAAGCCCCATAGGCACAGGGAGAGCACTCTAACCCATGCTCTGCCCCCTATCTCCCTGTACCCCACCGACTGACTGGTTGGCAGAGAAGGTATACCCAGTGTTTCCCCGCTGACTGTGCTGATATTCTTCCCAGGTTCAAATGTCTTCCCGGTTTGGCGGCCATCTCAGGTACACCCTCCAGTGTTTCTGTATTGAGGAGTTCTCCCCATTCTGCCTCAATACACACTAGTGTCTCACCATTTGCTAATGATTGTAATGTGTATTCTTCCACGTAAAATGTGCTTTAACACCCCCATGCATCTATTATCTTATGTTAGCACACTCTGTTTACCTGATGGGGTAAATGGTGACAGGGTGTCCAAGGAGGGACAGAGCATGGGGCGAAGGAACAAAATGTAACAAAATACAGCGGAGGCAGAGAGCCGGAGGGGTGGATGGAGAGAAGAGCAAGCAGAGGAGGAGGTAATTAGACAGTGATTCATCCCCCTCTATCTCTCTGTGGACTGGGTTTATTAATCAGGCTTTTGATAAGGAGACAGTATTCATGCCCATAGATGGTTGATGGGGGACACTGCTGCGTCCTCTCTACTTCTCCTTTTCCTCTCACCATCTTGGAGACACAGGCGTGACACGCAGCAGCACGAAGCGGACGCTGCCTGGTGAACGACACCCTGGCACTGCTGGAGCCTTATTACCTGTGATGATCACACTGTGTTCCCTGCGTAGTCAGGCCCGCTGACAGCCCTGCTCTAATGAACACCCATCAGTAGGAGAAACACGTCACTACAGGGGGCACAGGCTGGCACGCAGGGAGGGAGAGATGGAGGGAATTGGGACAGAGGAAGGGAGGGATAAAATAAGCAGGCATCAGTTGGAGGAGGGCATGGAAGAAAGTGGACAAGTGGCATCATTCCCCCTTTTCACATCACTGAGTGAACCCTCTGCCCCTGCTCAATGCCCACTCTCGTCTTGGTCAATAAATAATCAAGGCAGGGGAATTGGAATACAAAGACGTCAGGACAAATGAATGACATAGAAATGGCTTGTTGTTTAATAACAAGTTGCTTGTTAATACTGTGCAGACGGGCTAATCTGCAGTCAAAAAGATGTCACAATAGAAATCCAGCATGTCCTGATTGCCTTCGTAGGGTGTTGGATTACTTGCTCCAATCACAGAACCCTTTCTGCAGTCCCTTGAGTAATTGGCATGTAACTGCTATCAACAAGCCTGTCTCCTATAGAAAGAAGTGCTAATGTTTCATCACATTGCCCGGACCATTAGGCCAGGGAACCTGTATTGCTGTTCCCCATCAACTTTATTGCTATTGTTCCTCATCACATTGAGTGATCTGCTCATAAATGCTACCTGAGGTCGGAGCTAGGGGGCTGCTGGTTGCGCTGCTTGCTCTCATTACACCTTGGGCTTTGGACTGTTTAAGGCCTAATGAGGTGGATGGGAGCGCTTTCATGCCCCGTCTGGGTCAGGGCGCATCTCAAACGGACCCTTTACAGTCCCGCTCAGCTCCTCACTGTACGTTGTTGTTCTGTTCAATTACAGCAAACAGGCAGCATACGCTGGAGAGACAAAAGCCATTTCAGGGGTGGTTGGAGGGGGTTATTGTGGTGCTGTGGCTCCTCTACCCGTGTTTATATAGGCTCAAACAAGCCTTGGGCTGGTACACTCAATGACCAGAAGTATGTGGACACCTGCTCATTGAACATCTCATTCTAAAATCATGGGCATTAATATAGAGATTGTCCCCTCTTCGCTGCTATAACAGCCTCCACTCTTCTGGGAAGGCTTTCCACTAGATGTTGGAACATTGCTGTGGGGACATGCTTCCATTCAGCCACAAGAGCATTAGTGAGGTCGGGCACTGATGTTGGGCGACTAGGCCTGGCTTGCAGTCGGCATTTCAATTCATTCAAAAGGTGTTCAGTGGGGTTGAGGTCAGGGCTCTGTGCAGGCCAGTCAAGTTCTTCCCCACCGATCGAAAACATTTCTGTATGGACCTCGCTTTGTGCACGGGGGCATTGTCATGCTGATACAGGAAAGGGCCTTCCCTAAACTGTTGCCACAAAGTTGGAAGCACAGAATCATCTAGAATGTCATTGTATGCTGTAGTGTTAAGATTTCCCTTCACTAGAACTAAGGGGCACTAGCCCAAACCATGAAAAACAGCCCCAGACCATTATTCCTCCTCCACCAAACTTTAAAGATGGCACTATGCATTGGGGCAGGTGGTGTTCTCCTTGCATCCGCCAACCCTATGTCTTTCGTCGGACTGCCAGATGATGAAGCGTGATTCATCACTCCAGAGAACATGTTTCCACTGCTCCAGAGTCCAACGGCATCGAGCTTTACACAACTCCAGCCAATGCTTGGCATTGTGCATGGTGATCTTAGGCTTGTGTGCGGCTGCTCGGCCATGGAAAACCATTTCATAAAGATTCCGATGAACAGTTCTTGTGCTGATGTTGCTTCCAGAGGCAATTTGGAACTCGGTAGTGAGTGTTGCAACCGAGGACAGACGATTCCACTAAATTAAAGCGGTGTCCACATACTTTTGTACATATAGTGTATTTCAATGAACAGTATATTGATTATCGTATTGCAGTTCATATATTGTCTAATTATTGCCATTGTGTATATAAGAGTGGCAGAAGAAGAAGACTGCAGACATCATTATGTGATAGTGTGTCAAGTGAGACATGAAATATCAACAACAAATGTAAACGAGACTATTGTTTCTTCTGCTTTTCATTGACTTATGCCTGAGAGCTCTCCTCTTCCATCTCCAGTACCTGATAACAATCCCATCATGCTCAGATTACAGACCATCTGATCTCAGTCCAGCTTCTGAAGGTGCAATATACAGTATAACTAGCCAATACAGCACACAGACTGATCCTAGACCAGGACCATAAAGACAACCATATGTCATAGTCAACACACTTACACCGGGCACAGACTGGTCTGAGAGAAGAACTTAAAGAGATCCATCTGTCCAGTGGACTGGAATATAACAAGGCAATTTGGAAGCGGAGAGTTTTGATTGATAGAGTTCCTTCGAGTCCCCATCTCCCAAATGGCACATTATCAATCTTAACTAATTAAATTGCCCTCCACTGGGCCACCTGCGTATTACTAAAGAACTGTCTCAACCACATGTTGCCTTGGCATTGATCTGGGGTTGGCATTACAGCATTACGCCATGTTTGAATACAAAGAGAAACCTGATGGTTAGAGGAGAGGGGAAGTAATTAAACAAACAGAGTCAGCATGCTGTCCTGTCCTCAGATGAACTGGCTGAAACCGGATAGTGGCCCTCTATCCTTCTACAGACTGTTATGACAATCTCCATAAGGAATTGCCGGGGCTGAGCAATGTTTTAGACACATCTTTATGGTATAGTGAATGTGAGTAATGTTATGTTTGGCCTGCTCGTTGGCTGACTCCCGCTCTCCCGTAGTAATGGGCTGCTTGAGATTTGTTGACTGCGGGAGGCTAAAACACTGAAGTGCTGTGGAATACCGGACTCCATAGCCCCTCTCTGTAGTTCTCCCTCCACATGTTCCAGGGAATAGATTGCCCTGCTCCGTGTTTACATAGCAAAAGGAAATGATTGGATTTGACATATATGTCCTGCTGAGTGAATCAACCCAATGTTTCTCCATTTCATATTGATTCATACTTCTGGTAATGAGAGGAAAATGGTTGAGAAAGAAAGTATGGAATTTCTGACTTAATGTTTTTAACTACTTACCCCTCTAACGTTATATCAAGATTTCCCGAAACGCTTGGTTATGATTATTCATATGCTTTGCTCAAGTTATTGCTCTGAATATGAATTGGCTCAATGAACTATTGTCCAAATTGAATCACCAAATGACCAAGTTGCTGGTCCAAATGACCCGTAGCAGGGATGTTTAGAGAGAGGGACCGAGAGGCACACACAGGTGTCTATACTCCTAATGTAAGAGTGACCGCATTAGAGCATTAGCTTTAATGGACTGAATGTCTCTGTTCTGTCTCTGCAGTATGTATTCTTTTCCCTAATATAAACTTTTCCCCTCCAACATTGGCATCAGATTTGAAAATAGCTTTTTGTCTTCTGCCTCCCAAAGGAAAGAGCTTGATATCAAGGCTATATGGTAAATGTTTAAATGTTTTGTCACCAGTTTAATTCTAATGATTTACAATTATACATTATTTGGATCCAATATAAACAATTAATTGATTGATAAGTGTATTAAAGATATACAAATGAACTTATCTAACCAAACAGCATATTATATTAATTAGAAGTTTGTTTCTCACCTTTCATGTGCTTTCCCATTTTGGTTGGGCTTATTCTGCATGTATTATCAATGTGTCACACTGTATTTGCGCCTTGCTTTGTCGTTGACTAATTGGATGCCCTTGGGGATCTTTGAATGTACACCTGTGCTTGAACTGCTTGGTTTGACTGGAATAGTCTACTTGTGAAACAGTAGTTTAAAAAAAACATGTGTAAAATTTTGTTCTTGTGCAGTCAGACAGGTGAATTTGATAAAAAATAATACGACAATTGACAATCTGACATCCTTTTGTTTGTAGCTGCCCTCAATTAGGACTGTGTAGGGCAGAGTATTCCATTGACATATTTATGATATCATAAATGTCATGGTCTGAGTATTAATAGGAGTTATGTCGGTCCTTCTCGAGTTGTGTCCAAGTTCTTTACAGTAGAATGGCAGCCTTTTTTTGTCCTAAAATGTCATTATAGAGCAGGACAATTCCACATGATTTATTAGCCGTGAAATGTCCACACATCTGTGCCATCACACACCACCAAAACACATTGGACAGCTGTTTACTTCTGAAAACTCTTTGTCCTAAGTCGGAAAGAGGACACGGAAATGACATAACTGGATGATTTTTAATTTGTGTAAAATGTGGATTCCAAAAGGCTTTAAATATAAGACCAAGTGTCCTTTACCTTAAGAACACAAAAATAAGGATCTTGAATTTGAATTGTATGCATTTTGAACACTTTTTTCCAGTTGATGTGGGCGTTTCTGTCACGTCCCCAGATGTTATTCATCAACTTCCATGAGAAATATATGCCATAAAATACTAAAATATAAAACATATTTCGTCACTATTTTATAGTCCTAATTAAATTCTCTATCATTAATAACGTTGTTTTCATGATTATTGTATTTATTATTATTTAAAAAAATATTTTCTGTGTGTCCCTGATACTGTATTAGTTTCCACACGGTCATGTTTTTGTAACTCTCCATTTAAGAAAATAACCCCATCATACAACAACACCACATTCAGGAAGTGTCATCATTTCTTTGGTGGGAAAACAATGGGGCAAAGCTAAATATACACACTCAATTCATGTTGTCAGTCTGTCCCACTTACAAATATCCACCCTGTTAGGCTACATTATTATTTCTAAATGCTAAAATATGTTTGACAAAGAAGTTAAAATCCTGTTCAAGTGTTCAACATTATGTTAGCAAAATTTTGCTCACTCACAGAGCTATGGCTAATTTATGCTCCAAATTACCACCATGTTAGATTCCATCCTGTTAGGACTATGCACATAACAGGTTGGAAAATGCACCTAAGAAAATTAAGTTCCTGATCTTGATCAATATGTTTTTCTGAAAGTCAAACGTCCTTTTTCTGACAGTACCAGCCAACAGTTTGGACACACCTACTCATTCAAGGGGTTTTGTCTACCACCCTTTGCCTTGATGAGAGATTTGCACACTCTTGGCATTCCCTCAACCAGCTTCATGAGGTAGTCACCTGGACTGCATTTCAATTAACAGGTGTGCCTTGTTAAAAGTTAATTTGTGGAATTCCATTCCTTCTTAATGTGTTTGAAGCCATTCAGTTGTGTTGTGACAAGGTAGGGGTGGTATACAGGATATAGCCCTATTTGGTAAAAGACCAAGTCCATTTTCTGGCAAGAACAGCTCAAATAAGCAAAGAGAAATGACAGTCCATCATTACTTTAAGACATGAAGGTCAGTCGCAAGAAACATCAAGCACTATGATGAAACTGGCTCTCATGAGGACCGCCACAGGAAAGGAAGACCCAGAGTTACCTCTCCTGCAAAGGATAAGTTCATTCGAGTTACCAGCCTCAGAAATTGCAGCCCAAATAAATGCTTCACAGAGTTCAAGTGACAGACACATCTCAATATAAACTGTTCAGAGGAGACTGAGTGAATCCGGCCTTCATAGCTCAATTGCTGCAAAGAAACCACTACTAAAGGACACCAATAAGAATAAGAGACTTACTTGGGCCAAGAAACACGAGCAATGAAAATGAGACCGGTGGAAATCTGGCCTTTGGTCTGATGAGTCCATATTTGAGATTTTTTGTTCCAACCGCCGTGTCTTTGTGAGACGCAGAGTAGGTGAACGGATGATCTCCGCATGTGTGGTTCCCACCATGCATGGAGGAGGAGGTGTGATGGTGTGGGGTGCTTTGCTGGTGACACTGTCATGGTTTATTTAGAATTCAAGGCACACTTAACCAGCATGTCTACCACAGCATTCTGCAACGATAGACTGTCCCATCTGGTTTTCGCTTAGAGGGACTATCATTTGTTTTTCAACAGGACAATGACCCAACACACCTCCAGGCTGTGTAAGGGCTATTTGACCAAGAAGGAGAGTGATGTAGTGCTGCATCAGATGACCTGGCCTCCACAATCACCCGGCCTCAACATAATTGTTTGGGATGAGTTGGACCACAGAGTGAAGGAAAAGCAGCAAGCAAGTGCTCAGCATATGTGGGAAGTCCTTCAAGACTGTTGGAAAATAATTCCAGATTAAGCTGGTTGAGAGAATGCCAAGAGTGCAAATCTGTCATCAAGGCAAAGGATGGCTACTTTGAATAATATTAAACCCTTTTTTTGCTTACCACATGATTCCATATGTGTTATTTCATAGTTCACTATTATTCACTATTATTCACTATTATTCTACAATGTAGAAAATAGTAAACTAATGACAAACCCTTTTATGAGTGTGTCCAAACTTGTGACTCCAAACGTTATGAGGTCCAAAAGGCACCGCATGGTAGGAATGGTGTTTTAGGAAAAACCCCGTTAGCTGTCCTTACGGGTCATTTCAGAACTGGTTACTGGTCATGTGATGGCAGAAAGGGGAAAATTCTGCATCCTTTCTGCCCCCATTACCAGACCAGTGGTGTTCAGAACCACAACGAGTCCCTGACAGGCTGATGATATCCACTTAGGTTTCACAGCCATGTTGGGGGAATGAAAAATGGATGACCTCATGAGCGAAAGCCTGTTGTCCCCGTCCAGCAACACCTCATGAAGCAGGTTTCCACATCCAAGGTCCTGGCTGAGCCATGTGTTTACTGGGTCTCTCTACCCCGGTTGTGCTAACCCAGAGTCTGCACAGTTTCTGTCTGCCTGCCATCTTCAACCCATTACATGAGTTATCATCAAGACATTGGGTTAATTCTGCTGTATTCTAAGTGTGTATTAAGACATAAAGGCAGGGTCGATAATGACAAGAACCTCTATTTACGCTTGTAAAAGTTGAGGAAATAGAGTCGCAATTTCCTCCTTGAAGTTCATGAGAGAACAGATATCCTGTGTGTTCTAAGGTTTGTGATTGAGTGAGGGGTGGAGTAAGTTTCCAGACGTTGATGAGGTAATATGTTTGTAAGAAAGGAACCTAAGATAAATGCAACCTTCCCACGGGGCACACACGGGTTGAATCAACGTTGTTTCCATGTCATTTCAATGAAAGTACGTTGAACCAACGTTGAATTGACGTCTGTGCCTAGTGGGCTTTATCTCCTGAGTCTTCAGATTCATACTCTTTCTCAAACACAGGTTTTCATTTTATAGAAGCTGCGGGGTATATGATAGGAATATAAAGACAGAATAGGTTTTCTAGTGTACATTATTGTAGGTGTAAAGGAATCAATGTGATGGACTAGAACAAGCAAATGTCCACATGTAATTAATCAGCATGTCACATGTATGTGCTTTCATGAGGAAATTAATGTTTGCCTCTTGTTCATATTCGGTGGGCGTATGCTGCATATGTCTGTGTACACATGCCTCAGTCATCGATCTTCAGCTTTGACAGAATAATGAAAATGAAACCGTGTTGTCAAAAAGAGAGGACTGGTGCCAGGTCTCTGGACTGGAGGAGTGAAGCTCTCATAAATCATCAGCATTGAGAGAAGAAACGTGTGATTATCTCCCGGCGTTTGCCATGTTCTTCTCCACGGATGTTATTGTATAATTCCAGCTGCTCAGGTATGGACAATTAATTCCTCCATGTACGTATGTGCTCCTAGGCCTGGGCTATTCAGCATCACTGCCTGGGTTTCTCTCCATCCAAAGATACATCTGGGACCTCCGGGTCCAAAGCCTCTTCTTACTGAAGCACGCTGGCTTGTTGTCACTCACACAATGGGACTTTAGGAAAAGAGGAGGCCAGTTAAGATGGATCATGAGAAATGGATCTTAGCCGTGTTAGAGGAAATGGAATTTCATTCGGCGAATATGTGTTTGTGAGAGAAAGGGACATTTATATTGGACTGTAGGAGTGTGCGTCTCTGTGTGTGTCTACATTTTTTTTTACAAAGTGGCTCTCCGGGTCACTGAATGTTTTTTCCTTACATTCTTCATAAAATTCAACCTGTCATGTTGTCAACCCATAGAATCCCAGAGCCTAGTTTCACATTTCTGCACTGACCAATATATTCCATACTCCTGTATGATAAAGTTGCAATGTTGGATTTTTGGGCGACCTGACCAAATTCACATAGAAATGTGAGTTATAGATCTGTCATTCTCATTGAAAGCAAGTCTAAGAAGCTGTAGATTTGTTCTATGTGCGCTATTTTGTTTTGACGTCTTTTACTTTAGTTTTTGTACACCATCTTCAAACAGTTGAAGATATCATATTTTTGGTTAAGGAAAATATATTTCACAGCGGTTTAGATGGCACAATTATTCTCTACACTCAACTTGCTTGTCTTGTCACAAAAACTGAAATTAGGCAAGCTATTCGAAGTGTAGCAACCAGGAAAGGCGGAGTGATTTCTTCTAGACACATGATTTACTAAGGTGAACATACGTCCTATATTCTCAAAGCAAATCAACAGCTGAAAGAGTATGTACTGTGGTGGTGATGGCTTTGTGTGTGTGTGTGACAGCAGCGTTGCCCTGGACGTGTCCATCCCTTGGGAGAGACCTGTGGCCTGGGGTCAGGTTATAATAAGGTGAGGCTACGCTTCTCTCTGCCTCTTACCCTTGTTTAATTCCCTCTGATGTCACCCTGCGCCTCCAAAGCCTTCCTCAATTTCCCCCGGAAGAGCCGGGGGCTCAGAACCTCGTCTCGGAATGTCAACGAGGAATGCCGTGTCATGACCACCTGGAGGGGAGGTCTGTGAATGAATAATGAATAGGAGAGTTATGTGTTTTCTTATGACAATGCGATCCGCACAGAACCCCGGTTCTGAGTGAAAAGGTGCTCTTGAATGAAATGAGGGTTTTAGAGAATCGCTCAGAGTCGGGAATACTTAGACAGAGACTGGCCTCGCATACCAGGGTGCGCATGGCCATTGAACAAGACCAAGCAGAAACATGTCTGAGAATGGGTCTTATTGTGCTGGAGTCTGGCACAGCGGTAACACTCCTGACTCCGGACCACGCATAGCCCTATAGCGACGGAGGGGCGCACTCCGTCTTTGCCCCCTACCACTGTCTGTCCCCTCTCTGTATTTCCTGAAGAAATTAAAATAAAATAAAAAGTCTTATTTGAATGCCTGGCATTGATTTTGGATATTCATGTTGGCATAGAGTAAGGATACAGTACAGAGACTTGACTTTGATCTCCTATTGAAAAACCTACATTTGGAAATCTTGAAAGGGGACTAAACATCACATTTTTCAGTCTTATTCATGTTCCAGTCTAAATCCTCAGTCTGTTGTAAAACAGATTAATATTCACAACAAACAGGAGGCTGTTATAATGACATTCAAATGACAAATGGAAGCAACAAATGGCTCCATTACCAGCTCGAGACACATGACCCTCTCTGTTTATATTAAAAACATGGCCTCTTCCCAAACTCAATTACCCAGGCTCCCCCACACACAGGGACAGACACTTGGAGAGAGTTATTCTCAGCTCCACACAAGACATTCATTAGTGTCCAAACACTCAGCTAAGCCCCGCTCTCTATCTTAGAATCATTTGGCCGGCCAAAATGGTTCAGATTGGGTCTAAATGAATGCAGTCGGAGGAAATTACAGACAGTCCCTGTAAGTAGGACACAAAACATAATAGTAATAACCAGAATATGCAGATATAACCAGAATATGCAGGATCACAATTGTGAGTGGTGAGTTCATCTGAGTCTGTGTTACTTAATGAAGCCTCCCCCTCTGTGCTCCCTCTGATGCTTCACTGGAGTCAGATTTGGTGATGATTATTTGTGTTTTCTCCATTCCTATGAGGCATAGAGAGAGCAGAGGGGGTCACAGTGTTGAGTTTTTTTACTCTTTTATCAGTCAAATAACAGACATGGTCTGGTCCTCTCCCTGGCAGTGAGTGGGTTGGCCGTCCCTCACCTCCAGGGCCCGTCTCTGATGGAGAGACAAAGACAGAGACACAGACAGCTCACCTCATCTCCTGCTCGCTTTGAAGACAGTCTGCCTCTGTAAAGATACAGCTCCGAAAAATCAATTCCCCATTGACCTCTTCTTTGCTCCTCGGTTCTTCTGAGACACACGATTGGTCATGCTCGCTGAACGCTGAGTAGATTGCTTTAGAAACTTAAACACATTTTGTCTGTGTTTACAACGACAGCCCAATACTGCCATTTTTTCCACAAATTGGTCTTTTGACCAATCAGATCAGCTCTTTTGCCAATAATTGGGAAAAATATCAGAATTGGGCTGTCTGTGTAAACGCATTTGTGACCAATTTAGAGCCCCTGCAGTTGCTTGTTGATGTTCATGCCCAGGTTAAATGTATGTATGCCTCTCACAATGCCTGATCACAATATTGCCAAGACTCAGCTACTGGCCACCCATCTCAACCGAGCTCTGAAGCCCTTGCCCTCCTTTCCCCCTCTGTCTTTCCCCTTCTCCCTCTAATTATTTTGGCAGCCTAGGATCATAATTGACACTCAGGACATGAATGTTATCAGGCATGGCAGGTTGACCTTTGCGGAGTAACAGCCAATAGATTTTCCACGTAAGGCGTGTGGCAGGCATTGACAATAATGTCTACGCGTCGGGCCAGGCTCTCTCCTGGATTACCTGATAATGTCCCATCCCCATGCATAATTAGATTGACATTTCTCACTAATAGCCCTAGCCTCTGTAATTGCTAGTTGTGGTTAATTCTAATATCCGGGGTGATAATTTAAATGATCACATTGCCGGCCCGCATATGGCAGGGTATTTATCTGCCCAGAGGAACATTACAACATAATGTCCTCCTGATGTCTATTGAATGTTTATTGACTGCCTCCGTGGCAGAATTGTTATGTTCTTCACACGATCAAATTAGTCCTCATAAGCGCCGAAACATGAGCATAACATTTTAGACACCGTAACTCACACATAAGCCTAGAAATCAGCTGCAAAACCGGAATCATCCCATCATGTCTAACCAAGAAACATTGGGCCATTAGAAACAGGCATCATCTCCTTCCGCTTAAAGTCCTACTCCAGTCTCCTTTTAAACTCATTTATCACCTGATTTACTTAACAAAAGGCACATCTCAATAGGTGGTCCAGGTATGACATCACATGGCACAAGTGTGGGGGGGGGGCTTTCCTCTTTTGTCCTTTATTGTTCCCGCAAGCAAGGGGGAGGCCAATGACATCACGCCAGACCATCAGACTAACTCCCTGAATGTAAAAAAAAAACACTATTTTGCTCAAAATATAAGAGTACATTACTAGATTTATATTTGGTATAATGTTTATCAACAGGAAAAGTTAAATATTTGCTGGAATGTGTACAGTATTTAATGAAATTCAGTGGATGGACTCTCTTTCTCTCTCGCCTTCTCTCTCTCTCCTCCTAGTATCTGCACTGTCTTCCCCAAGTGACTGAACTCATCAGGTCTGCTTCAGGAGGGGTGGTGGAGCGGGAGAGAGGTGCTCTCCCAGTCTCAGTGTCGGCGGGAGCAGCCTCTTATTCATATGTATACACTCGTGCTGCTTGCCCTGGTGTGAAATGATGGGTCATTGCAGCGCAACACGGAGTCAGAGGCAGAATCGCAGATCATCTACTCCGCATGAGTGGGCTCCATGAATGAGAAAGTGAGAGGGAGAGAGAGAGAGAGCAATGGAGATAGGGGACGGGAGAGAATGTGAGAGGAAAGGCAAGAGAAATGCAAAGAAAGTGAGAAAGTGGGGAATGGAGAACGGAGGAGGGAGAGAGACTGTGGAGTGCAAGTCAGGGTGGGAAGAAGAAAGGGCAAGAACATGTAACGAGTATTGTTGATCAAGCTGAGAGTGGCCGTGCAAACGCTCTCACTAACCCAGCGTCCTTCAATAGAGCTACACAGACCCTCACATAATGCACACCAGGGGCTCTTACCCAGTCCAGGGCATGACATCACACTCTCTTACTGACTCACCCATGCACACATCATGGCTCACACACTGTGTCCTGGCCAAGGCAGACAGACAGACACCTTCGCACCCCCCCACACACACACACAAACACACACACACACACACACACACACACACACACACAGAGAACACCCACCCAACTCCTCCAAACACTCTCCATCCTTCACGCTCGGTGCCCTGCTGAGGCCTCTGTCAGCCGTGACTGACTGTATGACAGGGTTGGGGGGGGACTTGGTTATGAGTCATGCCTGGGCATGTGGCCTCTCAGCTGGGTACCTCAATGCTACACCTGGGTACCCTGGCTGGCAACCAGAGATGGACAAGATGCTTGGCAAAGAGTGGCATCAGAGAAGTGCTTGAATGATATTCAAAACTGAACAGAGAGGTGAAAAGATTATTCAAGATTATTATTAAGATTATTCAAGGAGGAATATGTATTGCAGTCGGAGTGGCTGACTTTTAATATGAACTCTGTATAACACAGATGTGTTTGGTAGGCAGCGTTGCATGCACTTCTTTTCCACGTCTGAAAACAATCAAGTAAAAATATGAAAGCTAAGATTGAGTTGAGATTGTTCTATGGAGATGTTTCGTCAGAGTAATGTTGGTGGCAGAGCTGATCGCAGATTTAGAGTTCTGTAAAGCTAGTCTGTGTTGAGAACAGGACCCATGTGGCTGGTGAACGCAGCTCTTCTTTTAGCTTTGTATCTAGCAAATGACAGACAAGCAATAGGCAAGGTTTCCCATTTACATGTACTACTTAATCAGCTGTTGAACTCTGTAGGAACAAAACCTGAGACCTTCTTCCACCACTGATGGTGAGATGATTCAACAGTGAATAAGGATAGTTTAGTTAGGTTTTAACACCAGTTGCAGTGCAAGACATACACACGCCACACGCACACAGACGAATAGCCAAGTGTGGAGGTTTGAAAGTAGATAGGGGACCATATTGACACTAACGCTGTGGTATGGCCATGGACCCAGGGTCATTGTCAGTGAAACAAACAGAGACCCGGAGAGACAGCGAGGCCTCAGATGCTGCTAATCTAATCACCTTCAGCACACTCACTGTGTCACAGCTGGGAGAAGACAGGAAGAAGACAGGACAGGGACACAGGCCTCTGGAACAGGGGCCAGGCCAACACCTGAGCCCCTGCCTGGCACAGAACCCTCAGTCCCTCCACAGAGACAACCTGAGACACAACCTCTAACTCATGTCTCGTTAAGTCTTTGTACTGCAGTCACTGCTGTCTTGTGATTTTCGTGTTACCGATCGATAGTGTCCAAAAAATATTTTCTATTTATCTCTCTGGAAACAACGCTAACAGGAAGACCAATACTAGTAGGAACTAGTAACAGTAGAGGTATAGGTATCTTAATAAATAAGAATACACATTTTCACCTTATATCCCAGCACACAGATCAAGAAGGACATTTTCTAATGTTGAATTGTGTATTACATGGTGAAAAATACACATTGATTTCATTTGTATTTCCCCCAGAGGCAAATCTGTTTTTAAAGATAGAATGCAAGCTATATTAGATCAAATCCAGACAGGAACTATTATCTTAGCAGGAGACCTAAATCAAACATTTGATAAGTTAGTCAGACGTAGCAATAACAAAAGGCAAATTCAAGGAGCCTCTAAAGAGTCTTATTATTTCTAGGACACCTACAACAGACTACATTTTTTTTCTCAAAGTAAGAAAAGCTATTCAAGAATTGACTACATTTTTATTTCCAAAAAATGCACTCAACAATTTAGCTGGGTTAAAAACTTCCATGACATAGTGATATCGGATCATCCACCTGTATCATGATTAATTACACAAACAGAAAATGCACTTAACGACAGAATATGGAGAATGAACAGAGTGCATCTTCAAGACCCGTAATGTGTGAAATATGTAGATGAAAAATATAAACCTTTACCATTACAAATATAAACATAGAGGACAGAGAAAAGCTGACCCCCAAAATACTTTGGGATGCTTTCAAGGCGTGCATTAGGGAAATTATAATTTCATACTCAGCGAAAAGTTCAACTTGAGTTTGAAATACAAATGTAAGTAAAAGAAAAATAAATCACAATCTTAGAAAAATACCATCAAACATCTTCACAAGGTAAAGAAGAACATAGAATTGGTTTTAATTTAAGCAGGAATATGATCTTTTACTTTTGAAGAGAGCCAACAACTACAGGTTCAACTCAAATAAAGCATACTATTTAATTGCAAATAAACCTGGTAAACATCTTGCAGCCCTCACAAAACGAATACACACCTAATCAGTTGTAATTTTAAAAGATAAAGATACAACTGCGTTAATTAGAAACAACAACAACACAATATATAGATTCTATGAAAGTGATTCTACATCTGCATTGCTTGCTGTTTGGGGTTTTAGGCTGGGTTTCTGTATAGCACTTTGTGACATTGGCTGATGGAAATAGAGCTTTATAAATAAATGTGATTGATTGATTGATATATAAATCTGAATTAAACAACAGTTGGACTGATCCTACATCCTTCTTAGACTCAACAACCCTGAACCAAATATCAGCAGACAAAAAAAGAATCACTGAAAACAGAGACCACCCAAAGATAAAGATTAGACACCTTTAAAACATTCACGCGGAGAAAAGCACCAGGAATGGACGGCTTAATTTAACACTTTGGGACAAAGTAGCGTCGCTATTTACACAAACATAAACACACGTCACTCAATTCAGTACTTCCTGGTTCCATGTATCAAAGAGTTATTTCCGTTATTTTAAAATCAGGAAAATCAGGAGTGCTCTGCTGATTACAGATCCCTAAGTTGAATAATTTGTGACAACAAAGCTCAGTTTTTCCCTTTGACACTGTGTCTCTGCATCGATCTAGGTCTGGCAAAACTAAACATGGCGGTGTTCTCCTTAGCAATCTCACCGGAATAAAGACCTCCATTCCTGTCATTATTGAAAGAGATTGTGATTATACCTCACATCTCAAAATAGGACTTCTTATTCATGTTAGATCCCTCACTTCCAAGGCAGTAATAGTCAAAAAAACAACTCACTGATCATAAACCTAATGTGATTGGCCCGACTGAAACATGGCTCAAGGCTGATGAATGTACTATGTTAAATGAAGCCTCTCCTCCTGGTTACACTAGTGACCATATCCCATGCACATCCTGCAAAGGTGGAGGGGCTGCAAAAATGTTTGACAGCTCATTTCAATAAATCATTAAAAAAAATGTTTGTGTTCTCATCTTTTGATTTTCTAGTCATTTAGCAGACGCTCTTACCCAGAGCTACTTACAGTTAGTGCACCCATCTTAAGATAGCTATGTGGAACAACCACAAATAACAGGCGTAGTAAGTAGACTTTTCCTCAAAAAAGTAGTTATCAGTGTCGTGACGTGACTTATTTTAATGTGATGACTGTTATTTATCAAATCAACTAAGTATGTTTAATTGTTACCCGATTAAATGAATCATGTAACAACTAACTCATTAGGAATTTGGGGCACCACGGTAGAAGTTGTTTATAGAGTTACCATCTGCCGAATTACTCTAAAAGATATGTTATATATCGATAACAGTCACTTATTAATCATTACCTCATATCAGTCTCATTCTGAACATTGCAGACTTCTTGAATCTGCACAAACCCGAGTCTTACTGATCATTCCGTACCACACAAATTGATTCGATTATTATCATTATGACAACACAGGATACACCCACATATACGATATAGGTTATTGATTAGAAACGTAATATGATGAAAACAGGTCCCTAGTGGACTAACACAATATGACACTTGTTGCAAAAGATGGAGAGTTAGAGAGAGAGAGAAAGTGAGAGAGAAAGCGAGACAACACTTGGATACATTTGGGAACTACACTCACAGTAATCCTAATACCTTGTCCCGAACTGCCGACCGTTTGGGTAAGAAGTAATGCATGTATTTACATGTTGAACGTCTTTCTTCGTCGTGTATCTCGGTTTGGACCCAGGCCTTCGTGAAAAGGGTTCCACTTTGCGAAAAGGTTTCGATTGGGCCTTCTCCTTCGTTCGTAAGCGTACGGCTCTGATTGTCTACAACAGGTCACAATGTCCTTCTTTTTAGTTGTCTGTGTTTACTTTCACTCATTCTGAGGACAGCTAATCAGCCGTGTCGATGATCCCCAGAGTTGTGATGAGAGCAGTATAGTCGACAATGATTTGAAGAGAATAACCGGATAGTCCTACTTAAATTAACTTTCTTAGATACAGTACTTAGAACAGCTATTCAGCCTTAACATTGATTGTTAGAGGCTGCTTTGTCGTCTTCCCCTCGTGTTGATTTTCAGGGTCCTGACCAATGGAGACCTAGCTGCAGCTTGAGTCCTAGTCTTAAGTTCTAGGACCACTTGTACATGCCCAGCTGTAGACTGGCAATGTCTAGTCTTTATCTTCTTCAACTCGTGTGGAGATTCAAAGTTATAACCATTTTCAGCCGTGTAGCAACAGCTACACCTTTTCTGGTCTTAGCATTTCAACCATTTGTAACGTTTAGCTCATGTTTCACGTCTATTGGTCTGTGTGCGTCTATGTGTTGTCTTTTGTATGTGTATGTTGTTAGAATTGTTTAAATAAATAAAATCGTACAAAAAAAAAGTAAGCCCAATACTAGAGTCATGGAGTGTGGATGAGCCACAGCTGGTGTTTCCTCTGCTTTCATATGCAGCTCATTACAAGGGCAGAAGATTCCCAGCCACTGTGTTGGTCACAGTCTGTGATCCACGAGGCTGATGGAACCCTGCTGAGGCCAGAAAAACACACACACACACACACACACACACACACACACACACACACACACACACACACACACACACACAGACACTTAGCTTCATGCACTGCTAGTTACTCAAAATGGAATCAAGATCATGGGCAATCTTAGTAAAGCAAACCCCTTGACCCCTCACTGTTGTGTAGATAACACAGCTGTCTCGGTCAGGTGTGTGTTTGTGTGCTTGTGCTCAGTTTACAATCCTCATGGTTTTTGCTCATACTGTTAGTGAAAGGCGTGCGTTTTCTTTGTTGTGTCATTGTCACTGTTGTGCTTTGGAGCTGTTTGTAGTGTTGTTATGTTCAGTCAGAAACCCGTCTGTTTTCATCGACTCTCACTGAGATGCGGTTGCCACGGATGCACCCCTTCGGAGCTCCCGTAACCAAGGAGCCGGCCATACCGCAGTGGCACGCAAACCCTCCACTCGGCTGGGGAGCGTGGTCGTCGTCATGGCAACAACATGAAAGTGCCATTGTGGTATGTGGAGGGCTATCAGTCATGACTGGCGGATGCTCCTCAGAGCGGGGTTCGCCTCAGCTTCCATTAGCCGAGGGAGAGAAATCATCCCAGTATTACAGGAACCAGCAAGGCTGCAGTCAACACTAACTACACTAACAACCCTGTTTCTGGGTTAACTAATAGAGCAGCACTCAGACATCACTAAGAGCTGCTCTTATAGGCAGGTACCTGTGTCACCAAATGGATCAGGGGTCACACTAATAGGCTATGAGTCATTTTAGATGGACCACTAAAAGGCCATTTGTTGGTCTGGTGGAGATGGAGACTTGTGACATGGGGACTGGTTCTATAGAGATCCTGCCAGAGTACTCTTAGCACCATATCCACAAATACAGTCAAGAGAACACCAGTATTTCACACAATAGAGCTTTAGTTAGCTTAAAAGGCTGGTATTGATATGCGCTGTCACTCAGGCTGACATGAATCAATAATTTTGCCCTGGATTAAAATAGGTTACATGTGTCAATGCTTATAATGGATCTTTTACCAGCATAGTACTGTGCCACTCACACCTTTGAGAGCGTGAGCTCCGCACCTCTCCCAACCAAACATCTCAATTTATGCAACAGCATGGTGAATGCATGCTTGGTGGTTCTATTAATATACCTTGTATTCAGGGGAGAGAGCACTTTTCTATGAAAGGCACTCATTTTTGGTGAAAAAGCAAGCTTCTCTCTGCATGGTGAAATGAGGCTGATTATATATCTGAAGGCTCCTCTCCAAGCACAAGGCAAGAGAGGGAAGGAGAGCGATAAGGAGAAAGAGAGAGAGAAATAGAAAGACACAGAGAGAGAGAGCAAAATGGAAAGCTAGGCAGAGAAAGACAAAGAAAGTAAGAGAGAAGGGCAGAGAGAGGGGAAGAAAAAGGTGGAGAGAGGTTTCTCGTCTCGGTACATCTCCACGCTTGGCGTGCTGTAATGGACATGAAGTGTTTATATCACATGGCTAAACCTGTTAGGTCCAGATTTAGGGAGATTCACATCTCTGGGGGAAACCTCTCCAACACCAACTGTCAGATATGGGCTCACATGTACTGTCTGTCTCTTTCTCTCTCTTCCTCACGCATGCAGGCAGGCACACATACATACACACACCTACGAACACTGCACATTTGATACTGCATGTACCTATTTGAGTTAGATCATGGGTGCTTTCTATATTATTTCTCCCCAGGGCTGCTACTTTTCTCGGCTCCCAATAAGCTCCCTGCCCCACATGCGCCAAACAGTCACGGAGGACTGGATATGGCCGTGTCTGGTCCAGCATCAGCTCTAGAACCTCAGTTGAAGCTAAAAGCCATATACATCTCTCCATAAACATCTGGGATTTATATAAAAGGGTCTGGCTGACCGTGTGCAGGACACCCGATACTCCCTCTGACACACAGGCTTCAGGACACCTAGGAGCACTCCCTGTCCCTCTGATTGGTTCAGCAGCCCCAGTGTTACTCTGGCTAACCTTTTATGGGGGAAATGTGCACCGTGTTTCTGTACACCTTTGCCCCTTCCATATATGATGTATATACGACTAAAAATATACTGTCTGCCTTCTTTATCAATTACTTACTCTATGTAACACAATATTACAGACTTCAAGAGATTCTCTGATACACTGGCCCCTCACCAACCTAGAGAGAAGTGGAGGTGAGAGAACCTAGAGAGAAGTGAAAAACAAAACGTTTCTTCAGCTTTTGTCTCTCGAGGGCTAATGCTTAGTGCCTTTACCCTTCAGTTAAGGGTATGATTTAAAGGCAGTGAAGGACATATTACCTGGTGACAGGGTCCATGTTGAGGCTCCATTTGATACATTCAAGGCTCCTGATCCTGGCACCGGCTGACACTGAGGATAGGATCCAGGGACTCGTCAACTGACATTTGTCATGCTAATGGCTTTATGTGTTTAACCTACAGACACTGTACCATTTCATTATGAGTCCGATCCTCAGAGGACAGGTGTGAGTGAAATTCTTGGCCGGCAGATCCTATTCCTACCCTGGCTGGTTCTGCCTCTCAGAAAGTCTCCTCATTGAGGATGATGGATAAACTACGTGAATCAGCCGGCCCATTACGTGTGGTGTGGAATTAAAGTCTTGATTCACCCAGAGCTACCACACCATTATCTTGCCCCCGTGGATCTCGGTGTCACCTGAATGTCCTGAGTCCACATGTGGTCTGAGTCTGTATCAAGATGCATGGAGAATCTCTCAATCACTCTTAGCACAAAATGTCCCCCCCCCCCTTCCCTTTACTTCAATTTACCAACTAGATTTGTATCTTGGCAGCCAGTCCCTCCACTTTGCCAATCCGTTCAAATATTTACCTTCCCTGCTTGTCCAAGGACATTCATTTTGTGGTCTGTGTAATGGTGTGATTGAGCTGGTATTGCCCTGCCGCGCTGCTGATTTATGTGGTACAAGGGGTTTGGTGAATAAATATTAAAACACTGTCGCAGTTTTGGTTGCCAGGAATAACAAGCTGACTAGTTTCCTGTGCTGTGAGATAGAGGAGTTAGACATGAAGAGTGACTGGGCTGCGAGAGGACTAGAGAGAGCCAGGCCAGGTGAAGAGACAAACAAATTGTTGAAGTAGGGCACCAGAGAGAAGATATCAAGGAACAAGGTGAGACCCAAATTCAGACACAGGAGGAAGATGGTTGGAGTCTTACAATGTTTATTCATCCAAAGGGGTGGGCAAGAGAAGGGTCGTGGACAGGCAAAAAGGTCAAAACCGGATCAGAGTCCAGGAGGTACAGAGTGGCAGACCGGCTTGTGGTCAAGGCAGGCAGAATGGTCAGGCAGGCGGGTACAAAGTCCAGAAACAGGCAAGGGTCAAAACCGGGAGGACTAGAAAAAGGAAAATGCAAAAAGCAGGAGAACAGGAAAACCGCTGGTTAACTTGGAAACATACAAGACGAACTGGCACAGAGACAGGAAACACAGGGATAAATACACGGAGGAAAATAAGTGACACCTGGAAGGGGTGGAGACCATCACAAGGACAGGTGAAACAGATCAGGGCGTGACAGAAGAGGGCTAGAAGTCAGTGTTGAACAAAGACTAAACCGTTGAGAGGACTACAGTGGACTAGAGGACTCACGCAGAGCGTAACAAGGACAGCACTACATGGGCGGGACTGCATAACAAAGACAGTAGATTAGAGAGAAGAGAAAGATCTTGTTGAATAGTCATAACATTGTAGGTCAAGTTACTGACGGATAAGGAATTAGACTTCATGTTTGTCAATTACACATTGAATTTTACAAACGATAGCGATAGAAGACTTCTGGATTAACACAAAATGTACATTTTTGAGAGCATGCCATTTTGATCACAGGCCAAAACGTATGCTAGCCTGAGGGTGTTATTGTAAGTCATGTGTAGCAGAGTACTGGACTGGACATGAGACCTTGAAAACATATGATTCCAATCCCCTACCGGTTCATGTGTAGTGTATGCATGAGGAGTACATATGAGTAATGATCATTGTTATTCTCACACAGTGGTGCCATTTTGTCAGGGGCAGGCAGGGAGGGGAGAAGCTCTGGTCATTAACACTGAGGAGGCAGACACACACATAAGTAAGCGGTGCTGGAGAGACTATTATGTTCCATTATAATGATGGTTTATGCTCGTTACTTTAAAAAATGAGCACACTTACACACACACACACTTTCTGTAAATGGACCAGCACAGCATACAGTTCATTGCCACTGTTTCATGCACATGCACGCTTATATGCATGCACGAGGCACACACACATTCATGCCCACACGCAAGTAAACCACTAGTTGAGAGCTTGTTATGCTGCAGTACAATGTAATTGACCTTCAGGTCCACATGGAAAGCAGTGAGCAGACTGTTGCTGGGATTTACTGTACATGACGTTGGAAAATATGTTTCACTGAAGACTCATGCTAGATATCTATGAAGGCCCTGTCATGTCCGTGCATGGTTTTACATGATATAGAACCCAACCACATATACAGCACAACGCTGCTCTATGCTTCCAATGGAATGTCTACTCAGTCTTCTCAGCATTACACAGCAGGCTAAAGTAAACTCACCTAAAGCCTTGAATCCTGCTTAGGGCTGAGAGTGTGAGATCCAAGGCCTGGGAAGAGCAGTGCTGGCCTGCAAACACAAGCACACATCCAAAGCTACTACTTTCTAACTACTGCTTACACTAGGGCTGGCTGCTTCTACAGGGCCTCATTAGACTGCTGACCGCCCCAGCACAGAGGAGATTTTTGGATTTGGCTCTCAGAGCAACGGATGAGACTTACTGTAAGGCCTACAGTAAGAGGCTGTGTGTGTGCACTGTGTAGGCGTGTGTGTAGAAGTGTGTACACCAGGCTTTTATAAGGATGGTGGACTCCCCTCCATTTCACGCTGAATTCCTTTCTGCTATGATGCACTGATGTGTTCCTAAAATGGCTTCCTGTTCTTAAATCCAGGCGGGCGCCTAATGGTTTGTTATGTGCCAACAGTCTCAAAGATTTTGTTCCTTAAAAAAATCCAATACTTTGTTTTTGTTTGCTTTTCTGCACAAATTTCCCCCCTTAGCATCGTAGTAATTTGCCATATCATCTTCCACTTTTTATAAGATTACATTAGCCTTAGTTTGCATATGAGGTATTGTAAAATTCCTTGAGAAATACATTTTGACATTGAGTACAGCTGGATGTTTTGATCAACATTATATTGAAGTGGGTCAATGTAAATGCATTACCCTTGTCCACAGTGCTGTCCCCTCCAGAGTTAAACCCAAAAGCCACAGCCCCAGTGACCCTGCTCTCTAAACCATGACTATTGATGTTCTATGGGATTTCTCTCAATGCAGTCAACAGGATTTCTGCCTTTGATTTTTGTCTGGTATTTCTAGGGATATGTATTTTAGTAATATGAACAAGTCTCATCTATGTGTTATGGTAGAGTAGAGCTGTATGAATAAGGCATATCAGTACCAATCACATAGTGCAGGGGTATTCAACCTGTGGTCAGTGGACCCCTAGGGTACTGCAGGGGGCCCGCAAAAATATCCAGTGCCTTCAGAGAATATTCACACCACTTGACTTTTTCAACATTTTGTTGTGTTACAAAGTGGGATTAAAATGGATTTAATTGTCAACAATCTAGACAAAATACTCTGAAATGTCATTTTACATTTACATTTAAGTCATTTAGCAGACGCTCTTATCCAGAGCGACTTACAAATTGGTGCGTTCATCTTAAGACATCCAGTGGAACAGCCACTTTACAATAGTGCATCTAAATCTTTTAAGGGGGGGGGGGGGGTGAGAAGGATTACTTTATCCTATCCTAGGTATTCCTGAAAGAGGTGGGGTTTCAGGTGTCTCCGGAAGGTGGTGATTGACTCCTCTGTCCTGGCGTCGTGAGGGAGTTTGTTCCACCATTGGGGGGCCAGAGCAGCGAACAGTTTTGACTGGGCTGCGCGGGAACTGTACTTCCTCAGTGGTAGTGAGGCAAGCAGGCCAGAGGTGGAATGTCAAGGTGGAAGTACATTTTTAACATTTGTAAAAAAAAAAAATCATGAAACATTTACAAATAAATACTAATATATCTTGATTCGATAAGTATTCAACGCTCTGCGTGTCGTGGTTCCACCTGTCACCAGAGGGCAGCAGAGACCGCCCTAGAGACCTTAATGACACTCAGGTGTGTCCTATTACTCATTATGATCTACCTGTTAAAAGAGGTGTGTTGTCTGGTTTCCTTTGCAGAAGCTTGACTTGTTTGCTGTGTGTGGTTGTTTCATGAGTGAGGTTTTGAGACCCTTTAATTCATTTTTAGAATAAGGCTGTAATGTAACAAAGTGGAAAAAGTCCAGGGGTCTGAATGCACTGAATATGATGTTTTTATGAATAACACTAGCAACAACAGAAACAAATGTTTATGTATAAAATATGAGTGTATCTTTCTAAAGATGTCAAGCTAATTACACTCACTGCAGTTTCTGACATAGGTTTTGAAAAAGGAACCGCAAGTACCAGTTTGGCATGCAAACTAACATGACCCAACTGTGGTTAGGGGAGATTCTCACGACACGGACACAATCCTGTTTTGCTCTATGACCCCTATAAGTATCAGGGGACTTGTTTGAAGGTAACTGGATTAAAAGTATGGAGGTAGTTTTGTGGCTAGCCAAAAAAGGGGTGATATGTGTAGAACTATATATACACATTACCAGTCAAAAGTTTGGACACCTACTCATTCAAGGGTTTCTTTATTTCTATTTTCTACATTGTAGAATAATAGTGATGACATCAAAACTATGAAATAACACATATGGAATCATGTAGCCAAAAAAGTGTTAAACAAATTAAAATATTTGATATTCTTCAAAGTAGCCACCCTTTGCCTTGACAGCTTTGCACACTCTTGACATTCTCTCAACCAGCTTCATGAGGTAGTCATCTGGAATGCTTTTCCAACAGTCTTGAAGGAGTTCACACATATGCTGAGCACTTGTTGGCTGCTTTTACTTCACTATGAGGTCCAACTCATCCCAAACCACCTGTGGAGGCCAGGTAATCTGTGATTTTTTTATCCCCTAGATATAGGACAGACACTTAAACCTTATTCCTTATTTTATTCAATGAGCATCTATGGGCGATAAAGAACAAATCCCCCCCAACAGTTCAGACTCTTAACAGTTATTAGTGAAACATTTATTTGGAGTTAGCTTATTAGCTAGAAAGGTATGTTAGAGTTTACACTTCCTCTTCCAGTTATGTGGTGAGGTCAAAATAATGAAAAACTATCCACCAAATCTATTCATTTTAAAATGTTGATTACTTCTCTGCCATTATCATTCACCTGTTAAAGAAGTCTTGCACAAGATGTGAAAAAAACATTTTGGCAACATCTCATTCCAAAATCATGGGCATTAATATGGAGTTGGTCCCCCTTTTGCTGCTATAACATCCTCCACTCTTCTGGGAAGGCTTTCCACTAGATGTTGGAACATTGCTGCGGGGACTTCCATTCAGCCACAAGAGCATTAGTGAGGTTGGGCACTGATGTTGGGTGATTAGGCCTGGCTTGCAGTCAGCATTCCAATTAGTCTCAAAGGTGTTTGATGGGGTTGAGGTCAGGGCTCTGTGAAGGTCAGTCAAGTTCTTCCACACCGACCTAGACAAACCACTTCTGTATGGACCTCGCTTTGTGCACGGGGGCATTGTCATGCTGAAACAGGAAATGGCCTTCCCCAAACTGTTGCCACAAGGTTGGAAGCACAGAATAATCTAGAATGTCATTGTATGCTGTAGCGTTAAGATTTCCTTTTTCTGGAACTAAGGGGCCTAGCCCGAACCATGTAAAACAGCCCAAGACCATTATTCCTCATCCACCAAACTTTACAGTTAGCACTATGCATTGGGGCAGGTAGCGTTCTCCTGGAATCTGTCAAATCCAGATTTGTCCAGCGGACTGCCAGATGGTGAAGTGTGATTCATCACTACAGAGAACGTATTTTCGCGTGTGCCAGATCCATAAAGACCAGTAATCATCAGAAGGATAATGGAATAACAAAACAATGACTGGTCAGGGCAGAGTGATAATTTCATCTTACTTTTGTAATGGAGACAAAGGGAGTCAGGAAGCAAGTGCAGTTGGTGAGTTTAATATAAACAAACATGGAGCGATACAAAAGAGCTGCATCTGACGTGAACAGAGAACCAATACTGCCTGGTGAGAAAAGCTACATAGTGCTAGGTATAGGGAAGTAATCAGGGTAGTGATGAAGTCCAGGTGTGCTTAATGATGGGTTGCCAGGACCGGAGGTTAGTAAACCGGCGATGTTGAACGGCGGAGCGCGGGAGCAGGTGTAGACGTGACAACTTTAAATTGAATATCCATGATGTTAGTCTGAAATTCAATAATTAGGCTACAATTAGGTCACTCAGCTCTAAATACAAAGCCTGCTTGTATTATCTCTTCCTACACAGTTTGGGGCATAAAATATCACTTGTACCAAATAAAACATTTAAAAAACCCTATCTGTTGTGTACACATTAAATAGAACAAACAGTGTTTGTCACAATGTTTAATAATTTTGTGGCTTGCATTTGCATACATCGTTAGTGTTTTATAAACCTGCTGTGCGGAGGCGCAGGCAAGTGTCCACTAATATCACCACTGTGTATGCAAAAGCATGTCCTCTATCAGCCCTAGAAAAATATGGGTTCTTCCTAAGCACCGTCAACTAAGATTCACGTCTACTGCCAACCTCAACTCTCTCCATCATATATGTCTACACTGATGATGCAGTTTTTGCTCATACCAGTCTGTCAGTAACATGTGGATATGGATGATGCATGATGGCTATAGATGGTCAGGTTGCGACAACCCCCTCTGTTCATATAGTAGCATATCTCTCAATATCTCTCTCCATCTCGCTTCCTCTTTCTATCTGTTTCCACTCATCTTGTTTTTCTCTCTCTCTCTCTCTCTCTCTCTCTCTCTCTCTCTCTCTCTCTCTCTCTCTCTCTCTCGGTGTAGGGATACTGTAACAAATCAAACAAACTTGTTTCAGCAAACGAGGGCAGGAATATTCACACAAAATCACAAAAGCCCTGGTTCTCCTCCACCTGCTTGTTTTCTGCAACCAAATCTCTAGATTTACATTCTTAGAACTATTTTGTCTCTTGAGTTATTTGAGCTATCTGGGCTCTATTTGAAGTCCAGTTCTTTCCATAATGCACCAGGTTATGCTGTTACGCCCAAGATCATGTCTTGTTATGACATCATACCTGTAAAAATGTTAACCGATTCCAACCAGTCATGAACCCTGTAGATATGCACTCTTGACTAGTATCAAACTGAAATGCTCTTTGACTGTGTTATGTTTTCTTTTCATATCACCCTCCCTCCGGCTAAGGATAATAATTAGAAAAATACCATTATCCATATATGAGAGCATTAGCTTTTGAGACAATGCAATTATTGTGAGTGTGCGTCTGTATAAGAGCTGTGTGGGTCTTTGACATTTAAATGTTCATTAGCTTTGAAGGCATATCCATCTGTGTGAGAAAGTGTTCGCGTTAGGGGTTGTATCCCACTCTGACAGTAAGTGTTATGGGGTACGTTTAGGGTCAGCGATGCGTCTGTCTCTCCATGCGCTGGGGTTAGGCTTTGAGGTCACATCTCCCTCTGAAGGCTCTGTGGGCCTAAACAGAGCTGAGTGTTAGGGTTGGGTAAACTCACAGAGAGAACCTGATTGCCAGAAAGAGCCTTTTGAAATGGCAACAGCCGAGGCTTTGTTTTAATCACTGGTATATAAAACGTAGCCAATGTCCCTTTAGAGAGCTAACGAGAGGCAGGTCGCGACCCCTGACTCGGTGGTGCTAAAGGTCGCTGCACTCATGTGAAATTAAGAGCTATTAGCAAGAGGGTCACCGCTAATGAGGACCTCTCTGCATTGACAGAGAGAGCCCTGGCTGTGGAATGTGGACTTTTCATACAAACAGGTGAAAAGTTATGAGGACCAACTTTTATGAGTTAATAAAATTACTAGATGAATCAGTCTATGTATTAGATTTGTGTGTGTTTCGGCCACTGGGGTTTAGGGTTTTTTATTTTTCCAATGCTTTGGTTATGTGTGATTCTTGTTTTGCATGAGTGTGGATACTTATACACAGGGTTGGGGAGAAAGGATTACATGTAATCCGGGACGTGTAAGGGATTACAATAAAACGGTAACTGTAATCCGTTACTTTACCAGCTAAAATATTGTAATCAGATTACAGATACTTTCGAAAAACTAGATGATTACTTTGAGGATTACTTTAAAATTCAGAAAGGATGTTTGCGAATTTTTGTTGTTGTTGACCCTTCTCTGTTTTCTCAATGACATTCAAATCAGCATTGAAAAAAGGCGCAAGTTTAAATTTGTTCCACCTGAGCGAGTCTGACCACAAGTCAGAGACCACTATGAAGACACACAATTTTTTTGGGATGGATCGTGGGAAAAGAGCAGGAATAGGCTTTTTTAGGCTACAGTCCAAGCTATGTCTTCCGACTGCTGTCGGCATCCAAAGATTATCATTTTTATTTATTTATATATATATATATACAGTACAGTCAAAAGTTTGAACACACCTACTCATTCAAGGGTTTTTTGTAGAATAATAGTGAAGACATCAAAACTATGAAAAACACATATGCAATCATGTAGTAACCAAAAAAGTGTTAAACAAATCAAAATATATTTTATATTTGAGATTCTTCAAAGTAGCCACCCTTTGCCTTGATGACAGCTTTGCATTCTCTCAACCAGCTTCATGAAGTAGTCACCTGTTTGCCTCGATAAAAGTTTATTTGTGGAATTTCTTTCCTTCTTAAGCCAATCAGTTGTGTTGTGACAAGGTATGGGTGGTATACAGACAGCCCTATTTGGTAAAATGCCAAGTCCCTATTATGGCAAGAACAGCTCAAATAAGCAAATAGAAATGACAGTCAATTATTACTTTAAGACATGAAGGTCTCTAATGACGACCACCACAGGAAAGGAAGACCCAGCGTTACCAGCCTCAGAGATTGCAGCCCAAATAAAGTAAGACACATCTCAACATCATCAACTGTTCAGAGGAGACTGGGTGGCCTTCATGGTCAAATTGCTGCAAAAAAAAAACACTACTAAAGGACACCAATAATAAGAAGAGACTTGCTTGGGCCAAGAAACATGAGCAATGGACATTAGACTGGTGGAAATCTGTCCTTTAATCTGATGAGTCCAAATTTGAGACACAGAGTAGGTGAACGGATGATCTCTGCATGTGTGGTTCCCACCATGAAGCATGGAGGAGGTGTGATGGCGTGGTTGTGCTTTGCTGGTGACACTGTCAGTGTTTTATTTAGAATTTAAGGCACACTTAACCAGCATGGCCACCACAGCATTCTGCAGCACTACGCCATCCCATCTGGTTTGCGCTTAGTGGGACTATCATTTGTTTTTCAACAGGACAATGACCCAACACACCTCCAGACTGTGTAAGGGCTTTTTGACCAATAAGGCAATAAGGAGTGTGATGGAGTGCTGTCTCCAGGCCCATCCCTCAGCTGGCTAATAAGTCCTTAGTTTTGGGGTTATGCTCAGGTAAAACAATATGACTAATATATACTTCCATATTTCCAAGTCCTATTCTTGAAGATCAAGACGTATAACATTTATTGGAATGACTGGAATTCTGATAGACTTTGGTTTTTAATGTAAATATATAATTTATTCATATTACTATATGTAGTAGAAAGTGATGGGTTAGAATAATCCTATATAACCAACCCATAAAGTAACATTTTAAATCCATATACGGCCAGCTATGTAAATGTTAACATCGGTTTATCGTGCAGTAGATGTTGTTCAATTGGTAACATACATTTTTGTCTTCTTCTAATGCCTCTTAAGGGAAAAGTAATCTAAAAGTAACTGAACAGTAACTGAACGTAATCATATTACGTTACTGAGTTGGGGTAATCGAGAAGTAACGTTACTGATTACAATTTTGGACAGGTAACTAGTAACTGTAACGGATTACATTGACAAAATAACCTACCCAATCCTGCTTCTACACTAATACGATCCTGTGAACTCTGTCCTGTCCTGCCCTGCAGTGAGCTGTTCTCTCCACCAGGTGGTGGAGCTTGCAGTCTATGGGGACTACTACCAGAATGAAGACAATGATGATCGTTCTCATGAGCTCAGAGCACATATGTCCTGGCTCAATAGCAGAGGCTGAATACAAATGGAAAGAATCCTCCATGTGTATAGTATACTGTATTATTGAGGAGCTCCAGCTGAAAAAGAGTGGAAGAGCCATGTAGTCACTCTATTCCCATGGGAAAAGTTGCAAAGAGCTACTAAAAAGGAGTGTGGCACATTCTCACAGTCATGGGAAGTAACATCACTGGACACATAAGCGACAACAGTTAAGCCATTTGCTGAGGTCTACAGAGTTAAAGGGATAGTTCACCCAAATTAAAATGACAAATTGGTTTCCTTACCCTGTAAGCAGTCTATGGAAAAGGTATGACAGCAATCCATGCTTTGGTTTAGTTACCCTGGCAAATTTTATTGGTCACATACACATGGTTAACAGATGTTAATGCTAGCGAAATGTAGCGAAATGCTTGTGCCTCTAGTTCCGACAGTGCAGTAATATCTAACAAGTAATCTAACAAATTCACAACGACTACCTTATGCAGTCAAAGGCAAAGGGATGAATAAGAATATGTACATATGGATGAGCGATGGCCGTGCGGCATAGGCAAGTTGCAGTAGATGGTATAGAATACAGTGTATACATATGATGTCACGCCCTGACCATAGAGAGCCATTGTTTCTCTATGGTGTAGTAGGTCTGGGCGTGACTGGGGTGTTCTAGTTTATTATTTCTATGTGGTGTTCTAATTTTCATATTTCTTTGTTGGTGTGCTTGATATGGTTCCCAATGAGAGGCAGCTGGTAATCGTTGTCTCTGTGTTTTGTGGGATATTGTTTATGTGTAGGTGTATGTCAGCACTCCATTGTCGTCACGGTTCGTTATGCTTTATTATTTTGTTATGTGGTTCACTTACTTTAAATAAATAAAGATGTGGAACCCAGATCACGCTGCACGATGGTCCGAGTATGATTCCAACGATCGTGACAGAATACACCAGGACCAAGCAGCGTGCTACAATGGGGAAAATAAGTTGGACCAGGGAGGAAATAATGGAAGGACAGGAGATCCTTCCTTGACAGGAGTCACAGCAGACGCAAGGAGAGAAGGGAGAACAGCTACGACGCCGGAGGTTCGCGGCCACAAGGAAAGTCCAAAAGACAGCCCATATATTTTTGGGAGAGGCACACGGGGTGGTCGGCGGAGCCGAGGTGTGAACCAGTGGCAACATAGGAGGAGGTAGAGAGGCGGTCGGTCGACCCAGGGAGAGTGCCAGAGCCCGCCTGGGAGTCAATGGAACAGTGCGAGGAGGGATACCAGAGAATGAAGTTGGCGAGGAGTATGCGGCAACGCAGGCGTTTGGAGGAGCGTATTAACAGTCCGGTGCAATCTGTGCCGGTCCCACGCATCAGGCCTCCAGTGCACCTCCCTAGTCCGGTACATCCTGTGCCTGCTCCTCGCACTCGTCCAGATCTACGCCTCCACAGCCCAGTACGTCCTGTGCTAGCTCCTCGCACTCGCCCTGAAGTGCGTGTCACCAGTCCGGTGCCACCTGTACCGGACCCACGCATCAGGCCTCTAGTGCGCCTCCCCAGTCTGGTACGTCCTGTGCCTGCTCCTCGCGCTCGCCCTGAGGTGCGTGTCACCAGTCCAGTGCCACCTGTGCCGGCCCCACGCACCAGACTTCCTGCGACGATCCCCAGTCCAGAGCTTCCGGCGACAGTTCCCAGTCCAGAGGTTCTTGGCCCAAGCAAGTCTCAACGACGGTCCACGGTTCGGAACCTCCTGAGACGGTCCACGGTCCAGAACCTCCGGCGACGCTCAACGGTCCAGAGCTTCCAAACACGGCGTCCAGCCCAGCTCCATGGCAGGTCCCTCCTCTGCGCCGATGCCCAGTCCAGACACGGTGTCCAGTCCTGCTCCATGGCAGGAGCCTTCCTCTGCACCGAGGTCCAGTCCAGACACAGTGTTCAGCCTGGGTCCATGGCTGGATCCGAGGGATGAGCGGGTTCTTCGTCCCGCACCAGAGCCGCCCCCGATGCTGGCAGATCCGCGGAATGAGCGGGTTCGTCGTCCCGCACCAGAGCCACCACCGATGCTGGCGGATCCACGAGCTGAGTGGGTACTTTGCCCCGCACCGGAGCCGCCACCGACACTAATCACCCCCCCACCCTCCCCATTTTGTTTCAGGTTTTGCGGCAGGAGTCCGCACCTTTGGGGGGGGGGGGGTGGTTGCTGTCACGCCCTAACCATAGAGAGCCATTGTTTCTCTATGGTGTAGTAGGTCAGGCGTGACTGGGGTGGTCTAGTTTATTATTTCTATGTGGTGTTCTAGTTTTCATATTTCTATGTTGGTGTGCTTGATTTGGTTCCCAATTAGAGGTAATCGTTGTCTCTAATTGGGGATCATATTTAGGTAGCCTTTTTTCACCTGTGTTTTGTGGGATATTGTATTTTGAGTTAGTGCATGTTGCACCTCTGTAGTCACGGTTCGTTGTTTGTTTTCTTGTTTTGTTTGAGAGTTTCGCTTTAATAAATTATGTGGAATTATAATCACGCTGCGCCTTGGTCCGTCTCTACAAAAGACCGTGACATATGAAATTAGTAATGTAGGATATGTAGACATTATTAAAGTGGCGTTATTTAAAGGGACTAGTGATATCTTTATTACATTTATTAAATGTAGACATTATTAAAGTGGTGTTATTTAAAGGGACTAGTGATACCTTTATTACATTTATTAAAGTGGCCAGAGATTTGAGTCTGTATGTTGGCAGCAGCCACTCTATGTTAGTGATGGCTGTTTAACGGTCTGATGGCCTTGAGATAGAACCTGTTTTTCAGTCTCTCAGTCCCAGCTTTGATGCACCTGTACTGACCTCGCCTTCTGGATGATAAATGAGGTGAACAGGCAATGGCTCGGGTGGTTGTTGTCCTTGATGATCTTTTTGGCCTTCCTGTGAAATCGGGTGCTGTAGGTGTCCTGGAGGGCAGGTAGTTTGCCCACTGTGATTCATTGTGCAGACCACTCTACCCTCTGGAGAGCCTTGCGGGTGTGGGTGGAGCATTGGCCGTACCAGGCGGTGAAGCAGCCGGACAGGATGCTCTCGATTGTGCATCTGTAAAAGTTTGTCAGGGTTTTGGGTGACAAGCCAAATTTCTTCAGCCTCCTGAGGTTGAAAAGGCACCGTTGCGCCTTATTCACCACGCTGTCTGTGTAGGTGAACCATTTCAGCTTGTCCGTGATGTGTACGCCGAGGAACTTAAAACTTTCCACCTTCTGTACTACTGTCCTGTCGATGTGGATGGGGGGATGCTCCCTCTGCTGTTTCCTGAAGTTCACGATCATCTCCTTTGTTTTGTTGACGTTGAGTGAGAGGTTATTTTCCTGACACCACACTCCAAGGGTCCTCACCTCCTCCCTGTAGGCCGTCTCGTCGTTGTTGGTAATCAAGCCTGCCACAGTAGTTTCGTCTGCAAACTTGATGATTGAGTTGGAGGCGTGCATGGCCACACAGTCGTTGGTTTCTTACCCTCACCACCTTGGGGCGGTCCGTCAGAACGTCCAGGACCCAGTTGCACAGGGCCGGGTTGAGACCCAGGGTCTCGAGCTTAAATGCGAGTTTGGAGGGTACTATTGTGTTAAATGCTGAGCTGTAGTCAATGAACAGCATTCTTACATAGGTATTCCTCTTGTCCAAATGGGATAGGGCAGTGTGCAGTGGGATGGCGATTGCGTGGTCTGTGGACTTATTGGGGCAGTAAATAAATTGGGGTGGGTCTAAGGTATCAGGTAGGGTGGAGTTGATATGATCCTTGACTAGTGAGCTTCGTGATGACAGAAGTGAGTTTGACGGAGCGATAGTCATTTAGTTCAGTTACCTTAGATTTCTTGGGAACAGGAACAATGTTGGCCATCTTGAAGCATGTGGGCACAGCAGACTGGGATAGGGATTGATTGAATATGTCCGTAAACACACCAGCCAGCTGGTCTGCGCATGCTCTGAGGACGTGGCTAGGGATGCCGTCTGGGCCAGCAGCCCTGCGAGGGTTAACACGTTTAAATGTTTTACTCACGTTGGCCAAGGTGAAGGAGAACCCACAGGCTTTGGTAGCGGGCCGTGTCAGTGGCACTGTATTGTCCTCAAAGCGAGCAAAGAAGTTGCTTAATTTGTCTGGGAGCAAGACGTAGATGTCCGCGACGGGGCTGGTTTTCTTTTTGTTGTCCGTGATTGACTGTAAACCCTGCCACATATATCTCATGTTTGAGCCGTTGAATTGCGACTGTACTTTGTCTCTATACTGACACTTTGCTTGTTTGATTGCCTTGCAGATGGAATAGCTACACTGTTTGTATTCGGTCATGTTTCCAGTCACCTTGCCACGATTAAAAGCACGGTTCGTGCTTTCAGTTTTGCACAAATGCTGCCACCAATTCCCGGTTTCTGGTTAGGGAAAGTTTTAATAGTCACAGTGGGTACAACATCACCGATGCACTTGCTAATAAACTCGCTCACCGAGTCAGTGTATATGTCAGTGTTGTTTGTCTGAGGCTACCCGGAACATATCCCAGTACACGTGATCGAAGCAATCTTAAAACATGGAATTCGATTGGTCAGACCAGCGTTGGATAGACCTGAGCACGGCGTTTCCTGTTTTAGTTTCTGTCTATAGGCTGGGAGCAACAAAATGTAGTCACGGTCAGATTTTCCGAAGGGAGGGCGGGGGAGGGCTTTGTATGCATCGCGGAAGTTGGATTAGCAATGTTCCAGAATGCAACCAGCTCGTCTCGCGTGTTCAATATACTGATAGAATTTACAAGCCTTGTTCTCAGATTAGCTTTGTTAAAATCCCAAGCTACAATAATGAAGCCGTGAAGTCTCAGGATATATGGTTTCCAGTTTACATAGAGTCCAGTGAAGTTCTTTCAGGGCCATCTGCTTGGGTGGGGGGGATATACACGACTGTGACTATAATCGAAGAGAATTCTCTTGGTAGATAATGCATTTGATTGTAAGGAATTCTAGGTCAGGTGAACAAAAGGACTTGAGTTCCTGTATGTTGTTATGATTACACCATGAGTTGTTAATTATAAGGCATACACCTCCGCCCTTCTTCTTACCAGAGAGATGTTTGTTTCTGACGGCGCAATGAAGAAACCGGGTGGCTGTACTGACTCTGACAATATATCCTGAGTGAGCCATGTTTCTGTGAAACAGAGAATGTAACAATCTCTTATGTCTCTGGAAGGCAACTCGTTCCCAAATTTCATCCACCCTGTTGTCTAGAGATTGGGACATTGGCGAGTAATATGCTTGGAAGCGGTGTCCTCGACATCTAAGTCTGACCAGTAGCCCGCTCCGTTTGCCTCTCCTGCGGCGACCGCGTAGTTTTGGGTCGGCCTCTGGGATAAGATCCCATGTCCAGAGAGGAGGTCCGAACAAAGGATCCGCTTCTGGAAAGTCGTATTCCTGGTTGAAATGTTGATAAGTTGACGTCGCTTTTATATCCAATAGTTCTTCCCGGCTGTATGTATTAACACTTGAGATTTTCTGAGCTAACAATGTAAGAAATAATACATTAAAAAACGAATTACTGCATAGTTTCCTAAGGACCTGAAGCGAGGCGACCATCTCTGTCGGCACCATTGTGTAGGCCACATGCTAACATTTTAGAATTTGTGGCACAAATCCCATTCAAGTCATGGGACCAATATTAGCATTTTTCACGCATCATATTCAAAACATCTATAAATGACCTTGTTGAACTCCACAATAAATGTTTGATAATTTGGGTGAACTAACAGTCACGCTCTTTTTAATTTTCTACTCCTATTTTCTTTCTTTTAATTCACCTGATTCAAAATCAGCAAAGCCTACTGTGCCAATGAGGATTTTATTGATGGAGTAAATATTTGAATTCTCTCCACAGCCTCAGGTGAACGCTCTGATAGAGTTGATTAGGAGACAAAAAATTATATAAACTGTGCCTTTATTAGTTTGTTGTTGGAAGGTTGCAGTGCGTTTTCTTGAAGTCCCTGATGACAATGAGGACAAAGATAGCAGACAGTCACTAGCGGAGACATTCTCCGTGAGAACACAAACTAACCCCTTTGGCCACGAGATAAGTGTTTGTTTACTTCCTCCATTTCTTAGGCAATAAACGTTGACTAGCTCAAGTGTGTTCGCTTATAGTTGATCTAAATTAGCACTTTGAGCGCACAGACAGTCCAAACAAGCCTTTTGTATTTATTCTTGCGAGAAGATTCCTCCCACACGCGTGCACACCCACACAAACACACCGAGTCACCAATGCCTATGTACACACACACACACACACACACACACACACACACACACACACACACACACACACACACACACACACACACACACACACACACACACACACACACACACACACACACTTAGCCTGGCTGGTCCATGTATTTCAGCCGTGGTCCTTCTGACAGTTGCAGTATTATGGATAGTTGGGGTGGTAAAATAAACAGGCGGATATGAGGTGTGAGTGGGGGGGTGTCAGCCTGCCTGATTTATAGCCTATATGATGAATCACCTCCTCTTTCAGGGAGGTGGTCACCATCCCCATCACCATCAAATCCCTCCGTCTCACTGAGCAGTAGAGTAATCTGTGGATTCAGCTGTGACCTCTCTGACCTAGTGTCTGAAGCCTCCGACAGAGCCTGAAATGGGCTTAATCTGTCCACCTCCTTCTCCTCCTCTTTACTTTGTCCAGCACAATCGGACTGCTGTATGTCAACACCACTCACACATGCACAGCTACATCAGCCACATGGTGTGCAGTGTAACATCCAGTTGACAGTAATGTAATATCCACCAGTCAGAGTGTGTGGGTACCAGGGTTTGAGTTCAATTCCATTGTGTCAACTCAAAATGACACATATACACTGAGTGTGAAAAACATTTGGAACACCTGCTCTTTCCATGACGTAGCCTGACCAGGTGAATCCAGATGAAAGCTATGACCCCTTATTTATACACTTCAATCAATGTAGACTGAACCAAAATATAAACGCAACATGCAGCAATTCCAAAGATTTAACTGAGTTACAGCTCACATAAGGAAATCAGTCAATTGAAATAAATTCATCAGGCCCTGATCTATGGATTTCACATGACTGGGAATACAGATATGCATCTGTTGATCACAGATACCTTTAAAAAAAAGGTAGGTGTGTGGATCAGAAAACTAGACAGTACTGTATCTGGTGTGACCACCATCTGCCTTATGCAGTGTGACACATCTCCTTCGCATAGAGTTGATCAGGCTGTTGATTGTGGCCTGTGGAATGTTGTCCCACTCCTCTTCAATAGCTGTGCAAAGTTGCTGGATATTGGTGGGAACTGGAAAACGCTGTCTTACACGTTGATCCAGATCATCCCAAACATGCTCAATAGGCGACATGTCTGGTGAGTATGCAGGCCATAGAAGAACTGGGACATTTTCAGTTTCCAGGAATTATGAATTATGATCTCATCACAGTGTCTCTGTGCATTCAAATTGCCATCGATAAAATGCAATTGTGTTTGTTGTCTGTAGCTTATGCCTGCCCATACCATAACCTCATGGCCAGCATGGGGCACTCTGTTCACAGCGTTGACGTCAGCAAACCACTTGTCAACACGATGCCATAGACGCTGTCTGCCTTCTGCCCAGTACAGTTGAAACCGAGATTCATCCGTGAAGAGCACACTTCTCCAGCGTGCCAATGGCCATCGAAGGTGAGCATTTTCCCACTGAAGTTGGTTATTACGCCGAACTGCAGTCAGGTTAAGACACTGGTGAGGATGATGAGCACGCAGATGAGCTTCCCTGAGACGGTTTCTGACAGTTTGTGCAGAAATTCTTTGGTTGTGCAAAGCCACAGTTTCATCAGTTGTCTGGTGGCTGGTCTCAGATGATCCTGCAGGTGAAGAAGCTGGATGTGGAGGTCCTGGGCTGGTGTGGTTACATGTGGTCTGCGGTTGTGAGGCTGGTTGAACGTACTGCCAAATTCTCTAAAACGACATTGGAGGCGGCTTATGGTAGAGATATGAAGATTCAATTATCTGGCAACAGCTCTGGTGGACATTCCTGCAGTCAGCATGCCAATTCCACGCTCCCTCAAAACTTGAGACATCTGTGACATTGTCTTGTGTGACAAAACTTGAGTGTCCTTTTGTTGCCCCCAGCACAAGGTGCAACTATGTAACGATCATGCTTTTTAATCAGCTTCTTGATATGCCACACCTGTCAGGTGGATGGATTATCTTGGCAAATCAGAAATGCTCACTAAGAGGGATGTAAACAAATTTGTGCACAAAATCTGAGAGAAATAAGCTTTTTCTGCATGTGGAAAATTTCTGTGATCTTTCATCCAGCCCATGAAACATGGGACCAACACTTTACATGTTGCATTTATATTTTTATTCAGTGTAAATGAAGGGGAGGAAACATTGTTACTTTTTTTAACGGTAGTTTATTTAGTAAATATTTTCTTAACTCTCATTTTCTTAAAACTGCGTGGTTGGTTAAGGGCTTGTAAATAAGCATTTCACGGGTCTACCCCTGTTGTATTTGGCACATGTGACACAATATTAGGTGTTCTTAATGTTTTGTGCACTGTTTTGTGTATATCAATGAATGAGGACATTTCAATTAATTCATTCAACTTTAATTAATCTACTGAGTTGACTGAATTGGACTGGAATTGAGCCCTAATGGGTATATCATCCCCACACCATGCAAACTCCATAAGTTACTTCTGCTGGTCAGACACTGAACTCTGGCCTATGTATGACACTGTGAACCACACACTTCATCAGTATGGAACAGGTAATGTCTCCATCATACACTCCTTTACAGACTGACATTCATAGACTGACAAAGACATTACTTTCTCACTCATTCACTCATTCACCGGACCAGGAATGTGTGCAAGTCTTGCTGTTGGTCACCAGACCCTGTCATTTGATTACAGGTCCACAAATGTAATTGGCAGCTTGGAGAACAGACACACAGCCCAGCCACAGCCGTATGACAGTCAGGAGTGAGGTCTGGAAAGAACAGACACTTGCCTGTAACCGACTCACCGCATTACCTTCCTCAATGACAAGTTATGTTTGAGCTGATTCACATATCCCTGTCTGCTTCCCATAGAGATTACAGTGGGAGGAACCCAGTTCCAGTTAACATAGAACCAGATCTCACCACCGAGGTATGCAGGGGGAAACAAGGGGTCACGTCTGGGCAAAGCCACTATCTCAGCCACCATGGATGTCCAGGTGTGACGTGAGAATCTTGGTGATCCCCAGATAACTCTGTCCATGATATAGGACAGGAGCAGACAGGGCTCTACCCAAATCATATGGACAGGAAATGTGTTGCTTGAAATGAACTGTGAGATGGTGGTCGACCTGGCCCGTTTATCATTCCGGGGCCTGGTTGTGAGTGTTGGCAGCTGATGCAGGTTTTCTCAGGCTCAATCAGCCAAGCTGCTTGAGGTAAAAGGGATCAATACTTTTCATTTTTAACACAGAGGTGATATCGAGCGGAGGGAGACTGACTCCTCACTAGAAGCTGTGTCTCCCTCTCCCCCACAATAAGAGGCATATTATTTTAATCATTGTGATGTTTCATCTGCTTGTCTCTCTAATCTCCTGGCTTTAGAGTCAGAGATGGCTTCGGAAAAAAATGCACCAGAAAAACTTCTGAAAAACTTCAGGCTGAGGAGTGTTTCACACATCTCCATGTGCTAAATATACATCATGTGCAAATGCACACTCTGTTTTCCTGACCCAAGTACATGCACACATACATAAACATGCCCTTCTGCAATTTCAAACGTGTAACCTAGACATGTACTGATGACACCAAAGAGTGTATCATAACCATGCTCAGATCTAGTTTGACCATTTATATGAGGGAGATTGAAATCACGACAGTGTTGATCTTCCTTCACGGCTGGCAGGGGGAAACAACAGCTCAATGTACTTTAATTTGATTAATTGACCAAATTGGCAAACGAAATAACAGCCATATTCATAAAGTGCCAATAGGCGAGGGAGGAAATGCAGTCATTATAGTTATACTGCTGCCCCACTGATTGTTCCACGGTGTGTCTGAGTAGGTCTCTATTACAGTACAGACATATAGCTACAGACACTCAAGGACAAACGAACACAAAGAAATTAAGAGTTTATATCAAAATGCTATATATATATGCTATACATTTTTCACATTTGTGTTTTTTTCACCAGAAATGATTGCTTATTGTACCTTCACGTATCTGTAAAATATTACTGTTCTCAGATTGTTTATTGATAGATTTTAGATGTATATTACATTGTTTTGTTTTTTGCTAAATGCTATATATCCATTGTTTAGCTGGAATGGAATGTTTGTATACTGTATATTTGACTGTAATATGTGGTTGTCTCACCCATAGAATGAATTAGGAATTAGAATATAGAATGGACATGAAAACCTTCTTATGGTGGGAGAAGTGTCAACCATTTTGGTCAGGGAGTTGGTCAACTGTGGTTTGCCAGTGCTGTGATAGTGTAAAATAATGAACTTGAAGCATTCATCTGCACTGTATGTTTGTTAGCTAGCTATCCAGACAGATTTAGAGGAATGTTCTAATTAACTGCCAATATGCCAACATTCCATTCAAACAACGCAGTCTATCCACAACCTTGTGCAATAATGGATGGATGGATCCTATTATTGGTTATAGACCTTTTCAACTGTCAAAACAATAACGTGTTCTATACGCATACGCATCCAAGATTTCCCCAGTAAACACCCGGCGCTGCAGCGCGCCATAATTGCTAGCTAGCTAGCACAAAATTACAAGGTTGTATTTCTTGATCCAACCAAAAAAACTGAACAGACAACTTATGTACACTACCATTCAAAAGTTTTGGGTCACTTAGAAATGTCCTTGGTTTTGAACGAAAAGCTTTTCTGTTAAAATAACATGAAATTGATCAGAAATACAGTGTAGAAATGGTTAATGTTGTAAATGACTATTGTTGCTGGAAACAGCATATATTTGATGGAATATCTACATAGGCTCACAGAGGATCATTATCAGCAACCATTACTCCTGTGTTCCAATGGCACGTTGTGTTAGCTAATCCAAGTTTATCATTTTAAAAGGCTAATTGATCATTAGAAAATACTTTTACAATTATGTTAGCACATTTGATAAGCAATAAAATAGGCAATAAAATTGTCCTTCTTTAGACTAGTTGAGTATCTGGAGCATCAGCATTTCTGGGTTTGATTACAGGCTCAAAATGTCCAGAAACAAAGAACTCTCTTCTGTAACTCATCAGCCTATTCTTGTTCTGAGAACTGAAGACTATTCCATGCGAGAAATTGCCAAGAAACTGGAGATCTCGTAGTACAACGCTGTGTAATACTCCCTTCACACAACAGTACAAACAGGCTCTAACCAGAATAGAAAGAGGAGTAGGAGGCCCCTGTGCACAACTGAGCAAGAGGACAAGTACATTAGAGTGTCTAGTTTGAGAAACAGACGCCTCATAAGTCCTCAACTGGCAGCTTCATTAAAAACTTCATTAAATATTTCTAATAGTTTAATTTCAAATGAAGAAAACATCTCAACAAAAAGTAAACAACGTGTGAGAATTTGATAATCTTGTTTGAGTATATAAATGACAAGCCACGTGTTCAAATGTTTTGCACATGCCCACGAGGCAAACACTAATCCCACCATATGTCTGCATTGGGCATGCATGCCATAAATAATCTCACATCCACTGTAAACTATAGAAGCAAAAGGGTAGAGCACGGATAGTGGAGGCAAGAGAAAAATCCCCTGGAGAGTGACCACAGTGAAGGGTCACTTTACATTAGCTGCAAAGTAGTCATGTAATGTATGAGTTTCATCCATGTATGGCTGCCCGTGTCAGGACACAAACCCTGATCAAATTACACTTTAAGGTAGCATGCCAACCACTGGAGAAGGAGAACAGTGAGTGTAGCAGAATTAAGCAAATTGGTGCAAAATTTGAGATTGTCCCCCACCTGAGAAGTTACAGTATTAAAATATAGATCAATTAAATTCATGATAGACAGAAGGAGACACTATTTCAAGTCTCAGAAGGGGTGACATCACATCATAGTGGCTACTAGAATCATATAAAATCAAATTTATTTATATAGCCCTTCGTACATCAGCTGTAAGTGCTGTAGAGAAACCCAGCCTAAAACCCCAAACAGCAAGCAATGCAGGTGTAGAAGCACGGTGGCTAGGAAAAACTCCCTAGAAAGGCCAAAACCTAGGAAGAAACCTAGAGAGGAACCAGGCTATGAGGGGTGGCCAGTCCTCTTCTGGCTGTGCCGGGTGGAGATTATAACAGAACATGGCCAAGATGTTCAAATGTTCATAAATTACCAGCATGGTCAAATAATAATAGGGCTCAGGTCCTCCGAGAGAAAGAGAGAATTAGAGAGAGCATACTTAAATTCACACAGGACACCGGATAAGACAGGAGAAGTACTCCAGATATAACAAACTGACCCTAGCCCCCCGACACATAAACTACTGCAGCATAAATACTGGAGGCTGAGACAGGAGGGGTCAGGAGAGACTGTGGCCCCATCCAATGATACCCCCGGACAGGGCCAAACAGGAAGGATATAACCCCACCCACTTTGCCAAAGCACATCCCCCACACCACTAGAGGGATATCTTCAACCACCAACTTACCATCCTGAGACAAGGCCGAGTATAGACCACAAAGATCTCCGCCACGGCACAACTCAAGGGGGGGCGCCAACCCAGACAGGAAGATCACGTCAGTGACTCAACCCACTCAAGTGACGCACCCCTCCTAGGGACGGCATGAAAGAGCACCAGTAAGCCAGTGACTCAGCCCCTGTAATAGGGTTAGAGACAGAGAATCCCAGTGGAGAGAGGGGAACCAGCAAGGGCGGTTTGTTGCTCCAGAGCCTTTCCGTTCACCTTCCCACTCCTGGGCCAGACTACACTCAATCATATGACCCACTGAAGAGATGAGTCTTCAGTAAAGACTTAAAGGTTGAGACCGAGTTTGCGTCTCTGACATGGGTAGGCAGACCATTCCAGACAAATGGAGCTCTATAGGAGAAAGCCCTGCCTCCAACTGTTTGCTTAGAAATTCTAGGGACAATTAGGAGGCCTGCATCTTGTGACCGTAGCGTACGTGTAGGTATGTACGGCAGGACCAAATCAGAGAGATAGGTAGGAGCAACCCTATGTAATGCTTTGTAGGTTAGCAGTAAAACCTTGAAATCCGCCCTTGCCTTAACAGGAAGCCAGTGTAGGGAGGCTAGCACTGGAGTAATATGATCAAATATTTTGGTTCTAGTCAGGATTCTAGCAGCCGTATTTAGCACTAACTGAAGTTTATTTAGTGCTTTATCTGGGAAGCCTGAAAGTAAAGCATTGCAGTAGTCTAACCTAGAAGTAACAAAAGCATGGTTTCTTTTTTCTGCATCATTTTTGGACAGAAAGTTTCTGATTTTTGCAATATTTACGTAGATGGAAAAAAGCTGTCTTTGAAACAGTCTTGATATGTTCGTCAAAAGAGAGATCAGAGTCCAGAGTAACGCAGAGATCCTTCAAAGTTTTATTTGAGACGACTGTACAACCATCAAGATTAATTGTCAGATTCAACAGAAGATCTCTTTGTTTCTTGGGACCTAGAACAAGCATCTCTGTTTTGTCCGAGTTTAAAAGTAGAACGTTTGCAGCCATCCACTTCCTCATGTCTGAAACACAGGTTTCTTGGGGCTTCACCATGTTTCATTGAAATGTACAGCTGTGTGTCATCCTCTGAACTCACCTCTGCTCTGAACACACCCCTTTCACCTCCTCCTACCCGCCGACAGTATAACTCAGAGGCCGACTGTGTGGTCTGAGTCAATGTAGCAGAATTAAATACCTACAACATGAATTATGTGGGTGCTAGATTGACTGAGTTCACACAGTCTGCTCTACTGGCCGCTGGGGTTGATGTTTAGAAGGAGTAAGCCAGTGAGTGTTGCAGATGGTGTGAGTGTTCAGCCCATGTGAGCTAGTTGACAGGTGAGCGCTAGGTTCTCAATTCACCCCTCCTCAAATCTTCTCCTCACCTCCTTCTCAAACCCACTGGAGAAGAAGGTCAGAGGGGAGGGTCCTTGTACCTTCTCCAATACAGCTGCGAGACAATAGAGGTGAGGAGATGGGATTCGAAGAATCACGTAAAGAAAAAGTGCGACAAAGCTCTAGTAGCCATCGTGTGGTGATTTCACCTGCCCCAACACCTGAAGTACTGTTATCCTAGCCGAACCAAGATCATTGGTTTTTGTAGGATAATGGACGCTGCTCTGTGGGTATAAAGTGATGTTGTGGACAGGAGCTGCATCCCAGGTCCGCCACACAGGGATTGTTACACCCACACCAATGATCAAGGACACCAGCTGCAGCTACAAATCGGTGCAATATCATCAGACAAAATGTGTGTGACATCCAAATAAAACAGACAGACAGGGAATGACTAAAATACACAATACTTGATTCAAATGATCAACACTTCATTTCATATCATACAAAGAACGCATATGTAAATGGTTAGAGGGTTACTAAAACATCCATACTCCAAAACAAGATTTGAATAGTTGAATGAATAGTGTCTTATACAAATAATAAGCAGAATGTCAGGTGTTGTGGCTGGGCTGGAACAGAAACCTGCACACCCAGCAGCTAGATCTCTAGGAGCAAATTTGGCAATGCATGTTCTATGCCTATGCTTTGTTACTTTAACAGTATTTGTCTAGTCCTAAAACCAACTCTAACAGTAAACCCAGAGCATATAACCCATTGGAGATACAGTGCCTTCGGAAAGTACTCAGTCCCCTCGACTTTTCCACATTTTGTTACATTGCATCCTTATTCTCAAATTTATGAGAAAAAAAAAATCCTCAGCAATCTACACATAATACCCCATAATGACAATGCGAAAAAAAAATGTTTTAACATTTTTGCAAATGTATTAACACTAAAAAATAATAGTATGAGATTTAAGTATTCATACCCTTTGCTATGAGACTCAAAATTGAGCTCAGGTGCATCCTGGTTCCATTGATCATCCTTGAGATGTTTCTACAACTTAATTGAAATCAAATCAAATCAAATTTTATTTGTCACATACACATGGTTAGCAGATGTTAATGCGAGTGTAGCGAAATGCTTGTGCTTCTAGTTCCGACAATGCAGTGATAACCAACAAGTAATCTAACTAACAATTCCAAAACTACTGTCTTATACACAGTGTAAGGGGATAAGGAATATGTACATTGGAGTCCACTTGTGGGAAATTCAATTGATTGTATATGATTTGAAAAGGCACACACCTGTCTATATAAGGTCCCACTGTTGACAGTGCATGTCAGAGAAAAAAACAAGCCATGAGGTAGAAGAAATTGTCCGTAGAGCTTAGAGACAGGATTGTGTCGAGGCACAGATTTGGAGAAGGGTACCAAAAAATGTATGAAGCCTGAATGGCAAATGTCGCGTCTGGAGAAAACCTGGCACCATCCCTATGGTGAAGCATGGTGGTGGTCATGCTGTGATGATGTTTGTCAGTGGCTGGGACTGGGAGACTAGTCAGGATCAAAGCAAAGATGAACAGAGCAAAGTATAGAGTGATCCTTGATGAAAACCTGCTCCAGAGGGCTCAGGACCTCAGACTGGGGCGAAGGTTCACCTTCAAACAGGACAACGACCCTAAGCACACAGTCAAGACAAGGAAGGAGTGGCTTTGGGACAAGACTCTGAATGTCCTTGAGTGGCTCATTCAGAGCCCTTACTTGAACCCAATCGAACATCTCTGGAGAAACCTGAAAATAGCTGTGCAGCAACGCTCCCCATTCAACCCGACATAGCTTGAGAGGATATGAAGAGGAGAATGGGAGAAACTTCCCAAATACAGGTGTGCTAAGGTTGTAGCGTCAAGGCTGTAATCTCTGCCAAATGTGCTTCAACAAAGTACTGAGTAAAGGGTCTGAATACTTACACTACCGTTCAAAAGTTTGGGATCACTTAGAAATGTCCTTGTTTTTGAAAGAGAGAGTACACCCAAATGTAATTGTTCTCTTGCACAGTTGTGCACCGTGGCCTCCCACTCCTCTTTCTATTCTGGTTAGAGCCAGTTTGAGCTGTTCTGTGAAGGGAGTAGTACACAGTGTTGTACGATATCTTCAGTTTCTTGGAAATTTCTCGCATGGAATAGCCTTCATTTCTCAGAACAAGAATAGACTGACAAGTTTCAGAAGAAAGTTCTTTGTTTCTGGCCATTTTGAGCCTGTAATCAAACCCACAAATTCTGATGATCCAGATACTCAACTAGTCTAAAGAAGGCCAATTGTATTGCTTATTTAATCAGAACAACAGTTTTCAGCTGTGCTAACATAATTGCAAAAGGGTTTTCTAATGATCAATTAGCCTTTTAAAATGATAAACTTGGATTAGCTAACACAACATGCCATTGGAACACAGGAGTGATGGTTGCTGATAATGGGCCTCTGTACGCCTGTGTAGATATTCCATTAAAACATCTGCCGTTTCCAGCTACAATAGTCATTTACAACATTAACAATGTCTACACTATATTTCTGATCAATTTGATGTTATTTTAATGGACAAAAAATGTGCTTTTCTTTAAAAAATAAGGACATTTCTAAGTGACCCCAAACTTTTGAATGGTAGTGTATGTAAATGTGATATTTCAGTTTACATTTTTTTTTATACATTTGCAAACATTTCTAAAAACCTGTTTTTACTTTGTCATTATGGGATATTGTGTGTAGATTGATGAGAGGAAAAAACAATTGAATACATTTTAGAATAAGGCTGTAACCTAACAAAATGTGGAAAAAGTCAAGGGGTCTGAATACTTTCCAAAGGCACTGTATGTATATATAGTGTATAATGTATAATGTGTATATTTAAGTTGTATCATACAGGGCGCATTTGAAAACGAGACCTAGGTCTCAAATCATCTGTACCCATTCAACATAGCCTAGATTGAAGTTTTTATTACTTCTAAACAAAATAACTTTTTGGGTTCTCATACGCTTACAATTTTTTTTTTTTTTTTTGCTTGAACAGTAGCTAAGATTATATTTGGTTGTGATCTTTGGAAAATAACTATTTTGGATGCAGCATTTGTTAGCTATAATGCTAACACTCACTGATGTAGGCTGTAGCAAAAGCTTGCCAAAGAGCCATTTTACTAGTTGAAGTTGAAGTGTTTTTTTAAAGTATAATGTAGTCAATTTTCGTTGATGACAAACATTATATTAAACAGGACATTCATACGGGCCTAGTAGTAGTGTAAAATGCACTCATAAGCAAATGTACTTAGTGGCTTTTTTTGCTGGTGTTCTATAAGAACTCCCACTTGTTCTGCCACCTACTTGCACTCGACCTCCTGTGGCAATGTTTGCTAAAACAGAAAGGGGTCTATACGTCTTCCCTGTTAAAATACATTTTAAAAACTACGAATTGGTTCAGGCAGCCAAAACAGCGAAATACTCCATCTAAACTTATATCGGTTCTCAATTTCAGTATGGCTCTAGAAACATATAGTTTCACATAGCCTTATAGTGCAAATGCAAAATATACATGTATAGTGTTTTAACCGGTTTTAACACAGTTGCAGCCGACAATATTTTCCAGTGACAACACATTTGAGGCATCCATTTTCCGTTTAAACACAGGTGTTCGGAGATGCACATAGCTAATGAGCACAGGTTTGCCTCTGTCTCCCGTCTGTTTTTCATGAACAAGCACTTTAACATGCAAATATGGCTGTGTGGAAACCCTAACCCTTACTCTTTACCTTTTTGGTAAAGCACACCACCTCTATGTTTACAGAAGAAAGAAAAAAACTCTTTAAAAGAAAAGAACACCTTCCCTGAAGTCAAACATGGAGGAGGTTCAGTGATGTTTTGGGGTTGCTTTGCTGCCTCTGGCACTGGGTTCTTTGAATGTGTGCATGGCATCATGAAATCAGGAGAACATTTTGGAGCACAATGTTGGACCCAGTGTCAGAAAGCTGGGTCTCTGTTCGAAAGTCATGGGTCTTCCAGCAAGACAATGACTCCAAACACACTTCAAAAAGCACCAAGGAATGGTTCTTGACAAAACGCTGGACTGTTCTGAAGTGGCCAGCAATGAGTCCAGATCTAAATCCCATTAAACTTGTGGAGAGATCTGAAAACAGCAGTGGGGAGAAGGCTCCCTTCAAATCTGGGAGAACTGGAGCAGTTTACACCAGAGGTTTGGGACCAACTGCCAGTACAGAGGTGCAGGAAGCTCATCGATGGCTATACAAAGCGTTTGATTGCAGTTATTTTGGCCAAAGGATGTGTTCCAACATATCAAGTCTAGGGTGTCCCTAATTTTGTCAATGCCATTTCTGTTTATTTTCTGATTTAAATGTATTTATTACAGAACAAAGATTTTGTAATATTAACAGTGAAATAAAGAATTGTGGAGATCATAAACTTTGGTCAATTTCAACTTATTTTTAGGGAAAATTGCAAGGGTGATAATATTTTTGACCACGACTGTAATTGAATAATCATTAGCATATCTATATTTCTATTTACAGATGTACATATGATGAACTGTGACCTCCAGGGTTAGAGCATTGTCAAATGTAGACCAGAAAATAACACTGTATGGTTTCAGAGTTGTTATATTTATTTAATGGTGATGAAGGCTGCCACGGAAACGCGACAGTTTGTTCAGACCTCTGCTGCTGAAAAAATACATTCCAACTTATATTTCAGTGAGTGCAGGTTTTTCCTTTCTTCAAGTATATGCCTTTTGAACCCAGCACCCAAAGACTTTTTGTTACTACAAATATTAGGCTGAGCACTCCAATTTTCTATGATTATTCTCAGTTCTCCCACCACAGAACTGAGATGGTTGTTGAGGAGGGATCGGGCCGGGCCAGAGTGACTAGTAACTGTGACCTGGCTCTCACCCTACCTTCATTAAAGTCTCTCTCTAACCCAGGGGAGCAGGTTTCACAGTATCCTGTAAAAGGAAAACATAGCCCTGTAAAAGCACCTTCTCCTGTGTGTGTGTGTGTGTGTGTGTGTGTGTGTGTGTGTGTGTGTGTGTGTGTGTGTGTGTGAGGCCAGTGGGGAGCACAGCTGGAGGAGGAGAGGTGAACCAACCTATTCAGACTGTTGCCGACCCACAGTTTATGAAATGTGTTTACAGTAACGGTCATGTGTGTGTGGTGTGTCACTCTCTCACACTCTCTCACTGCATCATACAGTCATGGGGTGAGTTTCCCCCTACTATGTAAAGCGCTTTGAGTACCTCAGTTGGTAGAAAAGAGCTATATAAATCAATTATTATTAATTTTGTGGGACACAAACCAGGGGTGAAATGGAATTTATTCACTGTGTGTACATTTAGGAGTTCTCCTCCCCAAAACTCTGCCCCATGTGTATATTTTAAGCAGCTCCTCTTGGATTGCCCCTTAATCCCCATTGACTGTTCACCATAGTGAGCGGCTTTAGGATACCCTGGGAGATTAACTAAACAAATACACCACCTTTGAGGGACATAAGCTGTGTTTAAAGAGAGTTAAAGACGTATAAAGGATTTGCCTTTAAAGACATCAAATTCCAAACAACCAATCCCATTTATTGGATGTGCAAAACCAACTAAAACAAGCATGTGGTTGTACCTCGTTAGTGAATGGGAAAGTATGTCAGTTTTGTACCGTCAAAAAAATGAGCTGGCGTACACCCAGAAGAATTTGTTGTGTGGAGGTTCTGACTAACGGCGAAAAAGATTTGTTCATCAGAACATTCTTTTATAAACAAGTCTTAGAAATGATTCATTCTTATGAACAAATCTTTCATGAACAAGTCTTAGAAATTGATATATTTTTGCTACATGTCACAGATGACTAGGAGTGGAAGGTAGGAATCAGGCGCAGAGAGTTCAAGGAAAAATGGCTATTTATTCAGCACAAAATTGTCATGCCCAAACAGGGCGGAAAACACTGACCAACCCAAAACACAGGGCGGAAAACACTGACCAACCCAAAACACAGGGCGGAAAACACTGACCAACCCAAAACACAGGGCGGAAAACACTGACCAACCCAAAACACAGGGCGGAAAACACTGACCAACCCAAAACACAGGGCGGAAAACACTGACCAACCCAAAACACAGGGCGGAAAACACTGACCAACCCAAAACACAGGGCGGAAAACACTGACCAACCCAAAACACAGGGCGGAAAACACTGACCAACCCAAAACACAGGGCGGAAAACACTGACCAACCCAAAACACAGGGCGGAAAACACTGACCAACCCAAAACACAGGGTAACACGGTCCGGAGCACAACACCTCCAACTCAAACCGTGAACACAAAATAGAACAAGTAACAAAAGAACAACCGAATCAGCTACGTCAGGTGCAAAACACACTAAACAGACAATAACTACCCACACCACACAGGTGGGAAAAGGCTACCTAAGTATGGTTCTCAACCAGAGACAATGATAGACAGCTGCCTCTGATTCAGGCCAAACACAGAAATCCAAAACATAGAAAATGAACTTAGAATGTCCACCCTGTAGTGCGTGACACTACAGCTTATTAGCGTGCACCTAATATGTTCCCCCTGTTGATGATGCTCATTATATATTGAGGTTGAACCAACAGATTACATGTAACAAATATGAAATGAAATAGGAAACAATTATGCGAAATTGAATTAACAATAATGTATGTTGATGCTAATATTATGTACAATATTCAATTATGTTTCTATATGATAACAATAGCGTAATATATTTAATATGCCATAAACTATTGTTTTTTAAAAACAGTTTGACTAATTAATTTGAATTAACTTAACTATTATGACACACTCTTCACTATTGTCATTGGTTACACTAATTTCACTGTTGGTCTATATAACCTGGTTCAAGTATTCATGACATCTCCCTGAGGAAGGCACAGTGATGCCGAAACGTTCGTAATACCCATTAAATTGCTGGGAGTTCATACCTGGAGTGTGCGACTTTCTTTATTTTGATAGTTTATAGTTTTGTACCTTACAACATCAAAGAAGCTCATGAATAAGATAAGATAAGTATCGACTTCCAAAGGGCTAGTCTGACCTTTCCATATGGATTATTCAGTGTTTCACTTGGCAGGCTGCTCCATCTCAAGGCTTTAATGAAACTATCCTAAGGCCATACCAGAAGACTCGATCCACAGTCCTATGAGGTCTTCCTCAGTACTGCTGGGACTGCCTAGCCTTAGACTAAAGCACAGGATCCTACACGACCCAGTGCAGTTGCATCAACCATATGCCTCTACATGCAGCTTGTGTAGTTATAAGAACTCTTACACCAAACCATGTAACACATGTGCAGCAACGCTGTATCATTTCCTAACATCAACATATCTTATGCTTTGCAGTGTGCCCTTATATAGGCATTCTCATGACATGTTTCAATACCAATTTCAGGCTCCTTACACATGTTTGACAAGGCGTTTGTTTTCCGATCGTGTTTTAAAGGCCACCCTTTGGCTTCTCATCTTTATTGAAAAGTGCCTGTTTCATTCACACACAAGCGATCGCCCATCCCCACAGGGGATCAGGTGTCCGTTGGAAGTGAAGCCAGACATTCATTTTCCTCCATGTTTTCCCTCCTGTTCTCCCCTAGACCCTGTCAGGCCTGGATCACGACCCCCATGCCGCACACTCCTTTCATTGGACGGGAGACGTGAACGTATGTCCCTTCAACACTAGTGGCCTCAGATCAATTTTACACCGCTTTGAGCTTTCTCATTTTACACATCCAATTCATGACAACTCCCTTTAGTCCTGCTATGAACCCGTACCTACTTCAACTTGAAACTCTTCAGATCAAAGGCCAATGAATAAAAGGAGGCAAAACTCATTTCCAGACCTTTTCATTTAGGGGGTTTAGATGTGTGTTTGAGTATATGATGCATAATTAATGAGTTATTAAAAAGATTAGCAAACACAAAAGCTGCTTCTAAGGCTGGACCATTTTGTGCTTTGTTTGGTTACTGGATCAATCTCTATTCAGTCGTAAGAAGCAGACACAAAAACAACCAAAAGGCCAGACATACTGTACCAAACCAGACGGCTATGGATGAGTAGTGCTTAAGGTGGCCATGTAATACCACTCAATAGAGCACAATTTTAGATTATTTCTTTATCTTAGAACAAAGATTATCTTATCTTGTGTCCTTGAACAAAGCTTATTTCACATAACAAACTATGTGACTGATGAGAGAACAATGTTATCAGTGGACTGAGAGGGCAATATGAACAGATGGATGAGCTGATTGGACATTTTCACATTTTAAGCATTTGGCAGACGCTCTTATCCAAAGCGACTTATAGGAGCAATTAGGCCTAAGTGCCTTGCTCAAGGGCACATCTAGAGATTTTTCACTAAGTCGGTTCTGGGATTTGAACCAATAACCTTTTGGTTAACACTCTTAACCACTAGACTACCTGCCACCCCATTGATTTTGCTATGTGACTGCCTGAGGCTGATTGGCTCTGACCCACTCTGATTCTCCAACAGCGGACACCCACAGATGTGAGTCTTTTCTCCCCATGTAACGACCGCGACTCTGATCCTTGTGTGTGCGTGTGCGCTTCTGTGTGTATGTTTGTATTCCAATGGTCATGTATGCTGTTTCTACAGCGTTGGTATTTGGTATTTATTAGGATCTACATTAGCTATTATAAGAGCAGAAGATACTCTTCCGGGGGCCCACACAAAACATGACATAATACAGAACATTAATAGACAAGAACAGATCAAGGACGGAACTTCAGCTTGCGGAATCAAAATCACCTTGTCTCCTTGCATCTCCTATACTCTCTCGGTCTCTCTTATCTCTCTCTCTCTATTTCTCTCTCGCTATCTCTATCTTGAGGGATAATGGCGCTGGTTGGCTCCTAACCAACTGTGCTATTTTGTGTGTTTTTTCGCATTGTTTGTAACTTATTTTGTACATAATGTTTTGCTACCGTCTCTTATGACCGAAAAGAGCTTCTGGATATCAGGACAGCGATTACTCACCTCAAACTAGATAAATATATATTTTTTAATGAGTCTGACGCAAAGGATATACTGCTTCTCCGAGACCAGGCCCAAATCCCTGTCCTTCGCTTGAAGAAAATACAAAAATACAGGGGGCAGAGATCGGGGTGCCTTGTGAGAATTCATCGGCAAGTGGACAACCCACCTCTATCGTCTGTTCTATTGGCCAACAAACAATCACTGGATAACAAACTGGATGATCTTCGTTGGAGACCATCCCACCAACGGGACATTAAAAATGGTAATATCTTATGTTTCACCGAGTCGTGGCTAAACGACGACACCGATAATATACAGTTGGCTGGGTTTTCCGTGCATCGGCAGGACAAAACAGCTGTCTGGTAAGACGAGGGGTGGGGGTGTGTGTCTATTTGTCAATAACAGCTGGTGCGTGATGTCTAATATTGAGGAAGTCTCTAGGTATTGCTTGCTTGAGATAGAGTACCTCATGTTAAGCTGTAGACCATACTATCCACCGAGGGAGTTTTCATCTATATTTTTCGTAGCTGTCTATTTGCCACCACAAGCTGATGCTGGCACTAAGACCGCTCTCAACGAGATGTATAAGGCCATAAGCAAACAAGTTAATGATCATCTAGAAGCGGCGCTCCTTGTGGCCAGGGACTTTAATGCAGGCAAACTTAAATCAGTTTTACCTAATTTCTACCAGCATGTCACATGTGCAACCAGAGGGAAAAAAACTCTAGACCACCTTCCCTCCACAACAGAGACACATACAAAGCTCTCCCTCCATTTGGAAAATCCAGCCATAATTATATCCTTTTGATTCCTGCTTATAAGCTAAAACTAAAGCAGGAAGTACCAGTGACTCGCGCAATACAGAAGTGGTCAGATGACGTGGATGCTACGCTACAGGACTGTTTTGCTAGCACAGACTGGAATATGTTCCGAGATTCATCCAATGCCACTGTGCGTGATTAGCCCCTTCCTGTACCACCTGTTCACCCACGACTGCTTGGCTACGCACGACTCCAACACCATCATTAAGTTTGCTGATGACACAACAGTGGTCGGCCTGATCACCGACAACAATGAGACGGCCTATAGGGAGGCCTGGCAGTGTGATGTCAGGACACCAACCTCTCCCTCAACGTGAGCAAGACAAAAGAGATGATCGTGGACTACAGGAAAAGGAGGGCCGATTACACCCCCATTCACATCGACAGGGCTGTAGTGGAGCGGGCCGAGAGTTTGAAGTTCCTTGATGTCCACATCACCAACAAACTATCATGGTCCAAACACACCAAGACAGTCGTGAAGAGGGCACGTCAACACATTTTCCCCCTCAGGAGACTGAAAAGATTTGGCATGGGTCCCCAGACCTTCAAAAAGTTATACAGCTGCACCATCGACTGGTTGCATCACAGGCTGGTATGGCAACTCCTCGGCATCCGACCGCAAGGCGCTACAGATGGTAGTGCGTATGGCCCAGTATATCACTGGGGCCAAACTTCCCGCCATCAGGGACCTACATACTAAGCAGTGTCAGAGGAAGGCCCAAACATTTTTCAAGGCTCCAGTCACCCAAGTAATAGACTGTTCTCTCTGCTACCTCACGGCAAGAGGTACCGGAGCGCCAAGTCTAGGTCTAAAAGGCTGCTTAACATCTACTACCCTCAAGCCATAAGACTGCTGAACAATTAATCAAATGGCCAGCCGGACTATTTACACTTTGTTTTCACCCTGCTGCTACTCGCTGTATATTATCTACGCATAGTCACTTTACCCTACCTACAGGTACAAATGACCTTGACTAACCTGTACCCCCGCACCTTGACTCAGTACCGGTACCCCCTGTATAAAGCCTCATTGTTGTTATTTGATTGTGTTACTTTTTATTTCATTTTTTATTTGATTTTATTTAGTAAATATTTTCTTAACTCTATTTCTTGAACTGCATTGTTGGTTAAGGGCTTGTAAGTAAGCATTTCATAGTAAGTTCTACACCTGTTGTATTCGGCGCATGTGACAAAGATCATTTGATTTGATTTGATCTCTCTATCCATCTCTTTCTCTCTCTCTTGTTCTGAACTTATGTTACTCTACCACTTTTCGGCATCTCTCTTTTATTAGGAGCTATCCTTCACCTTAGCTCTGCTATAGTCTTGTATTAGCAAAGTGGCCAGCTGGAATGGGTCACAGTAGACTTTTGGACAGAGGAGTGATGGGGAGAGACAGAGAAATAAACCGCTCCACCGGGTGAGAGATAAACATTTACTTTTCTATGAGTAGTTAGCATTAGCATGACATGCGGTCAAAGAGGATGGAGGGGGGAGAGAAAGAAAGGAAGAGAAAGACATTTCCATTCATCATTCAGTTTCTAGCATAGATCGGCGTCCTTTCTAATGACTCTCCAGGTGTTAGCCAGGCCAGAACAACCAGCAGTAAACCAAACTCAGGATAAAGTACCGCTATGCTGTGTCTTACACCTTTCAAACCCACTAAACTGTGAACAGGTAGTTGACCCTCAGTGAATCCATAACCATTACAGTGGAGGTTATCAGATGTGTAGGGGGAATCGGGTTTCACACACAGCTACAATGTGATTACGGCCGTATTATCCCTTGCTAACGGAATAGGACTCTAGGGGCATTTTGAGTGTGTTATAACACAAACACAGTGCCGGTTTGATGCCAATGGGTCATGAGAAATATCAATAACCCATATAGGAAGAAAAGGTAAAAACAAGCCATTTTCCCATCACTGCCTTTTTCGTGCAATTTCTTGTTCATTTGTGCACGGCAGATCCAATCTAATCCTTCTCCTTCTGTATGTGTGTGTGGTATGTAGCTCATGTGTGGAGGCAGGTAGAGATGATATTTCTTTACGTGTGTGACAGAGGCAGCCGCGCAAGGCCATGAGAAAGAGGGCACATTAGAATGCGGCGCTGTGTATCGCGCCGGCACACACTGCGGCTCCACTGACCCTAATTCATAATGACTCCATTGTCTCTCGTGACATGGATGTATATGGTGCATGAATGAAGTAGGACAGGCGCTTTAGCTGGGGAGATGGTGAGGTAATTAAGGCTCATGGATTTGTCTGCTTGGGTGAGAGACTGGGCCTGTTGGTGACTAGCTCACACACATCACACATAGCCAGACTGGCCACCCAAACAAACACAGTGTGAGACTGAGTTAAACACAACCAAAGGAACATATTACACTAATTGTCCTGTGTGATTATGCTAATGGTTTCTTTTCTACATACAAAACTAGGTTCTCAGATTTCATCAATATAATTGCCTTTTCTATGTGTATTTGTATGCAACGCAGGCTATTTGTTCTGCAAAAATATAGTGTTTACTGTATTACTATAAGCAACAGATGTCTTCGGGATCTCAGCCTTGGAAAGTGTGTCGCTATGTGTAGAGCCAAGTTCAATTCCAAACCACTGGATGGTTGAACTTAATAAGGTACTCAGGAGTTGGCGACTGTTTTTAGCAAATGTTAGGGTTAGGAATGTTGAGATGTTCTGGATCTTGAATGATTCATGTTCTGGTTGAATATCCAGGGTTTAAGGTGAGGTTCCTCCATGGTACTGTTATACTAGGGATTATCTTTGACGCACCAGACCCTCCTGTGTCTAGTACTGCCATTCTGTCTGCTGGATGGTATGTTAGCCTATACTTAAGTAATAATGCCCAAAAAGCCAGTGTTTGGAGGATATATCCTCCAAAAACCATCTTCGAGGGCATTATCACTTAAGTATAGGCTAACAAATCTAGGGTTGCTACCCAAGCCGGCTGGTCGTTCGTTCTATCGGTTCGGTTGCCGGAGATGCTACCCAGTTGTTCAGTCTTTTTGTTCTGTATCTGTGGAAGCGACTCAGTCGTTCGTTCTAAATGTTCCATTAACATACTGGCTGGCAACGTTCTCACCCCTTGCTAGCTAGCTAGCCAACGACGGCTAATTTACAGGCAGGTCAAACCGTGCAGCCAGCATAACAACAGTAGCTGCATTTGCTTAAGCTGTTTTCTAGTGACATTTATTTGTATACATCCATAACAATGAGCTAATTAGGCGCGATTTCGCCTGCCATTGAAAGTGTGCTCTCTCGTCAGGACACTGTTGTTCAAAGGAGCTAGCCAACAACATAACTAACACAATCACTTCAAACTGAATCTAGAAAAACTGCAAACTAGCTGCACTTTATTTCGTTTTACCTTTTTTAAATTGACATTTACTTGTCAATCCATAAAAATGATGCCAGCTGATTCACGATTTCGACTGGCTGAGAAACGCTGCCTGTCTGTCTCGGTCCGATTCCCGGCACGCTCATTACTATGGGACAGCTGGAGATCTAATTTGAATATTGAAACAATGTTGCAAATGTCAGAGAGACAGACAGCAAGGTTCATACAAATCTCTGCTGTTGAAAACTAAATGTAAGTCAAAAAGAAATCTGAGATAATGTCTAGATGCTTTTCTAGTGGACATCAAGTTTATAATTTACTGTGCTGTGCTGATTAGACAGTGGATTGCGCAGTCAGATGGAACAGAGTAAAACAGTCATTTTAACGTCATAGATTTAGCCGGTGGTAATTTGTAGATTATAAATTGGGTGGGTCGAGCCCTGAATGCTGATTGGTTGACAGCAGTGGTATATCAGACCGTATACCACGGGTATAACAAAGCATTCATTTTTACTGCTCTAATTACGTTGGTAACCAGTTTATAATAGCAATAATGCATCTCAGGGGTTTGTGGTATATGGCCAATATACCACGGCTAAGGGCTGTGTCCAGGCACTCTGCGAAGCGTATACCACACCCCATCATGCCTTATTGCTTAAATTGACACTGGCAGGAATGTGATTTTACCCAATCAGCATTCAGGATTAGATCTACCCATTGTAAAATACACAATAAATACCTTAACAATTGGCCCTACTACATGCCTATGATGTTAATCCTAAAATAATCACATTGATTACAAATATAGAAAACATAACACAATACCTGATATTGAATCGAATTACTTTATTTTAAAGATCCTACCTTCCAATAAGCGATTATCCTGTTCTCCACTGTGGGGCGCCAAGAAACATTGGAAGGCTACTGCGTTAAGCATGGTATGAGCAAAAACCGATACGGCGCATCAGTCTGTAGCCAAGCCTACAAATCAGCAAACCCTGCAAGACAGGGTAGAACAGTAAGCAATTGCCTTTGCCCGATGTTTGAATGTTGAATACATTGACAAAAAGTAGGAAGCAATGCAGAGTGCCACACACATGTCACTTTATTCACATGTTTAACTGAACTGTTCATTCTACACACTGGTATATCGAAATGGAATTGAACACAGGAGCTAAATGTGTAGTAAATGAACTATTTGATCTCAAGGGATGATAGAAATTACAGTAGCGGGCAATACGACTCAGTGGTTAGTTGCAAGCATAGGTTTCCACAATGCTGTATAATGAAAAACATGGTTCGTTTCAAAATACGTTATGTGTGCGTAAAGACAGCATCAACCTGGGTGAAAGGTGTAAACCTGTGACCGACCTGCGGAGATGGTATCAGATCTTTATCATCTCGTTTAGGGTCCATGGCCCTCGTGCCCAGTATGTCTACTTTGTGAAATAAATTATCTGTCGCTTGAGGAAGCACTGAAGCAGATACACCTCCTCAGGAGGAGGGATGTTGTTTTTGTAAGCGAAACGCCCATCATTCAAAATGCAAACCAATGAGACTGTGCGAGAGACTGAAACTGTACCCGCGCTGGCACAGTGGGGAACATGCATGGCCGAGCGAGAGCTGCTCTGACATGGGTTGATTTCTTCATGCTGAACTACACGACTTTCCACCGCTCCTGCTTATATTTGCCTCATTTCAAGCGACACTTAGAAATATTTGTGTCCATGCTAAGGATTTTATGAACTCGTTTTTTTTGCCACGGCACATTTGAACGACTCCGGTTCAAGGAAAGAGCTGCTCCTAGTTCTTCAGCGGTTGTTCAGCCGTGACAATACAGCGACAGCGCCGACGACACGGACACACAGCCGCGCGAGTAAAGGAAGATTTGGCACTGTCTGTAGCCGGCTGGTTCCGTGGAGTTAATTATTATTCAAATGTTCTATAAACATTTCAGAGCATATTTATGCATGGACCACGCTGTTATTAACTTGAAAATCAACAATTCAACGCTGCGTAGGCCTATGGTTACAGAAACTATTGGTGCCCAAAGAAGAGTTGATCCGAGAGAATAATTATTCATTTGTGTAGGCTGTGGTAGACCGACTACAGGAAAAAACTATTATAAAGCTAAAAATTCATGTTTATAATATATGTGACATCCCACATCTTCTGCGGTCGAAGAGGATGCTCTTGTTGCCATGAATACACGACAAAAACAATGACTGAAATAGTGTCTTTTAAACGGATCCTCAACTAATTAATAATCAAGACATTTACCCACCAATTGCAATCATTTTTATTCCACAAACTGGCATTGCTTTTTTTTACTGAATGAAAAAACAACTTTTTTTACAAATGTCAATTCAAGCCTCAGCACAATAACTGCCTCGTGAAATAATCCAATCAATGCGTTATACTCGAGCAGTCAACTAAGACATAAGGCAATTATAATTTAAAAGCCTTCAGATGTGAATCTAATTTCACTCGGTTCATTTGAAGAATTCTACCGCGCCAGACGCTGCATCGAGAGGGACCTTGACGTGTCCAAGTTCGGGAGCCATGCCGCAGATGGAAATGATCCTATGCGTTTCGCTGGTGTTATGGACGTGTGTCTACGGCCAAGAGCCGGTCTCCAAGGTGGTGTCCGACCGCTATGCGGTCTACTGGAACCGGACCAACCCCAGGTGAGTCTCGTGCGTAACCGCAATGTGTGTCAGGGATGGGCCACGGTCACAAACTTCATGCGGGATCAACTTAATTGATGACATTGGTTGGAGGTGGATGGCCCGTAGACCATATGACATTTGTTACAATGTGAATTTTAAATATTCTGCCCTACTATACTGACCATGATTCACTTGTGTATTAGCCTAAATATACATTTTATTGATGCACATTGGCAATCATTTACAAAGACGAACGTGTATGTTGCGTGACATATATCTTATCTCATCAATAAGTTTGTTATATCCTATACTGTAAATACACCAGAATGATTATTAATATTATCCTGGTTCTGCTGGATGCTTCCACAGATCTGTTGCCGCGAAAGGCTTTCATTTTAGGCTTATAATTTAACTAATGGAAAATGATGTGGCTTATCTCTCGAATGAGGGAAATCGGGTGTTAGTTTGATCATTTAAAATATTCTGTGTGTGAGTCGGATTCTTAACGCGTTCACTTTGACTGATTCGACAGTAGGACAATTATTCTGTAGCAGCAATAGCTATTGATTTCTGTTCGAATTGGCTACGAATGTATCCAAGTGTCTGTTCAACACATCTAAAATGTTGCCTTGAATAAGATTCAATATTATCAGCCAGTTTTCTTTGGAAAAATGATAAGGCGTTTGCATATGACGCACAACAAAAACCCACAACACTTGTGCCTTCTTATAACATGTTAAAAGGCTTTCCTCATGGTTGTACAATAAAATACAAGAAATATTCAGTTAGGTTTCCACCTGCCATTTGTATTTTATTGTAATTGCTCAAAGTTGCCAATTAGTGTGGTCACAAGGGTAAAGCAATGGCTGTAATTACCCACTGTAATGGAATGGTCAGATGTGACTGCTATTTGACAGAGATGCTAATTGTGCAATACTATTCTCAGGTAGCCTACAGCTTTTAGTTGACTCCCCAGGTGACTAACTGTTATTCACACTGGATGGCCTGATTCTCAGAAAATAGTTTGTAGTTTGAGTGTACCACTTCGTGTCATGCATAACATATCACCTTTGTACCTTATCAGGTTTTTCCTGACATTGACAGTTTCGGGATGACTCCTCAACATTTATGCTTAGGGAGAAGAAACTGGTCCGTTGGGGTGATTTTGCTTTGCACGGAATCAACAGATGATGCTGTACTTGTTTGTCTTTTTGTGGTAACCCTGAGGCAAAGTGTGTGCAATGAGCTAGTTAGGAGAAGAAAGAGAACGGGTGAGATATTAACGCAAATGGCATCAAAGGCAAGGCTCTCTGCCTCTCTACCTCTTTTCCTGGAACAGATAACATCTTTGATGCACTCCCATAGTGGCATCAGCTCATTCCAACAGCTCCTGCCAAACCAAAAAAAACAAAAAGCTTTCCAGCTTCCCAAGTCCTGCTCCTCCAAAGCCATGCCCCCCGTCCCGGCTACCCTGCCACCCAACCACATGCTGGGGCAGACAACGAGGTGAACACAGAGGGGTATTTCAGCAGTGCCCAGGCCCAGTGTGGTGCATGCTCCTGTGAGAGACACACACATGCTGAGGTCACACACTCTGTGGTAATCAAGCAGGCACTGGGTTAACCATCACATGGCAGCACAGAGGGGACTGTAGTCAGGGTTAAGCCCAGGGCAGAGCCTGCCTCTCCTCTGAGGCTCTGTGACGGCCATGCAACGGCACCCTGCCTGGGTTTTGTCTGAGGAGAATAGGGCTCCTCAAGTCAATAAATGACTAACTCTAAATTGACTCTCCTTTTCTCATTCAGGGGCCTAATCCAAACCCAACCCACTGTATAATGTAACCATGCACCACGCTAAGACTCAGGGGCCCCTGACCCTGCCGTTTAATATAACCATGCTCTGTGTTAGACCTTGGGCCCGTGGCCCCTGTTGGGTAATGTAACTATACTCAGCCATCAGAGCCCGAAGCCTGCTGGGGTATAGTCACAACTTCCAGATGAGGCTTTTTTTCTGACCACAGTAGAAAAACGGCACCCAACGCGGCAGCCCTGCAGTCCTGCAGTCCATACTCAGCCATTCATGAAATCCCCTACAGGGACTCTGAAATTGAAATGGGAAGTGACTCGTGAAAAATGTAAATGGTGAAGACATTTTCTATTGTTTAAAACTCATGTAGGTTGATGGTGTCATGTTTGTTGCGCGCTTAATAAACGTTGCTCCTATTTCCCTCCCAATATCTCTCAAGAAAAACCTCTCAACATTCTGATGCACTTTGTTGATACACTCCAACAGTGGGAATCAAAAGCAGTGGAACAGTAGTGTAACCATGATAAGGATTCAGTCATGCTGGGAGGTGCAAATGACTCAATCAGTGACAGTGAGGCGCTCAAGTCATTATAATCACCTTCATTAAAAAAATAATGAAGTGCTTGTTGAGGAGACATAACATTTCTGAGCTACAATGGATATAGGGTCATTCCATTTGATTTCAATCCACTTTTGACCGCATCCCCTTTGATTTGAATGAAACGTTCAGTGCTTGCCCATGGTGAAAGTGTTATGAAAGTGACTTTTTGGAGATACAGATTCTCAAAGTTGACAGATTTTGCATACCCCACCATGCCACAAGACATCACTGGAAAAGATTGAAGGTTCAGTTTAATACCATTTAACAGTTTACAAACAGGGTTGTCAAACAATGTAATAAATTATTGAATTAAAAATAATCTGAAGTGCATGCATTGTGCCCGCCATCAGTTGAGACTCAGCATACTCTTGAATACAGGGCGGGTGTCATTTCATTCATAGAAATAGAATTCATAGAATGGACCTGTCCCTTCAGACCACTGATGGCGGGCACAACACAATTACCTCAGATTATGTCAAATAGGGTCTAAACTACATGTGCGAAAATGAAAAAAAAAATCATTGTTGACCGCGTTTTCAGATAACTGACGTTAAAGGATAAAAAAAAGTTGTAAATATATATATATATAATCACAAAATTATGGAATAGTTTGACAACTGTTTTTGTAAGCATTTAAATGCTATCAAACTCAACCATTTATCTTTTCCAGTGATTAAGACATGGATGTCTCATGGTATGGTGGGGTATGCAAAATGGGTCAACTTTGGGCACCTATATCTCCTGAATGTTTTGGCATTCAGGTTCAAAAAGTCACTTGATGGCCACTTCTACTATGGGAAAATATGTATGGAAAGTTTCATTCAAATCAAAAGGGGTGCAGTCAAAAAGGGATTGAAATAAAATGGAATAACCCTCCCTATATTATAATAAGTCCGAGTGTTTTGTTTGACTTGTTAGTGACACATTTTAAGAGAGCATAATTTTTAAGTGCCCGTCTTATAGGAATGTGCTATATTGGTAGTAATTAGCTATAGAAATTGCTCGGCCACAAAATAAAATGTCTTGTAAAGATTGGAGGAGAAGGGCTATCTTTGGATGGCTGTTGGTTAACATACATGCGTGAATGTTGTGTAAACACGGTGGAGGGGCTAGTCATGCATTTTCTTCACTAATACTGTGTTAATACATGTGTAATTAAAAACACAATTTGTAAGTAAAGTTAACGATTAGATTATTGCCCATTGATGAGTTAGCATTAGAGAAATCCCCACCGGCCTGTATTTAGTTTGATAGTTGCTTAATTAAAACCGCCAGGCTCCATATGGGACACATGCAACCATTGCTGTGGCAAGGTGTTTATTTGTTGCTAATAGGTGGGATCAGTGGAGAATCATTCCTGAGTCCCTAATCTTCCTGCTGTTTGTGTCTCCGATGCCATGGAAACTGATACTCTTCCTCATCAAAGAGGCTCATTGGGTGGGACTAACGACCTGACAGCTGGGGAGAGGGATTTCAGCATTCTACAAGAGCACTGTCACCCTAGGGACTGCAGTTTAAGCTTCGTTAATGCCCCTCAAATCTTTCTACAACAGATGTGACATATTTATCAAAGACAATCAAACTACTTTTTCATCTGTCTTCCAGTTCCACTACTTTGGTATACTTTGATTTGGTTCTGCAGTCCTTGTGAGGACACCTAAGAAATGTGAAAATGACTCAGTGGCTTCTCTTTCCACCTCATAACATCCTTGCCCTTACAGACACAGATAGTTCTCCTCTCAGCGAAATGACCTTGGCTGTTTGCTTTCTCTATTCTGGTAACATTTTTAATCTCCACTTAAGAAACAATACACCACTTTCCAGTTTGTGACAAGTTGATGTTGTGATAGTTTCCCAGTGGCATTGTGAGTTTGCTCCGTTTGCATTTTTCAGCGTGTTTACCTTTGTTTTCCCCATCAGCCTTTTCCCGGCTCCCTGCTGCTGGGTTCCGCTTGGATACAAAACGGAAACAAAAAGCAGCCACGTCCAAAGATTGACTGGGTCTCAGGACCGCAACCCTCTCCCAGCCCCAGCCCAGACCGCGTGAAAGGACACTATTGTTCCTATCGTACTCAGCGGCCCCATAGCCGTCTTCTAACTATGCATGCTCTTAAAGCGAGACAGGCATATAGGGAGAGTTGGAGGAGAGGGGAGTGGGAGAGAGAAAGGTAGTTGTGGCAAGGCTCTTGTGAGGGAGAGTACGTAAGGAGGCGAAGGGGAAGGGGCACACAACGGGAGCAAGACACAGTCCACAGGGGTAACAGAAGCTTCCGGAGATGGGACACAGGGTTACCCGGGAAATAGTGGCCATGCCATGGGCCCCGTGCATGAGGTCAAAACCGGTATTTCCACACCTGCCCTTACTTAGCCTGTGGATGGAGCCGCATGTTGCAGCCATCTTCTCAGGGAACTCTTGGCGTCAGAGAGTGAGGTTATTTGTCCTGGCCCTCAAAGAAGGGGAAAATAGTCCTGTGGAGAAAGCAGTCTGTCCCACTGCTCTGTGACCCTGCACACAGAGAAAGGTGCCTTGGCCCTGTCAGTCTCTTCAAACTAACAAGGCTGCCACTGCTTGACTAACGGGGACTAAAAAGAGGAGGGTGTTTTAAGTGGGTGTCTTGTTGGTGAACATTTATTGTGTTAACTGTGTGTAAGTAGGGATTTCTCTGTTACCTTACAGGAATATTCAATATTCAGAGCACCACACAATTAATCCCTTTTTGGATAGAAAGTCTTTGCCATGCTCTTTCTGTTAAACTTTGTGCAGATCACATTCTCAGCAACTTCCGTAAACTTGTTTTCAGTCAATTTTCCGATCGGTGGTATAGCTCGGCAAGTCGGCATCCGCCATTTAATATGCGTGGGCCAGTCAGTGGATTAGAGCCAACCCTCCAGCCCCTAATCTCCAAGTCTCACTTCAGCGCTCCCAAGGTTCATTTTTCTGCTGTTTCTTAAGGTTTAAGTCTCGGCGGGGCTTTTTGTGTGCTGTTTAAATGTGAGTGGTGAAATGGCGTCCACTGTGTCTTTGTAGGCACCAGTGAGGGTATTTGCAGAGAGGCTCTAAGGGGCTTAAGAGGTCAGCCTCCCTTTGTGTGGAGACACAAAACACTTCCTGTGGGACCCTTCACCCCGCTCTGTTCTTCCCCCAGAAAGCCAGGGCCTGCCTGACCATTCACATTAATCAGGCACAGCCCCTAATGACTGCAGTAAAGCCTCTGGAACTGCCGCTTGAAGGCCCTAAAGAGTCCCTAAAGTCTCCTGACAGACAGTGTAGTGGTGTGCGGGGAAGGCTTCTGTATTGACGGCCTCTGTGCAGTAGAGTGGTGAGTGGCTATCCGAGCTTCCTTTTACAGTACGCTTTAGCAGAACAAGCCCACAATGAAAGAGGACTATGTACAGTAGGCCAAGGCCAAGGTAATGAAAATGGATGCCACAAACAGAATCCACCAAGAAAGTGTAGGGTCTGAACAGTTTCTCCTGCGGTGAGCTGCAGTAGCGTTGCGTTATCTACTGCACGCCTCCTATTGCAGAACGTTCTCCCCGAGGAAAGGAAGTCAAGGACGCATTTTGCACTGCAGACTTTAAATGGATCAAGTAAATGGAGAGAACAAATTGTCTCAGTGCAAATCAGGGGAGAGATGGGGAGAGAGAGAGAGAGTCAGAACGAGAACCGGAAGGATCTCTTTTCCCTCTGTCGACCATAGCTGAGCTCTCTGCAGCTGGAGGGCTAGAGCAAGGGTGTCAAACTCATTTCGCCCAGGGCTGCGTTCGGTCTTCAATGTGTTATACTTTACCACCGTCAAAAATATATGTCAAAAATAGTCCTCTATTCATCGTTTTTGGAACTTTTGATGCTCCCTGACTGTCGTTCATTTGAGTGATTATTAGCGATCTGGCAATAACTGTATGGAACTGTATGTATGTAGGTCCATTATCACTTCTAATGGGCCTACATTTTCTACTACCTCGTGGGCTCGATCTGGCCCGCGGGCCGAATGTTTGACACCCCTGGCCTAAAGCCTGGTTATTTACAGAGGATTGGCTCGTCCTCTGTCTTTAGTAATTAGTCATGATTGCTGTTCGCAGTGCTCAGTCTGAGATAGCTCCAGAACAGAAGGGTGTGGTCGTGACAGTTTGGCTGTTTTAGTGTTGCTAACTGGAATTCCACCAGTGCTACTCTCTGGTCTATGGCACACAGACCTGGCATGCTTGTGGCTCCCACCAGGCACATTGGCACAGGGTGCTGTGTTTTACAGACCTTAGTATATACTATTCCAAATGAATCCAAATTGTCCGGAAAGTATGCACGATATAAAACAAATGTGATTACAGCCAAGCATCCGTGTAATGCTTCGGGAACTTTATTTGGGTCAATGTGGCTTTTGAAATGAAAGAAAAAGCAAATATCCCTCTCCAAGAGGCAAAGTTTCCTAATTTCATTGGTGACTAACTTTCAAGGTCTTGTTTTTTTGGGGGGGAGGGGATTAAGACATTTTGCTTCTACAGAATTTCTTCTGTGATTGCATCAGACTTACAGACAAACAGGGTAGATGAAGTGTGTAGTATTATTTTTTCACCCCATTGTATTTGCTGATTAGATCAGATTGAATTACTGATACACTCTGAAAACATTTTTTAATGGTTGAATGTACTGTGCTCCTCCTCTTTAATTAATTTGGTTCAAGTGAAGTAAATATTACCTTTGTCTGATGAAACTTTGTTTTATCTGATGAAAGCTCATTATTTTTCATAGCATGTTAAGAGAAGTCTTATATATTGGGTTAGCTTAGTGTACGCAATGATCTTTGGCATAGTTGTGGCGTTTCAGGCACCCGTGGACAGATGAGGTAAAGGGCATCGATAATGTGATTTCTGAGTAAATTTAAAAAAAAGTGACATTTAGATATCTGGGAAGAACAATGTTCTTTTCGTTAACTTGATGTGACTTTGCAGGACCTTTAGTGTGGCTTTCTGGCCCATGGAGACAGAGAGTATGTCCTCCTATTGTCTTTGAGCATGCTCAGTGCTTTGGAACCCATGAAATATTAAAAAGCTGTTTGCGATCTCACAGTAGAGCCTGGACAGCAAACCTTCACACGCAACCAGAAGAAATCCAGGTCAGGACCGCCATGACTTTAATGCAGGGGTCGACATTTTGTCTCACTCCATAATACATACATGTTTTCTCACTCACCCCATGTTTCTTTGATGTTAAGAGACTTCGATGAAATCATATGAGTTTGTCATCACCCCAAGTTTAGCACTGTTGATTGAAATCTCAGACTGCTAGGATTTGTTCTGTCTTCATAGGTGTCTCTCTCTCCTCTTTGCCTGACTCCCAGCTGTGTCTTGTGACGGGGAGGGAAGCAGAGACCGCCATTTTCCTCCAAATTCGACTCCATTTTGTTTTCAAGAAATAAAGTCGGGTTGAGAATCCTGGGAGCCTTACTGAACAGGCTCCGCCCCTTGTTTAATTCAACATGAAGATCCTTAGGAGACAACGAACAGCTTTAGATATGATTAACCAAAGTTTTTTTGATTGTGATTTTAATGCATTTCTCCAAAAGCATGTACAACGTTAGTTTAGACTGAAAACAATGGTAGAAGCAACATAGTCATGGCTTGGCTGTGTTTGTGTCATAGCCATGTTGCGTTTGTGCCCTAGTCTAGCTTAGCATAGCTGTATCTGTGCCTTGGTGTCCGGTACCCTAGCTGAGCCGGCGGCCTGGCACCCGTATCACTCCTCACGGCAACACAGTGGGAACAAGCAGGCAGATGCTCGCAGGGCCCGGGCTGATGATCTCCCTTTATGTCTTGGCTCCGCCAGGTCCCTCAGTTATTCTAGTGCATAATTGATGGCGGAGTTAGAATAGCAGAAGTAATGCGATGAGAGGGTGCAGCCAGGCGGAGCGAGGGATCGCGTGCGTGCGACTGCAAACATTGGAGGGGACGACGAGAGGACATCTGGAGTAACAGGTCCCCGTCCTCTGGTGCGTGGAGCTCGACACAGAATGTCACCCTCCCAGCCAATCACAGCTCAACATCTTCCCACCAATAAGAAGTCTTCGCCGAAGCAGAATACTACGTTCCCCGTGAATCAGACAACCGACCGCAGTTAGCAGTCTGTAGTCTGCAGATGATGTGCTAAGTTTGTCATAGGTTTTATTAGCCTTTTCTCATATTAAATGAAACTGAAATAGAGAATGTGTAGCATTATGCTTTTACATTACATTGATTATAATTGAAGTCATTTGGCATTTTACTGGTCATGTGAATGAGCCTGGATTGTGGTGTTTATGGGTACATTGCGTCAGTCACAAGGCATTGTCTCCACCATCTTTGTTCCTTTATCATGCATTAGATGTAGCAGAGATTGGCTGTGCTGGATATCACACCTAGACAAGTCACTACAAAGAGACACTAATGGCCAAATAACCCTCCGTTGTCTACTAAACAAAGAGGCCTGGTCACAGATAACCTGTCCTGTCCCACTTTGAAGCAGTCGACTACCTTTCTCAACAAAAAACTGCAATAAAAGCTGCAGGACTTCCCCTGAAACCCATCTGAAATACCTGTGTTCCTGGTTACGATGCTGCGATCAGAGCTTGAAACCACTCAGTATCATTCCCAATAGTATTATAGTACTATGGGACAGACAAGAGGGACCAGATGTACTGGATAGATGTGAGACAATAACAACTATATTAGATCATTTTTTTTAATAACGTAGAATTTTTTCAATGGACTAAAATATATCAACGAAAATGCCTTCATTTTCAATTGATAAATGAACGTCTTTTACATTTTTTAAAGAAAACCTTTAGTTGTTAGAAATAGATAACAATTTATTTTCCATCGTTATATCATTTGAATACGACCAACAGTCATCTAATAAAGTGATGATATTTTAGTTGTACTAATTAAAACCTAACATCTATTCCATGGAATCAATCTATCCGACCAAGCAATGTACTGTATATTTATTACTATATATTTGTAAGAATCAAGATTCTCAAGGGATTGTATATTATAGCAGCTTATTAGAGGAGAAAATATTTTTTAGATTTCAGTTATAAACTCTGAGCCATGCTATGATTTGGCCAGTTACAGTATTCCATAATAACTCAATGGGCAGGTCTGTCTGGAGAAAGAAATATTACCGCTCTGCTATAAAGACTTCCTAAGCAGTGAGCACACTCAAGGAACAAGTAAAACATATTTATGAGCAGGACTTTATGATCTTAATGACCAAAGCCCAGGCCCTTTAAGTGCACTTCTGGGCAGAGATGTTTTAGGGCCAGACAAGGAACCAGCCAGGTAGTGATCATACAGAGAGGCACTACTGGTAATATTTACTGGAATTTATTGTTTTGATATGTTCATCCTCACATGGTGGCGAAAACAGTTGTAAATTGTCACATATAATATGCTACTGCAGTATCGGTGTTTTCACTCGCTAGGGCATTTATTTGTAGCCTATGTTTAAGAGCAAAAAATAAATAAAAAATCAAGGCATTCACTAAAGTGAAGCAAAAAATATATATTGGACTGTGCTAGCTATATTTCAACAATTACATTACTCCAAAATTGAAGTACAATATTTTGTTAGAAGACAACGGATTTAGAAAGATATAAAGACAACTTTTAAGCAAATAAATTAAATATCGCCAACTATTTTTTAGATAGATAGATGAGAAAGATTATTTTTTTTAACTAAAAAAATAAACATTTTCATAAGAGTCTTGTGGTGGGTATAAATCAAGTCAAATGTACAATGAACTTCTGACAAAATTGATCAACAACTGGAAAATACAAAATAATTACATTTGAATTGTTTGAAATACAATCAAGTATTTTCATTCTGATCCTCGTGCTGAGTTAGTTATTTGATAAGTTAATAACTTATGTAAAGGAGGCCCTAACCATATTTTATGGAATGAGTAAATAACACAGTCAGGTGAATGGTGCTTTCTAGATATAATGGTTATTTATCTCTCAGTCTAAGAGAAAAGTGCAGTTTTATTTAGGAAGCTGGCATTTCAGTGCTTGGATGGACCTTTGATCCAACCATGGGTGTTTCGTGACGGCTTCCAAATCTGTCACTACTCCTCTGTTTCGCCTATTGGAGCATATCGAATGATTAAAGACTGGGGAAAAAGAGAATTGATTGAAAAAAAGCCTCTGGTCTGTTAGGTTCTGAAGTCTTGTGACTGCTACTTTGGGCAATGCAGAAGTTCTGTTAGTGAGGTCAGTCACACGATACACAGGGGGCCAAGGAAGTACACCGGCTAACACATCACATACGTTTAACAACCACCAACCAAGCTACCATAGTATGACGGAGGCAGGCTCATTGGAAATTTTGCCCAGCAACATGATAGGAAATTAGGTGGGCTGAGCTAATATTGCTGGTTACAATTCTCCTTTTCTATTGGTTAAAAATGTACCATGTGCAACTGGATTTTGCCCCAATTGTTTCTGGAAAACATTGAAATAACTGATAATTCTGATAAAACTTTTAGGTAAACTCAAGGCTTCATTTAATAGATCTATATCATTGTGTTAATCATTTTGTCGTTCAGTTTCAGCTGGCAGTGTGGCTCACAGTGCTTGCCTGTGCTGGTCTAATGATCTCCTGCATTTGGTAGCTTTGTTCCTGTTATTTAAATCCCAGAGTATTTCGAATTACAAATCCTCTAGGCTAGTGTAAGGGATAGGAATTATGCAAATCGAAGCCCAAAGACAATGGAAGCGAGGTGTGATCAGTCAGAAACTCACCAATAAGGATTAAGCCAGAACCTGTGGCAACCAATGAGGCATAGAGCAGCTGCGTTTTCATTGGAGATTGATAACTGATAACCAAAAGTGTGGCAGATACACCATGTGGAAATCGTATTCCATCTGTACCCATGCCTAAAGGGAGGCCATTAATGCACTGTTGGATTTATGCTGTGTGGCAGTGCTAGTTTATTTTGGGGCATATAGCCACTGAAAAGCACAGAGCAATCATTTTAAAACAGTATCCACAACATAGTGTCCATGCCACATAGTAACCACACACGCACGCACGCACGCACGCACACACACACACACACACACACACGGGTGCCTTCCTTTTAGCCCAAGACATCTGAAGTAAATGTGAGAAGGTTATAACCACCCGTCTCTCTGTCTCTCTCTCTCTCTCTCTCTCTCTCTGTTCCTCACTTTCTTTCTCTCTTACCCTTTTTCTTGAGAATGATTTATCTGTATCCCTGTCTCTCCACATCTCTCTCTCTGCTTTCCTTTTTCTGTCTCTCCCTCTCTAACCCCTCACCCTCCTCTCCCTCCCTCCCTGCCCTGGTGTCCAGACGTCTGTCACATATGCTGACTCCCAGTCCTGGGCTGATATCAGATATGAGGAGAGGGACTTCACAGCCTTTCACTCCTCTCCTTCCCCCACCCCTCAACCCTCCACCTCCGACCCAGCTGACTCCCCCATACTGGAACGGCTAAAGTTGACCTCTGATGTCATTTCCTCCCCTCTTGGCGTGACTCCACAGGACTGATACTATGCATCGTATCGTATGGATCTTTAGTAGGCGTTTTCCCAAGTTGTATACTGTACTCTTTCCTCTGCGTCTGTTAATGGATGTGAATGTGTGATTGGATATGACTGCATATAGCAGATGCTTGTTTTTTTTTTTATCAGTATCCGGGCTGTGTGTACAGCTTGATGTGTGGTACCACAGTAAGCAGCAGGGTGTGATGTTCACTGTTTGTGGGCCTCGTATTGTGCTCAGTGCTCATGGCTGTTACAGATGCTCTTCAGATGATTGTGTGGCACGGCATGATTTTAATTTGAAACCACACTCTGGCCCAGACAGACACTCTCATCTAATCTGGTGTGGAAATGAGTCTGCAGGCTGTGTGGAGACAGAGGTCTTAAAACACACACACACACAACTGACAAGCACATCATGCCATGCATTACTTTATCCCCCTGTAAATAAGCGTTTTGACCAGAGTTTGTGATTAATGAATGTCGATAGCCGTGAATAAAGTGCAGTTTAAATGTTAACAGTGTCCTCATCTGTTTGTATTGCCCCACATGTAACACAATTCTCAGATCTGCAGTAGCCACATTATCTCCCCACATCCCTCACATCTTAGATGGAGAAATGCGCTTCAGCGTACCCCGACTCGCGGTCTCTCCCCACCAATGTCTTCCTGCAGCCTTTTGTTACGGTTCAGAATGGAGTTGACGCGTGTGAAAGCGAACGTGTTATCCCCAGCCCAAAGGTTCATTATCCGCTGCTGTTCTCACGGGGAGACAGAAAAATCACTTCTTTGTGAAGAGGAGGAAAGAGCTTCCCTCTGACCTCATGGCTGTGGTGTAATGTCAGGGGGTTGAGGTTGGCTGCTGGGGTGTAGCCACACCCACTGGGCTGATGAACTGTGGAACCCTCCCTGAGCTTGTCTTTCCCACTAGGGGAGAATCTCTGTTGCATACTCCTCAAGTCCTCTCTCCTCACCTCCTTCTCAAAACCAATTGGATGAGAAAGACAGAGGTCCCGCCCCTCTAACCTCCTCCAATGGGTTTTGAGAAGGAGGTGAGGAGAGAGGACGCGAGAAGTATGCAATTGAGATTCTCCCAGGATTACAGACGATAGCCAGGGCCCCTGCTGGAGAGACTTGGCTATGGAAACTTAGAGAACTGACTATGTGCAAGTGCTGCTTTTCACACTGTATCATTTATCATCCCTCTGCGAATTACGTGTCACAAACTGAGACTCTGAATACATCCCGTTCCTCTACAAACTGATCTCAGATTAACCCAGCTCATTATGAGAACTGCTCGTACCCCCTGTACAGCAGAGGACTGTACTGCAGCAGCATGGCTAGCCTTCCTTCCACAGTTCTCCAATTAGAGAGCTCACAAACAGATGACATAATGGCCCAGAAGAGCCTGCTGTCTTTCAGGTGCAAATTGAAACATTGTGTGTTTGCCAGCGAGCTCATCCCAGCTAGCGAACGCTAACACTCTCTCTCTGGCCACATTCCATCCTCCCGCCAAGCCCAGGGACGTCACTCACATCCCAACGCACTGTGATGGTGTTTTAAGAGTAAATATGCAAACTGTGTGATATCCAATAGGCTATCAGATGTAATTATGACACCAGTCTGCTGAAGCATCACACCCCTGGGGCTGGTCAGAGCACTGAGCAGTAGTCCCCCCTTCCCCCATGACAGCTATGTCTTGTTAGCAAGAAATGTGAAAATAGCAGCACTTTTACAGAACTAAACCTCCATGGGAAAAGCTGGTTCTGTGGGGAGAGAACTGTTAATGGATTAAGTGGCTGCTCCTTTTCCCAGTGAGGGGCTGTTTTCCCAGTGTAGGCCCTTACTGTTCATTCACATATGGCCCTCCGTACTGGGGACGCTAATAGGCATGGCTAGCATAGCCACTCAGCTTTTGACCCAGTTCCCTGGCCCTAACTTCCAGCTTTCCCCCTTGCTCTATTCATCTCCGCGGCCCGGCATTCTTGTAAAAAAAAGAAAAGTGTGTTCACTTTGGCGGCCAATGAAAGGAACCGGGGAACACGGGACTTAAATCACTTAATGAGGGGAGACAAGCAGTGCTTTTGTCCAAGTTGTACTTGAGCTGCGTCCAGCCAAAGGCCTCTAACGGGGTCTGACACCTTTTCTCAGTGGCACGGCCTGTATGTTTCAGCACATCACCAAGGGGCTACAATCCCCACTCCAATGTATGTACGTTTACACTGTAAAACATCACAGCATTTATTTGGATTTCTAAGCCATATCACTCTGTTTATTTAGCTGGGACATTCCTTCGTTTTAGGAGCGGCAGCAGGAGTGCATTTCTCGGCAGGAAGGAACCCACAGGAAGTCTGAACCACTGTAAGGGCAGGGCAGGGTCGCTCCCTGTGGGCTTGTGGCCTTGCTGGGGAGTATGAATGATTGGGATCGGAGGCCAGAAAGGCACGTAGCAGAGCCACAACCGCTCCACCCCAGCCCCGTGTGACTTCCAGCCAGTCCCAACTGTTTCACACACGGAAGGAAAACCACTCTCACTCTCCTTTTTCCTCACTTTCTCCTTTTATCACTACTGCCCTCCCCTATCTTCCTCTCACCCTCATTCCGTAGATTCTTCTTCCTCGCCTCTCTCTCTCTCTCTCTCTCTCTCTCTCTCTCTCGTTCAGTCCTGCTTTCTCTCTTTCTTAATCCTCCTTATTCCTCCTTTCATCTTTCTAGTTCAATATTTCACTCCTTCTCTCCATCTCAACCCAATCCCCATCACTCACCCCTTTCTTCTCTCTGAAATCCCGCCATCCTGCTCTGTTAGTTTGTCCATCTCAGAACTAGGACCGATGCTCACAGATGACATTTGTGCAGAGCTTCAGTAACACACACACACAGGCAGATGAGGTGTAAATATCTTCAGCGGGGGGGTGTGTAATTGGAAAGGTTCACTTTAATTATGGAATGTCATTCAAGTTTTTAGCTGCTTGCCAAATCTGGGCCCAACGTGTAAATTAGTTTCCTGATGAGCAAGGGATTTTAAAAGGCCAGTTCTTGCACTGGGGGATGGAAGAGCCGGAATGGCATTACACAAACCATTAACATATCAGCTGTAAACAGTTGTCACTGAAAAGCCGCTGTGTGTGTTTGTTGGTGTGTGTCTGCGTGTGTGTGTGGGTTCTCAACATAAGCTCATCCTAGTCATGGTGCTCAGTAAATGCCACATGATGCTGTTTTTACTAGCCCAGTTTCTTTTGCTTCCCTTTGAAATAACAGCCACCCATTGACAACCAAAACAGGTCAAAAACCCTATTAGGATGCAGAACACCTCCTTAGGCAAATATGGATTTGTCTTTGTGCAAATGTATAAAGAATGAACAGTGTGTAGTTTGCTTTGCGACCCTGCTTTGTATGGGTTTGAATGGCCTGCGACATGGCCCAGTAAACCCTGAGAAACCCGCAACATGAAAGGCTTCGTCTTTACACCAAGGAAATTATCGTGACACCTAATCACAAAAAGAGAGAGGGAAAAAAATCCCACAGGAGCCCACAGCAATCTCCCCGGGTTATCTTGAGGGAGCGTGACCTTTGTGACATTGATAGGATTTCACACACACACACACACACACACACACACACTTTCATTAGCCCTCTGTGGTGTGTATCTCTTGTGCTTGGCTTTGTAGAGGTGGGGGAGATGGATGCCTTTTCTCAGCTTTCTCTCTCTGTTGTCCTCAGTCTTCCTTAATGGTCCTTTAAGAGAGTGAAACTGATGGAAAACTGACCTTAGATCAGTAGCTAACATAAAGCCATCTCCTTGAGCCAAACTTCTCTTTATTATCACCCAGTATTTTATACACCCAATAAAAAACGTATAAAATGTGTTTTGCGTTTACCTTGAAATATTTGCAGACTGGTCAAATTCAGCGAAGCAGCCATTTGAAAAGAGGCATGCCTGTCGGCAGTTGGCTGGATTGGGACCAGTGAAACCAGCCTCCACTCTCTCGCTCTGTGTCTCTTTCTCTCCCCCAGTCAGTCTCTCCATTCCTCTTGACAGGCCTTTCTCATGTCAGGCCAAACATGTGCTTTTCCTTAATGCTGGCGGACTGATAACCCAGGGTACCTAGAGCTGGAGGCTCACAGACAGCTATTTTCCATGAGCAGTAAATAAAATAAACAGTTGGCTATTTTTTTTGGGGGGGGTGTAAGGCCAGATGGATGAGGTGTTTTAAATCAGCGGAGCTCCGAGGCTGAGCAGGGCCCCGCTGAATGTTCTCTGCACCCCTAGTGGACTGACGTTACCTCAGGAGGGAGATGAGAAGAGGAGAGTAGAGGAGAGGAGGATAGGAACTCACCCCATATTTCTATCTACGTGTATATGTCTCTTTCTTGTTCCCAAGATCTTTTCATCTCGATTTTGTCTGCGGAAACAAACACATTCATTATTAGCTGCCCGAATCATCCACAGTGAAAAGAGTCTGAGCTTTCCAAATCCAGACTCCATCCTTTATCAACGTGTCTCTCCATCCAAGCTGTTCACTGTGTGAGTTTCTGATCTAAGATGATCTAAGTCTGATGTGTAATCCCAGCCACCTGGGTGTGTGATGGAACAGTATGAGCTTATCACAACCATCAGCCTCGTCTGGTTAACAGATACAGAAATACAGCTGGGAGGGTGTCACTCAACACACACAGTCTTGTATACACAGATGAGCATGAGTATCTGTGTGTGTGTATATGTGTGCGTGTGTGTGTGTTGGTGAGTGTATGTTTGCCATACTAGTAGAGCATAATTTGGAAATGTTTGTCAGAGTGTATCAGTGTCAGATTTGTAGGTCAGCAGTGATGTCATCAGGCCGTGATCTGCTGACCACTCCCCTTTGGCAGTGGGCCAGGTCCTGAACGTCATTCACGTCATTGGACATGGACAACAAAGGCCCCTCTGGCCCCTCTCTTTGAGAGAATGTCACTCGCCAAACAAAACCAGCAACGCTTGTTCATAACACGCCTGTCAACCCCCAAACAAAACCCAGCATCAGCCTTTCACACTGTGACAGTCATCTCCTCAAACAAGTCCAGCCACCTCTCTCTTCCCCCCTCTCTATGTAGTGTAGTATTTAGGGGGCAGAGTACCACTCACATTAGATCAAAGGGGGTATCAGATACATGGCAGCGGTCCCGACCCTGATACCAGCATCTCCTGTGTAGTGTACGAAGTGGTTATGAAAAGCCCATTGTGCCCCTGCAAGCATGGTGTGGAGATAATTAGTGTGTACACCACCATGTCGGTCCTGGTGTGATCTCCCTGTTGGTCTCTTTACGCCCGGCCTTTTGTGAGTCGTGCGAGAACTGGGAAGAGTCGGGGGCTCTGTGTAGATGTGTAACGGTTTTCTTTAGGTGAAGTAGGGGCGGACCAAAATGCAGCGTGGTTGTTATTCATTGTACTTTAATAAAGAAACTGTACACGAATAAACTAACAAAACAACAAACGTGCGAAAACCTAAAACAGTCCTATCTGGTGCAAAACACAGAGACAGGAACAATCACCCACAAACACACAGTGAAACCCAGGCTACCCAAGTATGATTCTCAATCAGAGACAACTAATGACACCTGCCTCTGATTGAGAACCATACTAGGCCGAAACATAGAAATACCCAAAACCTAGAAAAACAAACATAGACTGCCCACCCAACTCACGCCCTGACCATACTAAATAAATACAAAACAAAGGAAATAAAGGTCAGAACGTGACAAGTTGTGCTATCAGAGACCGAGATCAGCGTTCCTGTCTGTCTCGTCTTCTTCTCACGGCCAGATCAGCGTCTCACAGCCCTCCTGCTTTACAGTCTGGTGGGCCGGTGGCTCCAGGATCGGGTGGCACTGCCCCTGTGTGTGCCAGGGAATCCTTAGGTGTTAGGTTCACTAATGTTGTTGCTTTATGCCCTTAAGAACTGGCCTGGTGCCAGGTTTATTGTTGAATCTCAGAATGAAGGAGGTTGGGGTGTCACGTTCTGACCTTAGTTCCTTTGTTTTGTCTTTGTTTTAGTATGGTCAGGGCGTGAGTTGGGGTGGGCAGTCTATGTTCTTTTTTCTATAATTTGGGATTTCTGTGTTTGGCCTGGTATGGTTCTCAATCAGAGGCAGCTATCAATCGTTGTCCCTGATTGAGAACCATACTTAGGTAACCTGGTTTCACCTTTGAGTTGTGGGTGATTATTTTCTGTTTTGTGTCTGCAGCAGACAGAACTGTTTCGGTTTCATTTCGTTCTCTTTGTTGTTTTATTCTTTAGTGTTCTGAGTTATAATAAATATCATGAACACTTACCACGCTGCGCATTGGTCCTCCGATCCTTCCTACTACTCCTCCTCGTCAGAGGTACTGTAAAACCATTTATACAGAGTCTTCAGAAAGTATTCACACCCTTTGACTTTTTCCACATTTTGTTGTGTTACAGGCGGATTAAAAATGGATTAAATTGAGATGTTTTGTCACTGGCCTACACACAAGACTCCATAATGTTGAAGTGGAATTATGTTTCTATATTTTTTTACAAATTAATTCAAATGAAAAGCTGAAATGTCTTGAGTCAATAAGTATTCAACCTCTTTGTTATGGCAAGCCTAAATAAGTTCAGGAGTAAAAATGTGCATAACAAGTCACATAATAAGTTGCATGGACTCACTCTGTGTGCAATAATAGTGTTTAACATGATTTCGGAATGACTACCTCATCTCTGTACCCCCACACATACAATTATCTGTAAGGTCCCTCAGTCAAGCAGTGAATTTCAAACACAGATTCAACCATAAAGACCAGAGAGGTTTTCCAATGCCTCGCATAGATTGGTAAGCAGACATTGAATATTCCTTTGAGCATGGTGAAGTTATTAATAAAACGTTGGATGGTGTATCAATACACCCAATCAAAGATACAGGCGTTCTTCCTAACTCAGTTGCTGGAGAGGAAGGGAACCTTTCAAGGATTTCACCATGAGGCCAATGGTGACTTTAAAACAGTTACATAGTTTAATGGCTGTGATATGAGAACTGAGGGATCAACATTGTAGTCCACAATACTAACCTAATTGACAGAGTGAAAAGAAGTAAGCCTGTACAGAATACAAATATTCCAAAACATGCATCCTGTTTGCAACAAGGCACTAAAGTAATACTGCAAAGAATGTGGCAGAGCTATTCACTTTTTTTCCTGAACACACAGTGTTATGTTTGAGGCAAATCCAATACAGCACATTACTGAGTATCACTCTCCATATTTTCAAGCATAGTGGTGGCTGCATCATGTTATGGGTGTGCTTGTAATCGTTAAAGACTGGGGAGTTTTTCAGGATAAAAAATTAACTAAATAGAGCAAAGCACATGCAAAATCCTAAAGTAAAACCTGGTTCAGTCTGGGGAGATGAATTCACCTTCAACAGGACAATATAAAAACAAGGCCAAATCTACACTGGAGTTGCTTACCAAGAAGACATAGAATGTTCCTGAGTGGCCGAGTTACAGTTTGGCTTAAATATACTTTGAAATCTATGGTTGTCTAGCAATGATCAACAACCAATTTGACAGAGCTTGAATTCTTTTGAAAATAATAGGAAAATGTTACACAATCCAAAGGTACTCAAGGATATATATATATATATATATATATATATATATATATATATATATATATATATATATATATATATATATAGGCCTTAGTTAGTACAAGCCCAGACCAGGGTCCCATTCCTGCAGTCAAAATACCAAATCCCCCTCTAGTGGCCTCATGGGTGGAACGTTATTAATAGTTTTCATAATTCCATAAACGATAAACATCTTTTTATTTTAAACACTGAAAAATCTGGTGTTTCTATGTTTAACGGTTTTGTTATATTTCAGTCTTCTGTGATGTATATAAAGTGTAATATTGGAATGCAAACTCAAAATGTAATACATTTCAACTCTATATCTGACATGGTACAGGCGTCTTCTTTTTTTTTTAAGCCCATAACCATGTGTGTGAGGTGTATACTTTAGTTTCAAAGTAGATTTGTTTAAGACTACCAAGAAACACTCTGTGTGACCCTGATTTAGCCCACTGCAGTAAAAGGTTAACAGATCAACTTTGACAGATACCGTACTTTGTTCCTTCAGAATTGTGTTTACCTCCGTTTGGGCTGGATAACACCAGATTGTCTCCTCATGTAATGAGCTGATTTGAAATGCCTTTCCCGTTTCAAGACACAATTTATTTTATTGTGGTCTTGGACAAAACAATATGAGGTGTCTTATCATTGCTTTGATGCCTGGTATGGCTGTGTAGACAGTGTGTGTGGAGGTGTGTGTGTTCCCTTTATCAGCACACAGAGATGAGAGGGCCTGACCTTATCATAGGGAGTAACTTTGCCTCCTCCACACACACACACACGCGCGCACGCGGACACACGCACACACACAAGCTGGGCGGCTCATGTGCGTCTTTTGTTACCTTAGATCAGAGGCAACACTCCCAAACAGCTCAATACATCATAGGGTGACGCTCTTTGAGAACACACGATACCTGGCAGTGTGTGGGAAGCCAGCCAGACAGCTGATATTGATAACAGCTGGGCTTCAATACAATGTGGCCAGAGCAGTGGCTTGATTGGTACCGGCATTGACCTGTGGGTTCTAAGATAGTTCTGGTGGTGGGTCGTGTTGTGAGGCAGTTAGACCACTGAATATTAGACTTCTGTCTTTGGTATTCTAGTGCTCTGACCGAGAGTTCTAGGGCACTGAGTTTTTCTCATTCAGTTCCTGTGGTCAGGAAAAACTTAGGACCATATTCCTGGTCAGGGCACTGGCTTATCAAACAGAGGTGTGTGCTATTCTGTGCATGTAAGTTCCCCACCAGTCTCTAACATGTGAGGGCATGTTTTAACATGTGACCCTTTAGCAACATTTTCTCCACTGTCAAACCTAACTACCTTATATGAATGAATAAATAAAGGTGAAATAAATACAGTGCCCAGCAGTCCACTGTCTTCAATCGACCCCGAGAACAATGGCCCATGTGAGTCATTGACCACTCTACTCTACTAATCACATTTTGTCACCAGAAGTCCTTGGAATGCCTCACAGTGTGTGACATCATGTCATTGCTAGCACATTCCTCGGTGTCACCTCAGTTTAATCACCCTGAGATTTACTGTGGCCTGACCTTCTGGGGTTATTATGGGATGTGTGGAATCGATTGTTCAGAGTGCTGCGGGGTCAGGGTCTGGGTTAGGGCTACTGGTCATTTAGGGCTACTGCTATGTGCATATTCTCCATTTAGCTAATGGACCTCTTGCCATAACTACACTCAAACAGTCAGAGAAGAGTTATAGCTCCCATTGTCTTCATGTCTTTTTAAGTGGTGCTATTCCGGTCCTTAAGAGCTGCAGTGTATGCAGGCTTTTGTTTTATCCCAGCACTAAATCACCTGATTCAGCTAATTGTGATTAGACATGGTCTTCAATCTTGAAAACAATTAGTGTTACTATAAATCTGGGCTGGTGTAAAAGTGTGCACACAGTGTGGCCCTTCACAACTGAAATTGCATTTCTTTTTAGCATGCATGTGACTCTTCTACCATTTTGCCCATCTAATACAGGCCAACTGTACATCGCCAGTTTCACAGGTTTAGGGCTCCATGGCTAAGTACAGTAGGCTATGCATAAGGCTAACATCTGTGATGCATTCCGCTCCCATTCACACATGTGGAGGATCCTGTTGTTAGTACAGCAGCAGCTCCATAGCCGATAGCTGACCCTTAACGGTATGGATTAGCAACGCCACGCTGGCTCATACATGAATACGATGTGTTGAGAGGAGCTAACAGGCTGGGCACTGGTGTGTGTGTGTGTGGCAGGTGTGGTGTGAAGCCTCCTGACATACACTCCCATTCACACACATGGTTTATATACTCTGAAATACACACGCACGCAGGCATACACGCACACACTGCACACACACACACATGCGCGCGTGCACCCACACACACACACATGCGCGCGTGCACCCACACACACACACGCAAACACATGATGGTTTCAATCGGACAGATTGTTGGTTATGGATGGGCCGGGGTCCGTGTGCCGGCAAGCGGCCCAGTTATTAGAGGAATGGACAAAGGAGAGGGAGAGAGAGAGAAAGATAGAGATACAGAGAAAGAGAGAGAGAGAGACAGTGAAGAAAAAGTAGCCCTCTCGGGAGCCATCCATTGGGCCTGTTTATTCCATTGGAACGGAATCCTTAAGGAGAAATATGGCCAAGCCTGTACAATAGCATACAGTCCTGCTGCTTTCTAAGCTATGAGAGATAGTATCTTTAGGATTGCTTTGAGCACACCTGTGTGTGTGTGTATGGGAGTAAGTTTCCCATCTGTGTGTGTTCACATGTGAATGTGTGAGTGCGTGAGTGTTTGCAAACTGCAAGTGTGGGTGTGTGGGAAGTGTGTGTCGGGCTAGTCCGTCCCTTCTATCTCTGGGCCATTGTTTAGGAAGTGAATCCACGGCAGACAGGGCAGAGACAGACGATGTGGCTGTGTGTCAATACTTACACTTCACTGTTTGGATAACGGATTACGAGGGATGAGAGGCAGAGATCGACTGAAATGGAATGAGAGCGGAGAGAGGGGGAGAGAGAGAGAGGGAAGGGAGTGTTCACTGCTCACACACACGTAAACCAGTATAGAGGCTCGCTCCCTCTTTCCCCCCCTCCGCTCTCTCTGTTAATAGTTGGTTTTCCAAGCTGAGGGTTATGATAGCATTTGTTCTTCTTGAAACAGCTGCCCTCTGTCTCGGGCACATGAAGAGGTGGAGGCAGGGCTGTGTGTAGGGAGAGTGGGGGGTGAGGGCTCTGGCCTGGCTCTTAACCAGGCCTCTAATCCACCCGGGCATTCCCGCTCAGGGGAAGGTGTCCATTTGGAGAAGGGGGCTGTCAACATATAGAGATCTTCCATCCACCCCTGATCCCTCTCTCCCAGTAAGCCCTGTCGCTCTCTCCTATCCCTCTATTCCAAGCCTCCACAGACCACATTCCCACATTCCTCAGATAAAGCAGTTGGGAGCTGCTCTTCCTCGGGGCTCGGGGCTGATGGAACTGGGCTAAGGGCTGGGGAAGCGTGTGAGTTGAGGTGCGTTCCTAAAGCCCCCACTAAAGCTAAGATAAGGCATATTTCCCTTCCTCATGAGTGCCAGACAAAATTTGTTTCTGATCTGTTCCCTAGACTTGGCCTTGACAGCTCAGGGTATGCTACCGGAACCACTAAGAGACAGAGAAGAGAGAGGAAAGAGAGAGAGATAATACTTTCTTTTGTGGGATATAATGACATGGGTGACAGAATGGCTGTAACATATGGAATAGCATAGCTCACTTTAATATACAATGAACAAAAATGTAAACGCAACATGTAAAGTGTTGGTCCCATGTTTCATGAGCTGATATAAAGGAACCCAGAAATGTTCCCTACGTACAAAAAGCTTATCTCTCAAAAATGTTGGCCACAAATGTGTTTACATCCCTGTTAGTGAGAATTTCTCCTTTGCCAAGATAGTTCATCCATCTGACAAGTGTGGCATATCAAGAAACTGATTAAACAGCATGATCATTACACAGGTGCACCTTGTGCTGGGGACAATTAAAGACCACTCACACAACGCTAAAGATGTCTCAAGTTTTGAAGTAGCGTGCAATTGATTTGCATACTGCAGGAATGTTTATAACAGAGCTGTTGCCAGAGAATTTAATGTTAATTTCTCTATCATAAGCCGCCTCCAATGTTGCTTTGGATATATTTTTTTGTTTGTTTGAATTTTACCCCTTTTTCTCCCCAATTTCATGGTATCCAATTGTTTTAGTAGCTACTATCTTGTCTCATCGCTACAACTCCCGTACGGGCCCGGGAGAGACGAAGGTTGAAAGTCATGCGTCCTCCGATACACAACCCAACCAAGCCGCACTGCTTCTTAACACAGCGCGCATCCTACCCGGAAGCCAGCCGCACCAATGTGTCGGAGGAAACACCGTGCACCTGGCAACCTTGGTTAGCACGCACTGCGCCCGGCCCGCCACAGGAGTCGCTGGTGCGCTGATGAGACAAGGACGTCCCTACCGGCCAAGCCCTCCCTAACCCGGACGACGCTAGGCCAATTGTGCGTCACCCCACGGACCTCCCGGGTCGCGGCCGGTTACGACAGAGCCTGGGCGCGAACCCAGAGTCTCTGATGGCACAGCTGGCGCTGCAGTACAGCGCCCTTAACCACTGCGCCACCCCGGAGGCCCTGCTTTGGAGAATTTTGCAGTACGTCCAACCAGCCTCACAACCGCAGACTATGTGTAACCATGTCCTCACCAGGGTCTTGACCTGACTGCAGTTCTGCATTGCAACCAACTTCAGTGGGTAAATGCTCACCTGCGATGGCCACTGGCACACTGGAGAAGTGTGCGCTTTACGGATGAATCCCGGTTTCAACTGTACCGGGCAGATGGCAGCCAGCGTGTATGCCGTTGTGCGGGCAAGTGGTTAGCTGATGTCAACGCTGTGAACAGAGGCACGGTGGCGGTGGGGTTATGTTATGGGCAGGCATAATCTACCGAAAACAAACACAGTTGCATTTAATCAATGGCAATTTCAATGCGCAGAGATACTATGGTGAGATCTTGAGGTCCATTGTCGTGCCATTCATCCACCGCCATCGCCCCATGTCGCAAGGATATGTACACAATTCCCGGAAGCTGAAAATGTACCAGTTCTTCCAAGGCCTGCATGTCACCTGTCATGTCACCCATTGAGCATGTCTGGGATGCTCTGGATCGACGTGTATGACAGCGTGTTCCCGCCAATATCCAGCAACTTCGCACAGCCATTGAAGAGGAGTGGGACAACATTCCACAGGCCACAATAAACAGCCTGATCAACTCAATTCAAAGGAGATGTGTTGCACTGCACGAGGCAAGTGGTGGTCACGCCAGATACTGAATGGTTTCCACGCCCTTACTTTTTAAAAAAGGTATCTGTGACCAACAGATGCATATCTGTCATGTGAAGTCCATAGATTAGGGCCTATTTGAATTAGGGCCCATTTTCAACCACAGTCCCTGGGCAGGTTTTTACTGATACAGTGTTATTTGAGTTGTTAATTGGATTTGTTCGGACATTTCTTGAATTTAGGTTTGGATTATTTGTGAACTAGTAATAGAAGGTTTTCTGCTCGCCCGCTTCATAACATTAAACTGTGTGACCAATAAACTTGGTTTTGATTAGGACGCCGTCAACTCCATTGCTCTCACTCGTTTATCCATCTCTCCATTCCTTTAAACCTGTATTCCTCTGTCCTCTGACCACACCATGTGTGCCCTTAACAGTGTCCATCTGCAGTGTCATGGCAACCTGAGCCCAAACAGTGACGCCCTGTGTGTTTCAGAAACCACTCGAGGGCGTTTAAGATCTCATTGAATGTAATATCATCCCTGAGTATACTGTAAACTGTCAACACCATCCACTCACCATAGTTATCTCACCACAGTTATCTCACCACAGCCCGACACCTCCCCATAATGTAGCCCCGGCACCGCGGGCGGGAGCCCACGAGTTTGTTTGGGAAATATTCACACCTGGATCTGTTACAGTGAAGCTTTGTTCTTTCTCTTTCCTCTGTCTTCCATCCCTGGGGGGGGGGGGGGGGGTTGGTGATAAAGCCAGAGCCGTGGATAAACCCAGGGTAGAGCAGGCTGGCTTAAACCTGGGCAGAGTATCGACAGCCTCCTGGTCTAATCTACTCTGTGTTATGACAACACACACATATCTAATCCTCATTCCTACGGTAACACTGACCAGCAACCCCGTCCTGACTTTGGTAAACTGTCAGTCAGTTACAGTATAGCCATGGTGTCTCTGGTCTCTGCTTGGGTTTACAGTCACTCTTGGATTGCAGTGGCTGTGGGTGTGGCAGTGCGCGTACCTTTCAGGCATGCGTGTGTATGTTTTTTAAAATTTAAATTGTACCTTTATTTAACCAGGCAAGTCAGTTAAGAACACATTCTTATTTTCAATGACGGCCTGGGAACAGTGGGTTAACTGCCTGTTCAGGGGCAGAACGACAGATTTGTACCTTGTCAGCTCGGGGGTTTGAACTCACAACCTTGCTGACTAGTCCAACGCTCTAACCACTAGGCTACCCTGACGCCCCGTTTAATGTGGACGTGGCAGCGTTTTACCAGTGTGTTAATGAGATGTGGTGCCAGCCTAACGGTGTCTCTTCTTTTCATCTCCGGTGTCAGATCCTGCAGGAGAGAGAGAGAGAGAAATAGGAGAGGGAGATTGTGGCGGTGGGGGGAAAAAGCCTTTCGTGAACTAACACTTGCACGTTACTTTTTCCCAGCTAGCTCTGACTTTGCTGACAGCTACTGTACTTTATTGAGGAAAAATGTACTCACTATGACTGTGATATGTGGTTGTCCCACAAGATGAATGCTCTAGCTGCAAGACGCTCGGGATAAGCGTGTCTGCTAAATGTAAAAATGTAAACAGACAGCTGCATGTTTACTCCAAACAAGGCTCTCATTTACAGGGACATCCATCCCCTTCATAAAGAGGAATCTGGGAGGAAACACCACTCAATGTCTAAATTACAGACGCAACTTGGACACAAATATTCATCAGCATAGCTCAGGATACAGTGGATATACTGTACAGTTGGGGCTCCCAGACTGGTGGCCTGCTGAACACATTTGGCCTACGGTGGATTTATTTGGGTGGCAAAAAAACATTAGCGTTGGACATAAAAGACTGCAAAAACACCAGGAAATCAGCTCCAAGTGATTTTAATTTATTATTCCCACTCATAGTATTCCCACGCATAATAGAGAGACGTGATTGTGCAAAGGCTTATATAGGATCAGTCTCGCTCGCTCTTTCTTTCTTGTTTTCTATCTCTTTGCCTCTGCAATCGCATATGTAATATTTGAATCAAGTCCATTGTCACGTTTTTGGGATGATTAGTTGTTTTGGGTCTCTTCATTTTGCAACGTCTGTCAACGTTTCTTCCCCAACCTCTACCTCCCTATCTGTCTCTCCCTTTCTCCACTCCCTCGTGGTCTCCCTCTCTTCCAGACTGATATTGGGCAGAGTGGACACAGCTGTTTTGTAACCCTTCACCAGGGTCTCTCTTTGCTCCTGGAATCCCCTAAACCCCTCTCCATTCCGCCTTTATTTGTACCAAGCTCTGCTGAGAAAACAAGCCCATCCATAGAATCCCTACACACACACACACACACACGCAGACACACGCACGCAGACACACACACACTGACACACTGACACACACACACACACGCAGACACACGCACGCAGACACACGCACACACACACAGACACACACACAGACACACGCACACAGACACACACACACAGACACACGCACACACAAACACACACACACACACACACACAGACACACACACACACACACACAGACACACGCACACACAAACACACACACAGACACACAGGATTCAATAAGGACTGCCTCAATCAATGAGACACATAATGGCTTCAGAGACTGACAGAGAGACAAAGAGAGCAAAAAGAAGGATGGGGGTAAAAGGAATTGAGAGGAATGTAGATGTAAGGAACAGACTGAGTGAGACAGGGAAATGGATGTAGGTAGAAGAAAGGGATAATAAAAAGAGAAGGAAGAAGAGTTGAGGCAATGTTACAAGAGAGAAGAGACAGAGAAGGGACACAGAGGCAGATGTTCATGTGTTTTAGAAGGTGAGAAAGGGGTGAGGAGGGATAAGGTAAAATCCCACTACTGTGGTCATTTGCACTCTCTTCACGTTCTGCCTGCCTGCCTGAGTGGAGAGCCTTACTCCAGATCTGTTAGGAGTTGGAAAGGGCACTGTTATTCTTCCAATTAAGCCCCAAACCAAACATGCCGTCTCAGTTTCAGCGCCTGCGTCCGTCTCTGTCCCCCCATCCAACCATCTGTCTTAATTCTGACAGCTTCGGCCCTGGACAGGAAGACACAGGTATGTAGGAAGATGCACCAGAGGCCTGTATGCTGTATACACACTGCCAGATGGGCCCAAATCGGGATTCATTTGGTGTAGGATTCACAGAACTGTGTATATAGCTAAAGAGTCCGACTGTCTTTGCCTGCAGGGTGTGTGTGTCCGACCAGTGTGTATAGGTAACTGCCAAAATAAAGGAAACACCAACATAAAATATTTTCATAGGGCTTTGGGCCACGTGCCGCCAAAACAGCTTCAATGCGCCTTTGCATAGACTCTACAAGTGTCTGAAACTCTGTTAGAGGGATGTGAAACCATTCTTCCACGAGAAATTCAATAATTTGGTGTTATGTTGATAGTGATGGAAAACGCTGTCTCAGGTGCAGCTCCAGAATCAATTGGGTTGAGATCTGCTGCCTGACACACACACACACACACACACACACACACACACACACACACACACACACACACATTTGTATACATGACTCTAAGCATGATGGGATGTTAATTGCTTAATTAACTCAGAAAACCACACCTGTGTGGAAGCACCTGCTATCAATGTACTTGGTATCCCTTATTTACTCAAGTGTTTCCTTCATTTTGGCAGTTACCTGTATATGTGTGTGAGTGTACTGGGAGGGGCTGAGGCTGCTATATAGGGTCCCCTCCTGTGTGTCCTCAAGGCAAGAGTTCTCAGCCGACGCCCCCCTCATGCTAACAGGCCTGTGAGAGGCTCTTCACACAACTCCAACACGCTCGAGGGCCAGAATTGCCTTGTGACAAGTGTGGAGGGACAAGAGCCAGCAGGCACAGAAGAATGCAACGCAGACTCCACTTTGTGTGTGGTTGTGTGTGTGTCCGTCTCTTTCTGAGTGTGGTGTTTAAATGGAATTGTACTGACTGATTGTTTGGTTTGCAGTACTGCTTGTTTGCGTTCAGCAGACTGGTCCCTCATCATTTACTCTGTATGACAAATTCTCTATTCCTCATTGTTGTGTGTGTGTGTGTGGTATCACTCCTGACCTGGGTGGGATCACTGAGGGAATTATGGGGATTAGTGTCTTTACCGGTGGTGAGAAAAGGCAACATCATCAGTCTACCTGTGACAGCCCTGACACAGTCCCAGGGTATGGTCTGCTGGCGTAGTAAAACTATAACCATACCTCAGGGGTCCCCAACTGGTGGCCCCGGGCCGAAATTGGCCTGCTGGTGAGTAATCCCTCCTGTGTATAGAGTGGACCAGCAGAGTCTATTCTACCTGGCAGATCATCACTCACTGCTGTCTGAGAGAGAGGAGCTTTGTGAGGGAGGATTATGCTGGGTTAGGGTTACTAACAGGGTTAGGCTGGATTAGACATTAATGATGACCTCTTGACCTGTGGCTGTAGAGTCCGTTCTTCTTCTGGGGTATCAAATGTACAAAACTGCTATAGCTTTGAGCCAGAGATCTTCATGGTCAGGTCACATGATCAGGAAAAACTCATTGGCCTTCAAATGAGATATTGGGGTCTATTGATTGATCTTCCTCTTTTGAAACGATCATTATAGATGACACAGTAGCCACCCTTTGACACACCCTATGCATCAGTATAACATACTTGGGTGTTGTTATAAGGATGAACACACTACCTACGACGTGTTGAGCACTTTAAGTGTGCACTGTGTGTTCCTGTGTGTTCCTGTGTGTGCAATGGGTGCCGTGTGTGTTCAGCCATGTGTTTTTAATGTGTATGTTGACTGACGTGGGTTCACAGTGTTTTTAAACCCTACCCACTCCCCCTTCCACACACACACACGCATGTGAACACACTCTATTTCATTGGTGGTCATGGATACTGTACGTTGATCTTTGAGACCCTTGTTCTGAAGCTTTCTGCTACAGTTTTTAACACAATTGACGGCCTACCTTGTGCCCCTGAAAGGAAGGATAGATGTCTTTGCTAATAAAGTGTCAGCTTTACACGGAAACACGCAAACCTAAAATATACTCCTTCGCCCTCTCTGACTCACAGAACAATCCAAGGGACACTCCAAGGCCCTTCTCTCCTGGATGAAACATGTCTCTTTTCAAACCACAAATCGATGGCTAGAGTTTAAAGGCTTGTTTTATTTTCAGTCAAATTTACCTCAACCAAAATTGGACTTTTTTGTCCAGTGGGTTCCATGAGTTTATCTGTGTTAGTCTATATTCCAGTATGTGAAGAACATATAGAGCATGAAGAACATATATAATATATAGAACATGAAGAACATATAGAAGATGAAGAACATATAGAACATGAAGAACAAATAGAATATGCAGAACATATAGAACATGAAGAACATATGGAACATGCAGAACAAATAGAACATATAGAACATGAGGAACATGAAGAACAAATAGAACATATAGACTATGCAGAACATATAGAACATGAAGAACATATAGAATATGCAGAACATGAAGAACACATGGAAAATGCAGAACAAATATAACTTATATAACATGCAGAACATATAGAACATACAGAATATGCAGAACATATAGAACATGCGGAACATGTGGAACATATAGAACACGCAGAACATATAGAACATGCAGAACATATAGAACATGCAGAACATAAAGAACATATAGAACATGAAGAACAAATAGAACATATAGAACATGCAGAACATATAGAACATGCAGAACATAAAGAACATATAGAACATGAAGAACAAATAGAACATATAGAATATGCAGAACATATAGAACATGAGGAACATATAGAATATGCAGAACATATAGAACTTGAGGAACATATAGAACATGAGGAACATGTACAACATGCAGAACATATGGAACATATAGAACATGCAGAACATGGGGTACAAGTAGAACATGAGGAACATATAGAATATGCAGAACGTATAGAACATGCAGGACATATAGAAAATATAGAACATGCAGAACATATAGAACATGCAGAACATATAGAACATGCGGAACATACAGGACATGCAGAACATATATAACATATAGAACATGCAGAACATGTAGAACATATAGAATATGCAGAACATGGGGTACAAGTAGAACATGTAGAACATATAGAACATGCAGAACATATAGATCAAGCAGAACATAAAGAACATGCAGAACATATAGAACATGCAGAACATATAGAACATTAAGAACATATAGAACATGAGGAACATATAGAACATGCAGAACATATAGAACATGCAGAACATATACAACATGAGGAACATATACAACATGCAGAACAAATGGAACATATAGAACATTACATTTACATTTAAGTCATTTAGCAGACGCTCTTATCCAGAGCGACTTACAAATTGGTGCGTTCACCATATAGAACATGCAGAACATGGGGTACAAGTAGAACATATAGAACATGCAGAACCTATAGAACATGCAGAACATATAGAATAGGAGGAACATATAGAACATATATTCCTCTGGCAGACATATCAGTGTGGATGACGGATCATCACCTCAAGCTGAACCTCGGCAAGACGGAGCTGCTCTTCCTCCCGGGGAAGGACTGCCCGTTCCATGATCTCGCCATCACGGTTGACAACTCCATTGTGTCCTCGTCCCAGAGCGCTAAGAACCTTGGCGTGATCCTGGACAACACCCTGTCGTTCTCAAATAACATCAAGGCGGTGGCCCGTTCCTGTAGGTTCATGCTCTACAACATCCGCAGAGTACGACCCTGCCTCACACAGGAAGCGGCGCAGGTCCTAATCCAGGCACTTGTCATCTCCCGTCTGGATTACTGCAACTCGCTGTTGGCTGGGCTCCCTGCCTGTGCCATTAAACCCCTACAACTCATCCAGAACGCCGCAGCCCGTCTGGTGTTCAACCTTCCCAAGTTCTCTCACGTCACCCCGCTCCTCCGCTCTCTCCACTGGCTTCCAGCTGAAGCTCGCATCCGCTACAAGACCATGGTGCTTGCCTACGGAGCTGTGAGGGGAACGGCACCTCACTACCTCCAGGCTCTGATCAGGCCCTACACCCAAACAAGGGCACTGCGTTCATCCACCTCTGGCCTGCTCGCCTCCCTACCACTGAGGAAGTACAGTTCCCGCTCAGCCCAGTCAAAACTGTTCGCTGCTCTGGCCCCCCAATGGTGGAACAAACTCCCTCACGACGCCAGGACAGCGGAGTCAATCACCACCTTCCGGAGACACCTGAAACCCCACCTCTTTAAGGAATACCTAGGATAGGATAAAGTAATCCTTCTCCCCCTCCCCCCCCCTTAAAAGACCTAGATGCACTATTGTAAAGTGGCTGTTCCACTGGATGTCATAAGGTGAAAGCACCAATTTGTAAGTCGCTCTGGATAAGAGCGTCTGCTAAATGACTTAAATGTAAATGTAATATAGAATGTGCAGAACATATAGAATATGCAGAACATATAGAACATGCAGCATATATAGAACATACAGAACATATAGAACATGCAGAACATATAGAACATGCAGAACATATAGAACATGAGGAACATATGGAACATGCAGAACATATGGAACATGGGGTACAAATAGAACATGTAGGACATATAGAACATGCAGGACATATAGAACATGCAGAACTTGAGGAACATATAGAACATGCAGGACATTTAGAACATATAGAATATGCAGAACATGAAGAACATATAGAACATGCAGCACATATAGAACATGAAGAACATATAGAACATGCAGAACATATAGAACATTCAGGACATATAGAACATGCAGAACATATAGAATATGCAGAACATGAAGAACATATAGAACATGCAGAACATATAGAATATGGAGAACATATAGAACATGCAGAACATATAGAACATGCAGAACTTGAGGAACATATAGAACATGCAGGACATTTAGAACATATAGAATATGCAGAACATATAGAACATGAAGAACATATAGAACATGCAGAACATATAGAACATTCAGGACATATAGAACATGCAGAACATATAGAATATGCAGAACATATAGAATATGCAGAACATATAGAACATGCAGCACATATAGAATATATAGAACATGCAGAACATATAGAACATGCAGGACATTTAGAACATGCAGAACATATAGAACATGAATAACATATAGAACAATCAGAACATATAGAAGGCACGAATGGTAATGTGTAGAGATGATGACATACAGGCTTTATGCATTTACTGTTTCAGGATCACTATGGTTACTGGGCAGTTAGGGTTTTAAGATGGTGTAGAGGTTAGCCAATAGCCATGACAGTGAGCGCCTGCAGCAGTGTTCTGTTCTGTAGGGCTGTAAGTGAGCTGACAGTAAGGGTTAAGATGGCTGCAGCCTCCCTGCTCCTCTCTCCACATGGGGTAGATGAGGGACTAGCATGCCTGTCATTCACAAGGGGGGTGTATTTATGTACACACCACTGTGCTCCAGGCCTGCTGGAACTGCACATCTCTCTTTCCTCTTCTGTCTCTCTCTCACCTGCCCCTATTTTTCTCTTCTCTTTCTCTCTCTTGTCTCTCTCCCTCTCACACACTTGTTCTTCTCTCCTTTCTCCTTCCTCTATCTCTCTCTGCCTCACGCTTTATCACTAACTCGCCTATCTCTCTCTCGTTTTCCCTCCCTCTCTCTCTGAGGCAAGGACACTTAGTGACTGTGCAGAAGTGAGAGGAGAGGAAAGGTGGCGTTTGCACAGCAGGGTAGTATCTCCACTCCAATAACAATCACATCAAGTGGTGTGGTAAATGAGGTGGCCCATGGTTCAGTGTCTGGGGCTAATCACTACAGTCGGTTCACTAAAACCCAGTGATAATGATTCAGCACACAGCCCTCCTTCTGAAACTGGCAGCAGTACATAGCCAAAAAGCCTGCCCCCCCCCCCCCCACACACACACACACACACACAAATAAATGCACTCACGCATGCACATTCACACGTACACATAGCCTACACATTTTCACACAGCCTTTTGTGTGGATGGGATTGGTATAGACGGAACCATGCCCAGATGAAAGGAAGGCTCTTTAACCTGAACATGTGCTCAGCTCTGCCGTCCATAACGATACTGAGATGAGATCCAAACTGCTGGGTCAGGCTTAATAACACACATACACTGATCAAACACTGAGTGGATGGATGGTCTGAGGGAGACAGAGCATCTGTCTTACTCTACGTCTCTATTCCTTTGGCGTCGTACCTCAGACAGAGAAGTGTCTGACTCAATGTTCTTTGGGATGGAAACTGGCCTGTCATGAGGTGATCTATCAAAAGAACCTCTCTTGCTCTGTTATTACCTACTCTATCACCAGAAAGACACTGTACATCCCTGGACAAATATATAAACAGCCAGTGACATGTGGCTTGTATTACCCCTTAGACAGCTGGCCCAGGATCAGATTTGTTTCTTTTCTTTTAATGGTTAGTGTTAGGGCTGGGATTGGGAGAGCTGATCTGGAATCCGTTTTGAAGGACAGAGAGGAGGAGGATGAGTCAGTGTTGGCTTCAGTGAGGCCTGAGCAGGTGCTGTAGGGGCATGTGACCAGCTGGTAAAGGGAATGTCTGGGCTGGTCCCCATGACATCGGGGGTGGGCTGCTTTTATCTGGGCTGGTCCATCCATGACATCGGGGGTGGGCTGCTTTTGTCTGCTGGATCTTGGCCTGTGATTCAGGACCGGCTTTTGTTCCTGCTGTCCTTTGGCCTTGATCTCAGAACAATATGAGCTGCATCGCTAAACTTTCTGTGTGTGAGCGTTTGGCTATGACACTCTTTAATGGGACCACGGTGTGAATATTAGCTGTGGGTTGCCGTTTTATATAAATGTTCAATTTGGATATAAAACTTGCCCTTTGAAAAGTCACAATGGCTGAGTTTGAGATGATGTCCTCCTGGATAAGATGATGTCCTCCTGGAGTGGTAAGGGTGAAGAAAGGTGGGTTATGGGGCCTAGAGGGGTGCGATTGAGGGGGGCAGGTGTTGTGACTTGGCGCTGGCATGCCTGGCACTCTGAGGGGCGCTCTATGTTTAGCCCTTACATGATTTTACATGTGCTGTTTTTTCTGGGCCTGTTGCTGTTTGTTGACAGAACAGAATGGTTCCCCCTCAGTGGCGGCCGGACCACCCCCTCTTACACTCTAACAGGCATCTACCGACCCCTCTCTGGTTCTACGTTACCCATGTTACATCTGACCTGAGCACATCCCTCTTTCCTTCCCTCTCCTATTCCCAATTTGCTCCTTCTTCCCCCTTTTCTCATCCCTCCTTTTCACCCTCTTTTTCGCCTTGCTTCTCTCTTTTCTGTTCTCCTCGTCTTTCGCCTTTCCGACTTTTCCCAACCTTGAACACAACAAATATCCAACAGCGTCATTTAGTTTTTTTTACCATCTTCCAACAGAACACTATTACTCAACTTAGTCAATGTTACCCCACAGTGATATGGGTAAGACCTCACTAGTGGATGACTGGTGGTGTGTGTGAACGCTGTGGAGCCTTGTCATGGGTGGGTGATTGAGTCCAGACGTTGTATTTTTCTTCTCTCACCACTATACAGGGTTGGTTTGGCCCAGGGCAGGGCGGGTTGGAGTTCCCTGGGGTGCAGTAAAGTGATAGGGTGGCGCGGGGGTTTCAAATCCCCCGGAGTGACGGGTCAAATGTCAAAACTCCAGCCCGGTGAGGGGGATCAGGGTCATGTTAGTCAAACACGGACTAAGGTAGACCCTTCCTGTATAACTCACAGATGCTTATACCATTACTTTGTGTCTGTGTATGTATGTATTAATTTGTGTGTGTGTGTGTGTTTGTGTTTAATGAGAGGGCTGGGCCACTCTGTTTGCTCTAAGCCTCATGGATCCACCATTTTAAACTTCCCCTTCCGTCCCTTAGCAGCCCCGCCACCTACACAGCAGCTCCTAAGATGGACGACCCTGGAGTCATCCCCGTCACCGGGCTCAGACATTGGCCAAATACTGAGGCCCTAGATGAATAATGGTCTGTCAGTGACCTCTCACCCCTGGCCAGGCTCTTATGTGTCAGATTGATATCCTCCTGAGTGGAATGTCTGATAGTGATAGGGAGCATCTAGCCATCTAGACAGGCAATCTATTTGGGATCCAAGCTCATGCTCCATCATTGATGTTTCTGTTTTCTGTAGATCTAGGCGTCTGTTTCTATGATCTAGGGCTATATGTTACACCTGTTCTGTCCAAGGTGTTGAGTGTGCCATATTTAGTAGGGTTATTTTAACAAGGCTTGGGGTTCTCCAGTTAAGTGGCTTCTGAGCTAGGCGGAGAACACCCTGAGATCTCTCTGTGTGTGTGTGTGTGTGTATCCTTGAATTTGAGCACCCTGTGCGTGTAAAAGAGGTAGAGCACAGCTCTGTCATAAGTCAGTGTGATGGCAACCTGTGTGAGGGTCTGCCTCGAGACCAGGGGTTTATGGTATGAGCTGTCAGCCCCTGGGGTTAAGCACTGAGTGAGTGATGGAGCCCTGCTGTGTCTTTGTGTGTGTGTGTGTGTGTGTGTGTGTGTGTGTGTGTGTGTGTGTGTGTGTGTGTGCCTGTTGTGTATGTGTGTGTTGAGTGACACTCACTCCATGCTGCCTATTTGACCCTTTGACCACCAGAATAGCATCATCATTCATTAACCTGTCCTGTACTGTGACTTAACTTCTGATGTCATTCAGGGAAAACAGCTTAGTATTACTGTAAACTTCTCTTTCTGTTTTTGTTTCTCTCCTTAGCACTCTAGTTCTCACTCTCCTACTCTATATTCTGTCTATATTCTCTCTCTGTTGCTCTCATTGTAATATTCCTGCCATGTAGGACCTACCTCCCACAAACAGCAATGGGTTTACAATCTAAAATCCAGTTACTCTCGCCCTTGTCTGACAAGCTCAGACAAAACCTTTTGTTCCCAGGGAAATTGACCACAAAGAAAAGAGAGAAGTGTATTTTTTTAAATAGTTTCTATTTTCTCATCCATTTTTGCTGTCAACACCCAGTCTGCCCCTTTCTCTCTCTGTGTGTGTGTGTGTGTGTGTGTGTGTGTGTGTGTGTGTGTGTGTGTGTGTGTGTGTGTGTGTGTGTGTGTTTGTCTGCACAGATGTGCGTGATCACTGATCAGTGGAGGTAATGATGTCTGAACCATGGCTGGTGGTGGGGTTGGTGGCACAGGTTCCCAGTGCTATGAATGATCGGCCGGGTGGATGGGGGTCAGGTCCTCCTGCCCTGAGGGAGAGGGGGAACACCAGGCAGAGGGAAAGATAGACTCCATATGCTGACATCAGAGCCCAGGGTCAAATGACCAGATGTATTAGCCTCTACCCTGTGGGGCCACAGTAGTGAAATGACCTACCTAAAGAGCTCCTCCTAGAGGTCAAGGATATGAACTACATACCGTGTGGGGTGTGTGCTTGTGCGAGTGTGTAGAACACACAACAAATGTCAGGAGAATAGATATCAAGGAAATATTTTAAAACCCAAGCACAGAGACTGTGGTCTGTAATACACATTGCTTTAAGCTATGATTGTTGACTCATAGGTTGTCAATGGAAAACAATGTAATTATGTGAGAGACAGTGCAGTTGAACCTTGAAATGTTTGCTCCCATGACCATTTAGTTTGTATTTAGACAGTTGTTATAGTCCCATTATGTGGTTCGGGACAGGTCAGCAGTTTCATGTGGTCTGGGCAGGGAAAGTGTCTCCTCTTTTCTCCCATTGTTATAAAACCATTGGAATCTGACCTTGCTCTGACCCCACTGTAATCATGTGTTGTAGAAAACACCAGGAAGGCTTTCTCTCTCTCTCCCTCCTCCTCTCCTCCTCTGAACCAGGGTGTAAACCATTCATTACCCGTGCTTGGTCACCTGAGCGAAAGAGAGCGGGAGAAAGAGGAGCAAAGATAGGATTAGAGGAGTAAAAAGAAGGATTATCGTTATGAGTGTGCTTTGTTAAGAGTACTTGCCCCTGAATCAGACATGAGCCTGTCTAAGTGGCTGTGAGTAATTCAGCCAATCAAGCGTAATTAATCCCAAACACGACAGTGCTAGGATTTGGGTGTCTTATTTTTTAAAACTCTTATTGGCTTTACATTGAACAACTGAATTAACAAATGAAGGTGTTGATTTCTTAATCACGTTGTCGTCAGTTTTAAAGCCTGCGTTATTTACTTCCTGCTACATTTATGTTCGTTGTAAGAGACTTTGAACGTAACCAACATTGTTTTTTGTGCAAAACTCCCAAAAGGACTCTGAGAAAACGCCCATGTCCCAGTTGAGCTCTGTCTGTGCGTTGTGAAGCATTACTCTAGCCTGAAGACATTCACAAAAAGATTGAAAACTCACACTCGAGGTGCTAATGAGCTTCAGACTGAGACATATGTCTCGGCATTATGGTTCAAGAATATGGCTCAGTGTGGATCGATATTGGGCACTAATCACTCACAAGGAAGGCTCTCTCAGTGTATCTGTGGTGAGCATACTCTCCAGGAGGGCCAGAGTAATCCTCTCTGCTGTCCCTGTTAGCTCATCTGACGTAAATCTTCCGCTCGTCATGTTCAGAAAAGTGACCACTCCTCACCTCTCGGTCAGACGAACATCGAGCCGAACTCTCTTCTCTAATCCGTGTTAATCTTTATGGCAGGTCTCAGGCCAGATTTGAGTGACAGTTAGGTGAGAGCATCTACATGTACACACAGGTTGACTTGAAAGGTAGCATTAAAAGCTTAAGGAGATGGACAGACCATGCTGGCTATCCCACAGTGCCTCTGGCTGAGGAAGTGATACTTACTGGTGGCTTTCTGTGGTTTGGTTGCCCTCTGTCAGTTATGGTATCAGTGAAAGCCTCTGAAACTGAGGCTGATTGAAGCCCTGCTGTGTCTGCCTGGAGCCACAGCACTCAGCTGGAGCATGAGAAAAGTGGAGAGAAAACAAGGCTTTGGTTTCATGTTTGACCAGGCTATAACTAGAGAGAAAACAAGGCTTTGGTTTTGTGTTTGACCAGACTATAACTTGAGAGAAAAATTATGAGAATCACACACATTGACACACTCTCACACATAATATAGGACACACACACACACACACACACACACACACACACACACACACACACACCAAACCCAGTAGTACAGTCACTAATCCTGCAGCACATTTGCAATCCGTATAATGACAACCTGATACCCCCAGCAGGTCCCAACCAACACACACCACCCTTTATACAGGGTGGCAGGGTAGCCTAGTGGTTATTTTTTTTATTTAACCAGGCAAGTCAGTTAAGAACAAATTCTTATTTTCAATGACGGCCTGGGAACAGTGGGTTAACTGCCTGTTCAGGGGCAGAACGACAGATTTGTACCTTGTCAGCTCGGGGGGTTGAACTTGCAACCTTCCGGTTACTAGTCCAACGCTCTAACCACTAGGCTACCCTGCCGCCCCGTTATAGCGTTGGACTATTAACCGAAAGGTTGCAAGTTCAAATCCCTGAGCTGATAAGGTACAAATCTGTCGTTCTGCCCCTGAACAAGGCAGTCAACCCACGGTTCCTAGGCTGTCATTGAAAATAAGAATTTGTTCTTAACTGACTTGCCTAGTTAAATAAAGGTAAAATACATTTGAAAAATATGCCTCTTAAAGCCTGGAAATGTACGTGTCAGTGAGAACAGCTGCACTGCCGTCCAACGCAGGCTCCTCTCTCACCTGACCCTGAATCAGTTCTGAGTGTACCTTTCCCACCTGGAAAGGTTGTTAGGTGGGTGTAACATCTGCTCCTTGGCCTGTGTGTCTCAGTCCTTACTTGAGAAACCTCCCACAGAGCCAGAGTGAGTTCACCCGTATGGGATCATCAGTGCTCAGCATGCACAGGCGCGGTCTCCAAGCCTGTTCCCCCCGGCCCCAGTGTGTCAATGAACAGAGGTGGAGTATTGAAGACATCCGCAGTATGTCAGTGATACCGAGCTCGGGCCATTAGCGACTCTTGAGACGTGCCGGCCATCCTATCCCAATCTGGCTCCACTAAAAGCATCAGAAATGCAACCGTATATGGCGCCTATGGGAATTTGTGTTTCCCATCACTCCACAGGAATGAATACCTGGCATACCTGGCAGTCTGAAGTGTCTCTGTCTTTCACAACACATCTGGTTGCATTTTCTCTAGTTTAGGGCTTTAGTTCACAAACATTTAGTGTATCTTATGTTATTCCCCTTTTCCAAGTCATCACCGACCTGACATGACACACTAGGTGAGAGCTACATAATGAAGCTCTTGCGTATACTTTACCTATCCAACAGTGTGAGATCAGTGATGACATCAAGACCGGTAGAGTCATGGAAATGTGTGATAGTAGCAATACTATTAGACCTTGTAGTCTTGAAGACTCATAACCCTTCTGCTTTCCTTCCCAGGTTCTACCGGGGTGACTACCACATCGACGTGTGTATAAACGACTACCTGGACGTCTTCTGTCCCCACTACTTGGACTCTGTCCCAGAGGAGCGGACAGAGCACTACGTCCTCTACATGGTCAACTACGACGGCTACAGCTCCTGTGACCACACGGCCAAGGGCTTCAAACGCTGGGAGTGTAACAGGCCCCACTCCCCAAACGGACCCCTGAAGTTCTCCGAGAAGTTCCAGCTCTTCACCCCCTTCTCTCTGGGCTTCGAGTTCCGCCCTGGCAGAGAGTACTACTACATCTGTGAGTAATGGTAATCTTTATGGTAATTTAGCACATGCTTATAGTCAAATAAGCTTAAAGTTAACAAAAGCATTCAGTATAAAGTACGGGAATCAAACCCACAACTCTGCTGGTGCAAGCGCCATGCCCCAACAAATTGAGTTATCAGGGCCATGTATGCCTGAATACCACTCATTTACATATCATAGAAAAACACAGTTGGCACCACAGTACAGGAATACAGGAATGCTTTGCTTAAAGGCAGAGAGAGAGAGCTGCCACAGTCTTCCTGCATGGCATGGGCATTTATGATATCAGTGAAGAGTTATTATGTTGTGGGCTCTGGCTACTATGGAAAAACACAACATACTTAGACGATTCAAGGGTGTGATGTGAGGCCAAGCATTTTGAGGTCCAAGCATGGAACTGACTGCTGGGGGGGGGGAAACAATAGCAAAGTAGAACTGTGTTTTGTTAGTCCTGGAAAAGAGGTTCATAACCCAACATTTGCCAGAGGGAAAACATCTCCATTCTCATGGTCTCCATATGAAGAGACTTTGTTACAAACTCGCCAGGCTCAACTTTCTGCTGCTCGTGAGAAGGCCTCTGGAACACAAGCATCTGAAGCCATGTTTTTACAAGTCGAATCGGAGCCCTACAAGGCAGAGATCTGAGACTAAATAAGAGATCGCACCGGGCGGCCTGCTAGGCTACAGTATTTCTGATTCCTCTTACAGAGATGGCTTCACTTAGGCCTACTCCTCAGTAGCCTCAGCCTCGGCCTCAGCTGCACGCCTCAGACCCCAGTCATGTGATTTAGGAGAAAGCTGCCTGACGAATCGGCAGTCCTTAAAGGCACATGATATGATGACCTGCCCAATCTCCTAGGATGTTATTCTACTGGATTGGATAGATTGAATAAAGGATGGTGTGGGGCAGGTTATGGACTTTACGTTAGGATGTCTCTCAGTCTCTGTTTAATGTGCTAATAGGAGAGCCAAGATGGAGTCAAAATAGCCATCAAGTATATATTGCCATACTGGCTTTTACAGTGAAACTGGGGGAGAGAGAATGAGAAAGAGAGACTGGCCACATGGCCTGAAGGCATTTCCTTCCTTGCCCCAGAATTATTATTCAACAGTTAAAGATTCACTCAGAAAAGAGGCTGTTTTTCACCAAGAACACGTCACCTGCGAGGAGGATGAAATAACAAAAAGGCGTGTACGTAATCACACCCCGGGGAACATACCGAGGTGTACACTAATCTGCTCCAACGTCCCTCTATGCAGTTCCAGAAAAGCTGGATATCTCACAATAAACCATGTGATATCAGTTTCAGTATCACATTGCATGTGTCTGATCTGTCAAGTATGACTAAAGAGTTACATTGTCAGATGATACTAGCACATGTTGTAACACTACTGGACAATAGAGCTGAGAACTTAGAGCAAGTAAGTCAAGTGTTTGGGGGTTGACATGTGCCGGTGACAACGACTCAGCGCAGAGGACAGACAGACAACCCTTTGTCCCCCCCCGTGGATAGTTAACCCCCCAGGCGACGAGAGGAAAGGAACGGGTGCGGTGGGACATGGGGTGGGTTAAATCAAATGGCTGACACCTGCGGTTGGCCCTGGGTCTGTCCGTCCGTCTGGCAGACAGATGTCTGCAGGAAGCTATCAGGGGGATCAGAAGGGGTGTCCTGGGGGGGGGGGGGGGGGGGTCAAAGTTCAGCATGTCCTGATGGCTGGATGTGAACCCGGGCTTCTCCCAGGCTACAGCTGCATGTTTTTCTAAAATAGCCAATGGGGAAGTGTGATCCAAATCTCAGGGGATAGAAATCCAATTATCTGGGGAGACAGTGGAGAGTCTGTCTCTCTCTGTGTGACTAGGGCTGACTGTATGCTGTAAAGCTTCAAAAGCCCAGGTCCTACTCCGTACACAGTCTGAAGATCTACATAGATAATGAGATAAACCCTGTTCAACAGTGTGTTTGTTCCACTGTCTAGGGTTTTGCTTTGTTCCGACAGATACAAACTGATCACAAGGGAATCATCTGATCCCATCGTATTTATATCAGATCTCCAATTCATCTCCGGTCTATACCCCAGACTTAAGTTACACGGCATATGAGCCCCTAGCTTGTGTCTGGTCATGTGTGTGTGTGTGTGTGTCTGGTGGTGTGTGTGTCTGCGTGTGTGTGTCTGGTGGTGTGTGTGTGTGTGTGTTCGGGAGTGTCTGCATGTGTATAGTGTGCGTGGACGTGTGAGAAGTTTATGGGATGGTGTGTGTTCACGAGAGGATGCTAATCTCCTCCACTCGGCCGCATGGCATGACTAACCTGGGATCTAGTGTCGCAGCGCGTGAGACGGGGTCGTAGAAAAGCAGCTCACGGCTGTGTGGGGTATTGTGGAGTCCAGGCTCTGTCTCTGTCTGTCTGATTGACTGACTGGGAATAGAAAGGGAGCTAGTACAGTCTGGCCTGAGTGCCTGCCACTGTAGGGGTGTGAGGTAAGTTACACGATACTCGCTGACACAGACAGAAGAGCCATGATTGACGCCACACTGCCAATATAACTCTCCACATCAAGTTCTAAAGACAATTTTTATCATATTTCATAGCCACGCTAAGTGCTTTAAAATCGTAACCTCAGTCTTCAGTCATGGAAATACTGACATGGCTCGTTTTTATCAGGAATTGACTGCCAGTATCATTCACGGGGAAGAAGAGTGTATCAAGATAGATGATAGGCTATAGGACACTCTATAGACAAACTGTATTGCTCTCTCTCTATCTCAAACACACACACACACACACGCACACACACACGCACACGCACATGCACACACACCCACACACAAACAGCATGATGGTGCCCTGAGGGGTGGGGGTTTATGTCTAGATTAAGAGCAGCTTGAGGCCCCAGGCAGGCCAGGAAATGACAGGGTCAGAACATAGGGGCCCATAGAGTTGGGGGTTGCTGGGTGGGAGAATAAGAGAGGCATTCTATAGAGGGGAAGAATACAGTCACGGTCAGGGTCTGTCAAACTAGCAACAAGAACAAGATCTCAGTCACAACCTACTTTCAGAATAGAAGTGAGATAGGGACTTCAGAACTATTGCTTCTCAAGACATCACACAATGTGAAACACCCGCAGTCTAGTTTGTCACTTTGGTGACTACGTCCTAGGTGACATTGTCTAGTTGTTGACAGGTCAGAAGGTGAAGCGGCCTGAGTTGAAGTGACCTGCCACCATAGGGATTTAGTGAAGCAGCTGTCATATTTCAGTTATCCAGAGTAGACGTCTGTGTTTCAGTGTTGTGCTACTTTACTGCTAATAGAACCCAGTGGCAGGTGTTGACGGCCTCTGCAGCCAATCAAATCATTCATAGCAGATGGTGATGTTACTCTGAGCCAATCAAATTCTGTGTTGCAGATGTGGACAGCATTTGGAGCCAATAGAAGTTTGAGTAGCAGGTGCAGACAGTTCTTTCAGCCAATAGACGTTTGAGTAGCCGGTGTGGATGTCTTTTGAAAGCCAATCAAAATTGAAGGGGGCAGGTGTTTGTGTTGTTTAAAGCTAATGGAAGTCTATGTCGCAGATGTTGCCCTCACTCAGTAGCCAATTGAAATGTGTTTCAGGTGTTGATCAACATTGCTAATTCGTAAAAGTGGCCTACACTATGCTACATTCATCACAAGTTGCATCCTTTCAGAACCTAGAATAATAGTGAAGACATCAATATGAAATAACATAACGGAATCATGTAGTAACCAAAAACATGTTAAACAAATCAAAATATATTTTATATTTGAGATTCTTCAAATAGCCACCCTTTGCATTGATGACAGTTTTGCACGCTCTTGAAATTCTCTCAACCAGCTTCACCTATAATGCTTTTCCAACAGTCTTGAAGGAGTTCCCACATCTGCTGAGCACTTGTTGACTGTTTTTCCTTCACTCTGCTGTCAAACTCATCCCAAACCATCTCAATTGGTTTGAGGTCGGGGGATTGTGGTGGCCAAGTCATCTGATGCAGCAATCCATCACTCTCCTTATTGGTAAAATACCCCTTACACAGCCTGGAGGTATGTTGAGTCATTGTCCTGTTGAAAACAAATGATAGTCCCACTAAGCGCGAACTAGATGGGATGGAGTATCGCTGCAGAATGCTGTGGTAGCCATGCTGGTTAAGTGTGCCTTGAATTCTAAATAAATTATAGACAGTGTCACCAGAAAAGCACCCCAACACCATAACACCTCCCCCATGCCTTATGGTGGGAACCACACATGCGGAGATCATCCGTTCACCCACACCACATCTCACAAAGATGTCCATTGCTCATATTTCTTGGCCCAAACAAGTTTCATCTTATTATTGGTGTCCTTTAGTAGTGGTTTCTTTGCTTATTTGAGCTGTTGCCCTAATATGGACTTGGCCTTTTACCAAATAGGGCTACCATGTCACAACACAACTGATTGGCTCAAACGTAATAAGAAGGAAATAAATTCCATTTGAACTTTTAACAAGGCCCACCTGTTAATTCAAATGCATTCCAGGTGACTACATCATGAAGCTGGTTGAGAGAATGCCAAGAGTGTGCAAAGCTGTCATCAAGGCAATGGGTGGCTATTTTAAGAATATCAAATATAAAATATATTTTGATGTTTAACACTTTTTTGGTTACTACATGATTCCATATATGCTATTTCATCGTTTTGATGTCTTCGCTATTATTCTACAATGTAGAAAATAGTAACAATAAAGAAAAATCCTTGAATGAGTCGGTGTTCTAAAACAGTAGTGTGTGTCTGTACAGAATAGCTCTCAGGTCTTTGCTGTTAGCGTTGAAGTACGTAAGCATTGTTCTTAACATATCTGAAATGTTTTCACAGCTTCCACCATTGCTGACAATGGAAGGAGAAGTTGCCTACGACTGAAGGTGTTCGTCAGACCAGCAAGTAAATGTATTTCTGAAAGAACATGCCATTCTCTATTCTTTCAATCTGTGGACAACTTTTATTGCATTATGTGATAGTCTGATATCAATCTTGGGCTCGCTATGAATGTTCACATCCCAACTCCTTTTGTTGCAGACAATTGTGTGAAAACTGTCAGTGTTCACGATCGGGTCTTTGACGTCAATGAGAGAGTGGACAATTCCCTAGAACCAAGAGGTTTGTTTGACTCTATAAAGTGTGTGTATGTGTCTTTGGGTGTGTGCCTGCCTGCCTGCCTGTGCGTGCGTTTATCCAGGAATGACAAATTGTATTTCCTGAAACAGAATCCCGAAGAGGCTCTTATTTTCCCATTCTTCCAATGGTCCAATATGTCAGTCACATAGACAATTTATGGAATGTCAAAGCCACTACTTAATTTCACACATTCATGTTTCAGTCTTGCATGTGAATGATGTCTCTTCTCCAATGATTCTTATCTCCTTTCCTCTCTCCTCCATCTTTTCCTCCCTTCATCTAGATGACACCAGCCACGAGTCAGCTGAGCCATCCCGAGGTGACGTCAACTCCGTGGGCCGGGTTCAGACCGCCGGCCTGCTGGTGACCTCCTCCCTGCTTCTCCTGGCGGCCATCTTGTCTTCATAGCGCCCAGCCTGAGGGTTTTAGACAGAGCGGAGTGGACCGCCCTGACTGGACCACAGGCCCCCCACAACCCCCAAGGAGCACTTTTTAACAGACAGTCTCTCTCAGTGCAAGGGAGAGGAGAGACTTATAAGTGGAAGTCCTTTTTATAAACGTTGCTTTGGGGAGTTAAGATGCCAAAAGCCTTTTTGTCATTTTACTTTCCTGTGAATTTTGATATTTGAAGGCCATGGTATGCTGTTGAATTAGCTCTCCCCACGCCCTCTCACACACTAACACACACACACACATGCTCACATCTCTCTCTCTCTCTCTCTCTCTCTCTCTCTCTCTCTCTCTCTCTCTCTCTCTCTCTCTCTCTCTCTCTCTCTCTCTCTCTCTCTCTCTCTCTCTCTCTCTCTCTCTCTCTCTCTCTCTCTCTCTCTCTCTCTCTCTCTCTCTCTCTCTCTCTCTCTCTCTCTCTCTCTCTCTCCTCTGTAGCCACACCAAACATTTTGCAAGATTAAACTACGGAACAAAAACATTTTCCAAACCCCCAAATGACTTTGATTGAGAATATGATGAAGTCGTGTGGCAAATGACAATTGATCGTTTGAAGAAGGCTTGTGACTGATCAGATCAGCCAATCAAATGAGGCCAAGGTATACTGGCCAATAAAATGAGGACAAGGCATGCTGGCCAATCAACGGTGAAACAAGGATCCAAAGCCATGGTTGTAGCTTGGAGAAATCCTGTTGCCAAGCGGAGGGTTGTCTGTTGTTTTCTTTCCTTTGAAGAGTCCATTAGAAGTTCCTCTCAGGTGATGGGGGTCGGATTCAATGACTCAGAGACTGGGAGAGGATGTTTGAGATTAACCGGAGAAAATAAGCCCCCATGTTTAGTACTTTCTGTCCTTTTAGGGGGAATTAGTGATTGATTAATGTATTTTTGAAATAAATCACATAATTCAAGTTTAGCAGCCAACACGGGTGTATATTTGCGAGGAGCGTGGGAGCTGATATGGTATTTTGTCAGGCAAATGTATTTTCCTATTTATTCTTGAGTCCTCGTGCTCTGTCCCTTTTCTGATGACTATCCTGGTTCTGTCACTGTAACTACAGCAGAGAGAAGCCCAAAACATCCCACCACGAAAAAGCATCAGTCTCTCTTTTTGTTTAAGACAGGTATGCTTATATTTCATTACTCGTACACATTAAATATCTGGGCTTGGACTCAAAATGTAATTGAATTGGATTGTTTTTATCCAGCTGAGTTCAGGGAAGAGGACAGAGACACCCTACACCCTTGTTGTATCAGGGTGTAGGAATGTGAGTTATAACTGTGATCTTCTCTGTAACAGTAAACACAAACTATATGCGTACTAACAAGTCAGCCCATATTACAATCCACTACTTCATTTGGAAACATTGTCATAACCTTTACCAAACTACATTTACATTTATAAACACAAGGTACAGGGATGACACCATTCTGTAGCTAACACGATTAGTTTCAATTGTGTTTTTAGTAGTATTCTTGGGTTCTGCCAGGCAAACAGCACACACTTGCATTGATATTGATATTGATAGGTTAGCGACTATGCAGTGATGATCCACCCACACGTCCCCGCAGTTCTCCTAACTTTGCAGGAAGGTTGTGGTAACGTTGTGGACATAAGGTTCCTCTATAGCAGCTGCAGCTCTGGTATGATTTAGCCGTGTCTTTGATGTCGTGTGGAGCAGCGTCCTTGCAGACCACATGCTGGGTGGCCATGCGTTGGTTATTTCTGGAATGGAAAAAGAAAAGACCACCAGGAGAGAGAGGGAGAGAGTTGTCCTGTTCAGTCTCTGGATAGGTTGACTAGCAGGGGCGAGAGAGGTGTCCTGTTCAGTCTCTGGATAGGTTCACTAGCAGGGGAGAGAGAGGTGTCCTGTTCAGTCTCTGGATAGGTTCACTAGCAGGGGAGAGAGAGGTGTCCTGTTCAGTCTCTGGATAGGTTCACTAGCAGGGGCTAGAGAGGTGTCCTGTTCAGTCTCTGGATAGGTTCACTAGCAGGGGCTAGAGAGGTGTCCTGTTCAGACTCTGAATAGGTTCACTAGCAGAGGCGAGAGAGGTGTCCTGTTCAGCCTCTGGATAGGTTCACTAGCAGGGGCTAGAGAGGTGTCCTGTTCAGACTCTGAATAGGTTCACTAGCAGGGGCTAGAGAGGTGTCCTGTTCAGTCTCTGGATAGGTTCACTAGCAGGGGCGAGAGAGGTTTCCTGTTCAGTCTCTGGATAGGTTCACTAGCAGAGGCGAGAGAGGTGTCCTGTTCAGCCTCTGGATAGGTTCCCTAGCAGGGGCGAGAGAGGTGTCCTGTTCAGTCTCTGGATAGGTTCACTAGTAGGGGCGAGAGAGGTGTCCTGTAAAGACTCTGGATAGGTTCACTAGCAGGGGCGAGAGAGGTGTCCTGTTCAGTCACTGGATAGGTTCACTAGTAGGGGCGAGAGAGGTGTCCTGTTCAGTCTCTGGATAGGTTCACTAGCAGGTGAGAGAGAGGTGTCCTGTTCAGTCTCTGGATAGGTTCACTAGTAGGGGCGAGAGAGGTGTCCTGTTCAGACTCTGGATAGGTTCACTAGCAGGTGCGAGAGAGGTGTCCTGTTCAGTCTCTGGATAGGTTCACTAGTAGGGGCGAGAGAGGTGTCCTGTTCAGTCTCTGGATAGGTTCACTAGCAGGGGCGAGAGAGGTGTCCTGTTCAGTCTCTGGATAGGTTCACTAGCAGGGGAGAGAGAGGTGTCCTGTTCAGCCCAGTGGACCGGAGTGAGTGATGAGGTGAGAGAGAGGCCCCAGCTGAGATCAATAGAAATCGGCTTCTCAAACCCAGGAACACTCGGTAAATATTTCCCTCAGTCCCTTCACTTACTTATACACAGTCTATTTAGTGTACTGACACTCACTCACCTCCTTTGTAAAGGGTCGAATGGACTATCAGTGAGAAATACATTTAGCCTCTGCCTCTGTAGGCTGCCATTGTGGGATTCAGTTTGACCAAATCTGTAGATAGGAAAAGTAAAAATTCATTGTCACCGACATTCACTTCGGGGACCATTGGGAAATACGGATCACCTTGTCTTATGGGTACTGTGTATCCAGCCGTAGGCTAATAGAACGTACAGTGTTAGAGCAGTGATTCTCACACTTCTTTGAAGGGCAACCAGAGTTAAGGGAGACATTGTTAATGTTGTTAGTGAGAAAAATGTAAATGTTTGATATAAAAAAAAAACGGTTGATTTCATTTCTAAATGTCTTTTTGTATGAGAAACATGATCAATGTTACAGTCTATATCTGTCAATTCTGAATCCACCGTGCAGTTAGCATTATGTGTAAGCGTCTCAAATATCAACTGTGCAGTGTGTGTGTGTGTGCGCATGTGTGTGTGTGTGTGTGTGGAGGTTGAAGTTAAGGTCTCTGCTATTGGAAGTGCACTATATCCATCCATGCCCATTCCAAGAACCAGACCACACTCCTATCGCTCTCCACTTTTGACCAGACCTTTACTTAGTAGTATTTTCATCTGGAATGTGGTTTAGGTGCCTGATGTTTTGAGTTCTTGTACCTGCTTAGTTTGTCCTTGGTCTCTCCAATGGTTTCAGATAAAGCTTCAGTAGTCAGTAGCACCATGTTGTTGTACCTGAATTCAGGAGATGGAATGTCATTTTTTTTGTAAAGCTTGTTGAGTGCTGGTTTTCTGTGCATATCACAATGTCCTAAATCAGTTAACTGTAATTTTCTATTCAACCGTTGATGTAGAGTATTAGATGCAGTTTTGTTACAGGGTGAACAGTGAGTCTGATTGGAGGAGCTCTTCACCTGAATTCGGTACCTGTTACTGTCCCCTGGCCTCTGTCCCTGTCCTCTTGTCCCAGACCTATTGTCCTCACCTCCCCAGACTGTTGTAACTCCTCCCTCTCTTCCTGGTCTAACTCGCTTCACCAGATTTTTCTGCAAATGTATTTCATACGAAGGCCATTATTTGTAAATACACGTGTTGGAGCAGCTATGACTAACTACAACAAAAAAAAATGATTTAATAAAAGTTGTTTGTCATTGTCTCTCAAATTTGTAATGTCTTTTCTTTTTTACGTAAATTGAACTGCTTTGTCTAATGGGGCAGCAGGTGGCCTCGTGGTTAGCGTGTAGGGCCAGTAACAGAAAGGTTGCTGGATCGAATCCCTGAGCGGACAAGGTAAAAGTCTGTTGTTCTGCCCCTGAACAAGGCAGTTAACCCGCTGTTCCCCAGTAGGCTGTCATTGTAAATAAGAATTTGTTCTTAACTGACTTGTCTAGTTAAATAAAGGTTAAATAGTGGATGGAAAATTAAATAGAGACAAGCTACTGCTCTTTGACAAAAATGGAAGATAACTGTCAATAAGCAGTACGTGTTAGGCATCCAAAGTTGTTTATTTACACTCCTTACTGCTGAACAGCTGTCATTCTATTATCTGAAGTTAAATCCCAAATAGAAAAACTACACAACTTCAAACAATCATACTTGAACCTGCAATGTGTTGAGTGATTTCTTAGGATCTCTGCCAAAAGCTGCTAGGCTTCTCTCTCATTATCCTTTCTCTCTGTGTGTCTATCCCTCTCTCTCCCTCTCTTTCTCGGTCCTCCCTCTCTCTTTCCTCTCTTTCTCTGACCTTCCTCTCTTTCCACTCTCCCTCTCTTTCTCTCTCACTCTCTATGTCCTCTTTCTCTCACTCTCTCTCACCTCTTTCTTTCTCTCACCTCTTTCGCTCTCTCACTCTCTCTCACCTCTTTCAGCAATGTAGTGCGCTGCCAACCCACGGCTCTCTGCGTCCTCCCCCAACAGGACAGGTAGCCTACTCTCATCAGAGAGGTCTTTGAAACCTTGAATAAGAGTTTCAAATTCGGGGAAATGACACTCTCTAATTGTTTTACATATATTTTTTAAAATTTTTGTCAGGAAATGGAGCTCCGTCTCAGGTTCTGCTGTTGTGCAGTGGTTGTACAGCCTTTCCTCTGCATGGTCAAATATTTAGCCACAGTGTGCTGTCGATTTAGGGCCAGATAGCACTGCATTTTGCTTTGTGTTAGTGCTTGTGTTTCCCAATAAGCAATATAGTTTTGCGTTGACGGTGTTGTAATTGTTCTCTCTCTCTCTCTCTCTCTCTCTCTCTCTCTCATGGGAGCAGACAGTGATTTTGACACCGAAGCCCTTGCCAAACAGCAGTGTAATTACAATGTAAGGGAGAGCTTTAGAGGCCTTATCAGACATTTATGTTACAACCTCACAGAGACCCTGGGAACCAAACAACAACTAAAGGTCAAGAACAGAGTTCTCATTCAAGAGAGAATCACTATAACAATCATGTGTTTTATCTTCAACAACAAGACACAGTTGAGCCACTCTTTACAGGATTGGTGGAGAAAAAGAGCTGGGTCTCATTCAAGGCAGACGACCTGTGATTCTGCTTGCATTCTTTGACCTTCCTTCCTCTCCTTATTCAGTGACACCTAAACCCACCGCCACTCTACGTCATAGTCCTGAGGGGACCACACACACTGCTATTCTCAACCACCAACTGCTAACTGAAAGACAGACAGAATATAATTTACTTTTAGTAAACCATGAATGAGCGTTATCCTCTCTCAGGAATGTCTGTACCGTGCGTACAGGAACCTCGGAAAAGCCCAGTATTGCGTCGCGGGGAGGGGGGGGGGGGTTACCTTGAAAGAGAATCAGGTGAAGTTTAATCACCTTCCATTTCCATACACTCATGTTGAGATGATTAAGATGGTTAAATCCACAGCCTTGTTCTCTTTAATGGGATTAGGCAGAGAGATTTATGTCTGGCTGTTCTGTGGATCAACTTCTGACAATGAAGCACCGGTGATTAATACGAAGGATATGTTTCCACCCCTGGGAGTGTGTGGTACATGCCTCATTTTACATGATCTGTGTTAGATTGGATTACTATGAATGTGTCATTAAATATGAACCACCTCGCAGACAGACAGGGAGAGAGAAATATAAGCGGGGGGTTAAATAGATGAGAGGAGGTATGGCTGGATCATCTTCCTTTGAAATGTAAGCCTAGAAGCTGTTTTCTGTCTGTTTCTCCATCTGTGGTGAGTCTCACCCAGCAGATGCATTAGCGGGAGGTATGAGCGCATCACGTTCATTAACTCAGTCGCAAGGAAAAACCTGCCACCTTGAGAAATGTCAACAACAGGAAGCGTACTGTGTGTTTAGTCTGGCAGATAACTGTGGGACACCATGATATTATAGCCTTGTTGGGGCTACACACCCAGCAATGGAAGGTCAGCTGCTTAAGACTAGAGATCTGCATCCTGCATAGATGAAGGAGAGAATTATGTTCTCAATGGTTAGGAGCTGGATGTTCTGACTGAAGTACGTCGTCTGAGGGATCCACACACAGTGTGCCCTGAGGGCAAAATGGGATTTGATGATCAAATTCAAACTTTGTTTGTGAAACATAATTAGCGGAGTGGTATGGTTTACATTTGACGTGTTCTAATTCCTGATCCTGTTTTTCTCCTTTGCAATCACTGTCACACCTCACGCAGCGACTTCATTTGATCTCACCGGGGAAGCTTTTAATATCTGCTTTGATTCAAACTTTCTGTCCTCTTCATTTTGGCTGATGGTTTGAGCAGATGGGTTTCTCGCTGACTGACACAGGAAGAAGAATGGTCCAGGAATGAGATGGGGTATTAGCACCCAAAAGACGGCATCATCTCGTCCAAAGACGCGACTTTTGCCAAGTGATAGGAAATTCTCATGATGAGAAAGCCTCTTTTAAAATCATCATGAGAAATCCTACCGCCGCACTGTACTGAACTTGGCTAGGGACAACTTTACTGGACGTCAGATAATAGACCTCACAATGGCTCAGTGGCCAATTTTAGGCCCTATTACTGAAATGAAGCCCTATTCAGTTTTATATAGGCCATCTGTAACTCTACTCAAAACTCTCTAAATAAGATGGAGTGGAGTTGAGAGTATTCGTCCCTCTCTCTCGTCTCTCTATGGCAGAGATGGCCTCGAGCTGAAAGGGGTTTCTGAGGAGAGAGATGGAGCCAGAGGAAACGGAGAATATGGCTCTCAGATTGACGAGTTCTAAATCTATAATCCAGACGGACAACATGTAGGTCTGGACAAGAAAAATGATTGACCAAGCGAAGACTGGCCTCTATGTCTGATCAATGAGCATTGCTGCCAGTTTCTCACTTTGAAGAAAAATGGATGATTCTCCTATACCCATTTCAGACAGAATATGTGGTATATTACCTGTAAAAAAAGGCAATGTTTGTATGAGCCCCTTTCAAACAGCCCCTTATTTACCACTTTCTTGCAGGTACATTATACCCCTTTTATACATATCAGTGGGAGACTGGCGAATTGGGAGGGGTGGTGGCAGGGGGGTCTTGTTAATCCACGGGGGCTGTTTGCATTTCAAATTAGGGAGGTGTTGAACAATAATAGTGTTAATGAATTTACCTGCAAACAAGCAGAAAACAATTCACACAGACCTGATACCTGTATTTTGGTTACAGGGTCTGTACAAATGCAGGAATCATGACTAGGCCTTTAGGTGGGGATTCCCATGTTGTTGTTTTTTTACCCCTTACACCTTTCAGATATACAACAGAGTAGGCCAAATGAGGCAGCCATGGTAAATTAGTGGGATTTCAGTCTGTGTGTAAAATGGATACTAGTATGGTGCATACCTGTGACAAGGCATTACTTCAGGTGTGCAAAAGTTTTTTTATTCCAGGAAGTTCTCACTTGAACAGGAGAGGTATCTGTTTTACATTGTCAAAGTCATCCTACAATGCGATAGGTCCTGAGGAGTTGCTGTTCCGGACTGATTCTACTTTTGCGTTGAATTGTGAGATAATAACATAACAAGAACAACAAACAATATGCTTTACACAAGCCGGGGCATGTGGGATAGTAGAGTCCTCCTGGCTACAGCAGCAGGTGTTCCCAGCAGCCTCGGGCTCCGAGGAGCCACCTGACCCACTACACAGTCACACACACACACGTCCCAGGAGCCAGCTCTCAGAGAGGACAGGACAGCTCGACGACACACTCGTTCACTGAAGTAACAGCCACAGTCTCTGCTCTTTGTATAAAGGTACGAATTGTACAGAATTAGTAAAAGGTAAATGGGCCAGTCAGTGGCATGCGTCAGACAGAGTTTGACTACGGGAGCCTGTCTGCAGTGTTTGTGTCTGTGTGAGAAAAGAGACTAATAGAAGGCTCTTATCTAGAGCAGCTTACAGCACTACATTGCGGGTACCTTTTTATATTGCTCCCGCATGCGAATCAAACTCACAGCTCTGACGTTGCAAGCGCCATGCTCTACCAACTGAGCCACACAGGAAGACTAGACCGTAAGTGTAATTAGATGACAGATTATAAGGTCTTGTTACGGGGTAAATATTATGTCTATATCACTCGCAATGATAATATGCCGGGGTCGCACGCGCGCACACACAGATACACACACAGATACACACACAGATACACACACACGCTTTGCATTCCTTCCTCTATGTGCAAGAATTCGAGTGACCTCCCGGTGTTTGACATTCCTTCCTTTTATAGGCCTGTTCTTTGTTAATTAGGGTAAATTATTTTATTGTTCGGGTAATTAGCTTGGCTTTACAGTTTGGTGACACTTGCCTAGAAGTGGCAGAGGAGTTTTCATATGAGCTGGGGTTGAGACTGGGGATCAGTAGGGTTTCGTGGCTAGCAGACAGATGCTATAGGGTTTGATGGATGACATTACTCACACACTGCCACTCACTGGCACAACTCCCAGTGCTTGCCAGGAGCAGTGATGGACACAGCCAACTAGATGTGAGAATAAGGGAGAGTTGCTACTGAGGGAACTACTGTGCCAAAGTGGGATTATTTTATTTAATTTGGATCCCCATTAGCTGACGCCATGATGACAGCTAGTCTTCCTGGGGGTCCAACAAGAGATAGTAACGGTTCTTCACACAGACCACTAACGTTGCCGTTTATAAAAACAGTTTCTAAAAAGGAGGAGAGGAGGAAAGGAAAAAATGAAGAAACCAAAGTGTTCAATAACACTGAGTAGACACACAATGATAGTTTTTGCCTGGAATATAGGCCAAGTCTAGTTCTACAAGATCCCTCAGCTGGGTTTAAGCCATGTGCACACAGCATATGCTTTCTGTCTGCTATCGCTTTCTCTATACGCTGTCAAAACCGCCTCAACAATCTAAGCTCACAGAGGCGAGTAAAAGTGAATATGTCTTTGCTTCAAATGTGTCAGAGAAGAATTAGGCATGTGTAAGAATAACAAGGCACATCAAAGTTCTGTGGTATTGTTGGAAATGTCCCCTTGTCCCAGTCTGATGCAGAGAAACCTGTCCATTTATTTTGTCTCCTGATCCCCGGCAGGAGTCTCCAGAAGCTCCAGTACATTCAGATCAGCGCTGCCAGGATCCTGATGAAAGTGAGTAAACACTTTCATCATCTCTCCACTGGCTTCCCGAATCGAATCCGAAACCCTCCTGCTGACATTCCAGTGCATCCATGGCAAAGCCCCTCCATACCTCAAAGACCAGCTCATATCTCATATCCCAACCTGCAACCTCTTATCAAGCGATAGCCTGTTCCTCCACATCCCCAGGACCAAGATTTGCTCCATGGGTGATCATGCTTTCTGCTCGACACCCCGGACAACAGACTCTAGGTTCCTTTAAAAATGGCCTACCAAGCCTCCTGTCAGGGAAGGCCTTCCGTTAGACATAGCTGTGTTTTTTTGCTGTCCTTGCCTCTTTTTGTAGCATCAGCTGTGTCCTTTCTGTCTAGTTACTTCCTTTTTTTGTTGTCTACCTCTCGTTTTTATTTATTTTAATGCACTTGCTGTAGCACGTTGAGATTGTTTTTCAATGAAAAGCATGTTATAAATGCACCGTGTTATTCTTATTATTTGTGAAAGGACTGTATAGAGGAGGTGTGTGAGGACCAATTGGAGGCAAAATGTACGCTGTCGGCGAAAACATTCCCCACATTGTTACTACACCGCCACCAGCCTGTACCGTTTAACCAGGCAGGGTGGGGCAATGGACTCGTGTTGCTTATCCTGACTCTGTCATCAGCAGGACGCTACAGGAACCGGGATTTGTCGGACAAGGCAATGGTTTTCTACTCCTCAATTGTTTCTTCTTGTTTTTAGCTGATAGGAGTGCTGCAATAGCCCATCCGTGACAAGAACCGACGAGTTGTGCGTTCCGAGATGCACACCACTGTTGTACTGTGCCGTTATTTGTCTGTTTGTGGCCCGCCTGTTAGCATGCATGGTTCTTGCCATCCGCATTCTACCTCTCATCAACAAGTAAACCCTAGACCAGGGGTCTCCAGCCTTTCTATGACATTTACTTTCAACAAATGAAACTTTTCGCTAGCTACACATTCTTCTCTTCACCTCTGCAACTCTTCCCCGGGTCCTTAGTGTACAAGAGAAAGCAGTGCACTACTTTTTTCTGGCAATATACCTGGTAAACTAATGGTTAATAAACAACTGAGGGGGGCCATAAAAAATCTGTGATTTGTTCCCCAAAATTATGTTTTATATTTTCCCAATAGATTAGATTGTTTTTTCTCTCTCAATATTACAATTGTTCATAGTGAAACAACAAAATTGGATGTTCTGAGCCCATGTCAATACTTAAACCACATCAGAAGACAACTTTTTAGGTCAGGAAGAAAACGAACCCATTTTGATTTGAGTGTAATTCCCCTTTAATTCCGCATCTAGCCAGTGAGGAATGTGCCGTCTAATGTGCCGGTCTAGGATGGTTCTGTATTGCTGCTGCTCCTTTCATGGCACAGTTTGCAAATAACAAATAATAGATACAAACAATATACTTACTCATGTACTTCTGCCAGGTAAGCCTACTTTGCAGTTAACATATAATTGAGAAGGTTTTGGGGACATTATTTTTGTCAACCCACAAGATTGTTATCACATTAACTGGCTAAACATGTGTGATAGACAAAGTGTGCACCACACAGACAGACGGGCAATATTGCTGAAAATTAATTGGCAGATATTGTGTTAGGTATGGTTTTTTAAACCAGTAGTGGCTAAACTCTTTCAGAATTTTTTGGCGAGCTACTGGTAGCTCTCTATCAAACTGTTAGAGACCCCTGCCCTAGATAGACACTGTCTTGCGTGAAAAGCCCAGGAGGTTGGCCATTTCTGAGATACTGGAACCACGGTCCTGGCAACCCATCATTACGCACACATGGCAACCCTCATTATGCACACATGCGCCCCATCATGAGGCACACCTGGATTCCAGCACTTACCCCTTTATCTAGCACTCCCTTGTTATCAACCACCAGGCAATATTGTTTATGTTTCCATGTTAGACTTGTTTCCTTGTTTTGTATCGTTCCGTCATCTTCGTAATTAAAACCGCTAACTGCACTTTCTTCCTGACTCCTTGCGTTTACGTTACAGAATATTGCCTCACAAAATGGAAGTGGCAGCCAACCGAGACATCTCCCAGATGGTTGACGAACAGGGAGACCTACTTCGCCAACAGCACGATAAGCTGGCGCAACTGGGGAAGGCGATGGATGAGGTCCTCTGTGTTCTTCAACATCTGGCATCACCCCCAACGAACGGAGGATCCTCTACCATGAGTCGACCCAGCGAGCCATCACCCCAGCCCATTCAGCAGTCTGCCCAAGTCAGCGAGGCCCGTTTGTCCCTTCCAGACAAACATGACAGGACTCCATCCAAATGTGTGGCTTCCTCCTCCAGTGCTCGCTCTATTTTGCTTGTCAAAACGAGAGCCCCCACCACCGAGAGGTCCAAGGTTGCCAGGGGGCAGATAGGGGGGTGAGCGCCTACTCCAACTATAGCAGGAGGACCAGACCGCTGTGGAGTACGCCCTCACCTTTTGTGCAGTGGCAGCATCCAGCGGATGGAATGAGCTGGTGCTCTCCACCTTATTCAGAAGAGGATTGAGTGTCCCGACAGAGCTGGCATGCAAAGACGACACCATCTCATTGGAAGCACTCATCACGATGGCCATCCATCTGGATAACCTCCTTCAGAAGCGTCGGCACTCCCATCGCCTCTCTCCCTCCTTCGTTGACCGATCTGAGCCAGAGCCATACCCGCTCTGCTTTCCGGTTCAAGCGCTGGATAAACGACCACTGGGGTCTGGCACAGTCACACACATCACAGCACCACTCACCATCACCGTGGGACCCCTGCACCAAGAAAGTCTCCCTTTCCTCATCATCCAGGCATCCGTACACAAGGTCATCCTCTGCCTCCCGTGGCTCCAATGCCACGACCCCACCATCTCCTGGCCGTGGATGGAGATTACGGAGGTTTACCAAGATCTCTGGGAGGTTTTCTCTAAGACTCACGACATCTGTCTTTCTCCTCATTGCCCCTGGGACTGTGCCATCGACCTGCTATCAGACTCTGCGCCTCCGCATCTACGCCCTGTCGGGGGCTGAAACCAAGGCAATGGAGGAGTACATCCAGGAGGCTCTCCAACAGGATTTCATCCACCCATCCACCTCCCCTGCGTCAGCTGGTTTCTTTTTTTGTGGGCAAGAAGGAGGGGGGTGTTCGTCCGTGTATTGATGGTCTCAATGCCATCACTACCAAATACCGCTAACCCCTCCCGTTTCTGCCGGCCACCAATGAACAGCTCCGTGGGGGCCAGTTTTTCTTACTAAGCTGGATCTGTGGAGTACCTACAATTTGATCTGCATTCGGGAGGGGGATGAATTGAAGACGGCCTTCAGCACGGTGTCTGGGCACTATGAGTACTTGGTGATGCCTTATTGTTTAGCCAATGCTTCGTCGGTGTTCCAGGCATTCGTGAACGAGGTGTTTCGGGACATGCTTGGGCGCTTGGGTTATGTTCATCAACGACATCCTGATCGCCTCGGCCACCTTGTAGGATCACATCTCCCACGTCCGGGTAGTCCTGGGACGCCTCCTGGATTACCATCTGTACGTCAAAGCAGAGAAGTGCCAGTTCCATCATGTCGCCGTCTCCTTCTTAGGATATCAGATCATCCCGCAGGGAGTGGTTATGGAGGAAAGGAAGGTAGATGCAGTCAGGTCATGGCCAGTCCCAGCCACCATAAAAGAACTACAATGGTTTTGGGGGTTTGCCAACTTTTACCACTGCTTCATCAGGAACTTCAGATCCAAAGCCTCTCCTCTCACCTCTCTCCTCAAATCGCTGTGGAATCCTGCAGCTGATGAGGCCTTCCGCCTGCTGAAGGGGCGTTCAGCAACGCTGAATTAACCAGAGCCTACGCTGCTCTTTGTGGTGGAGGTGGACGCCTCAGAAGTGGGTGTGGGGGCCTTCCTGTCACAACGTCAAGGTAATCCACAGAAACTTTATCCATGTGCATACTACTAAAAAAAACTGTCCCCTGCAGAGAGGAACTATGATGGTGGATATGGGGAACTCCTGGCAGTGAAGTTGGCATTAGAGGAGTGGAGACACTGGCTCGAGGGTGCCACGGACCCATTTCTCATCCTCACCGACCATCGGAACTTGGAGTACATAAGGACAGCGAGGCATCTGAATCCTCGGCAAGCAAGGTGGGCCCTTTTCTTTACTAGATTCAATGTCACCTTGTCATACCACCCAGGTTCAAATAACATCAAAGCCGATGCCCTGTCCCATCTCCACGATTCGGGAGAGTTCCCCATCCTGAGTGTTCCCAAATCACCCTCCCAAATCGTTGCCCACGTACTCTGGAACATAGATGTGGACATACGCCAGGCACCGGATACCTGTCTTCCGGAGCACACCTAAGTTCCCACGGAGGTAAGGGATTGGCTTTTGATCTGGGCGCACCCAAGTATCACCCGCAACACTCGATCCATCTCCGTTAAGTACTGGTGGCTCACCCACTACGCCAACTCCTGTTCCATTTGTTCCCAAACCAAGTCTCTCCGGAACACTCCAGCAGGGTAACTCCTTCCCCTCCCCGTGCCTCAGTGGCCTTGGACCCATCTGTCGATAGATTTTGTCTCCCTACCGCTCTCCAGGTCACTGAGGCACTGTTCCAGCAGGTCTTCCGGCACTATGGCCTTCCAGAGGATATAATCTCCGATCGTGGCCCCCAATTCACATCACGTGTATGGAGGGCTTTTGTGGAGAAGCTGGGGGTCACGGTCAGGCTCACTTCCGGGTACGGTCCTCAATCTAACGGGAAGGTGGAGTGGATGAACTGGGGAGATACCTGATGAGTCACTGCCAGTACCGGCAGGGGGAGTGGGCTCGATTCCTTCCTTGGGCTGAACACGCCCAGAATTGATTGCGACACTCCTCCACCGGCCTAACTTCCTTCCAGTGTGTTCTGGGTTATCAGCCAGCCCTGGCTCCGTGGATCTAAGCAGACCGAAGCTCCTGATGTGGACAAGTGGTTCAGGTGCTCAGAAGAGGTATGGAACGAGGCCCAAGTCCGCCGCCAGAAAGAGCAGGCAGATCACCACTGCAGTGAAGCTCCCGTATTCCATCCTGGTGATCGCGTCTGTCTCTCCACCAGAAACATCCCATTCTGCCTTCCCTGTAAGGGAAACATCTACTACTGTAACATCTACACCCGCTCCCCCTCTCCAGCGCCCAATGTCACCAGACTACTAACCACCGGTCCTGGCAACCCATCATTATACACACCTGGCAACCCTCATTACACACACATGCGCCCCATCATGAGGCACACCTGGACTCCATACATTTACATTTACATTTAAGTCATTTAGCAGACGCTCTTATCCAGAGCGACTTACAAATTGGTGCGTTCACCTTAAGACATCCAGTGGAACAGCCACTTTACAATAGTGCATCTAAATCTTTTAAGGGGGGGGGGGTGAGAAGGATTACTTTATCCTATCCTAGGTATTCCTGAAAGAGGTGGGGTTTCAGGTGTCTCCGGAAGGTGGTGATTGACTCCGCTGTCCTGGCGTCGTGAGGGAGTTTGTTCCACCATTGGGGGGCCAGAGCAGCGAACAGTTTTGACTGGGCTGCGCGGGAACTGTACTTCCTCAGTGGTAGGGAGGCGAGCAGGCCAGAGGTGGATGAACGCAGTGCCCTTGTTTGGGTGTAGGGCCTGATCAGAGCCTGGAGGTACTGAGGTGCCGTTCCCCTCACAGCTCCGTAGGCAAGCACCATGGTCTTGTAGCGGATGCGAGCTTCAACTGGAAGCCAGTGGAGAGAGCGGAGGAGCGGGGTGACGTGAGAGAACTTGGGAAGGTTGAACACCAGACGGGCTGCGGCGTTCTGGATGAGTTGTAGGGGTTTAATGGCACAGGCAGGGAGCCCAGCCAACAGCGAGTTGCAGTAATCCAGACGGGAGATGACAAGTGCCTGGATTAGGACCTGCGCTGCTTCCTGTGTGAGGCAGGGTCGTACTCTGCGGATGTTGTAGAGCATGAACCTACAAGAACGGGCCACCGCCTTGATGTTAGTTGAGAACGACAGGGTGTTGTCCAGGATCACGCCAAGGTTCTTAGCGCTCTGGGAGGAGGACACAATGGAGTTGTCAACCGTGATGGCGAGATCATGGAACGGGCAGTCCTTCCCGGGAGGAAGAGCAGCTCCGTCTTGCCGAGGTTCAGCTTGAGGTGGTGATCCGTCATCCACACTGATATGTCTGCCAGACATGCAGAGATGCGATTCGCCACCTGGTCATCGGAAGGGGGAAAGGAGAAGATTAATTGTGTGTCGTCTGCATAGCAATGATAGGAGAGACCATGTGAGGTTATGACAGAGCCAAGTGACTTGGTGTATAGCGAGAATAGGAGAGGGCCTAGAACAGAGCCCTGGGGGACGCCAGTGGTGAGAGCGCGTGGTGAGGAGACAGATTCTCGCCACGCCACCTGGTAGGAGCGACCTGTCAGGTAGGACGCAATCCAAGCGTGGGCCGCGCCGGAGATGCCCAACTCGGAGAGGGTGGAGAGGAGGATCTGATGGTTCACAGTATCGAAGGCAGCCGATAGGTCTAGAAGGATGAGAGCAGAGGAGAGAGAGTTAGCTTTAGCAGTGCGGAGGGCCTCCGTGATACAGAGAAGAGCAGTCTCAGTTGAATGACTAGTCTTGAAACCTGACTGATTTGGATCAAGAAGGTCATTCTGAGAGAGATAGCGGGAGAGCTGGCCAAGGACGGCACGTTCAAGAGTTTTGGAGAGAAAAGAAAGAAGGGATACTGGTCTGTAGTTGTTGACATCGGAGGGATCGAGTGTAGGTTTTTTCAGAAGGGGTGCAACTCTCGCTCTCTTGAAGACAGAAGGGACGTAGCCAGCGGTCAGGGATGAGTTGATGAGCGAGGTGAGGTAAGGGAGAAGGTCTCCGGAAATGGTCTGGAGAAGAGAGGAGGGAATAGGGTCAAGCGGGCAGGTTGTTGGGCGGCCGGCCGTCACAAGACGCGAGATTTCATCTGGAGAGAGAGGGGAGAAAGAGGTCAGAGCACAGGGTAGGGCAGTGTGAGCAGAACCAGCGGTGTCGTTTGACTTAGCAAACTAAAGACTCCATCACTACCCTGACTACTTCCCCTTTATGTAGCACTCCTTTGTTATCACCCACCAGGCAATATTGTTTGTTTCCATGTTAGACGCTTCCCTTGTTTTGTTAAATGGCATGTTCTTCATCATTAAACTTATCCTAACTCTGCGTCTATGTTACACAATGCCTGCTTTAAATAGCAAGCCAAGTGACTCCCTGTCTGTGGGAGCGAACTATTTTCATGAACGGGGTCATGTGTCTAATAATCTAAAATAAATATTTTGGATAGATAGTAGGCTAGATAAAGGCTCCCCTCTTTCCCTAAAAGATGCCTAGATTTAAACATCTGTTGTACAGAAAGTGAATAGCTTAATCAATGGATAGTGACAGAATTAGATTACTTTCTAAGCAAAGTCAATTGTTTGTCTCCTATAGAAGGTTGTAGCTCAGATTCTGAATGTCAAAGAAAAAAAAAGATATCCCCAATTGTATCGGAGTCACGTCTTTCCCGGGTATTTTAGCTTGTTTCTAGTATAATGCATCACATATAACGCTGTTATAAATCATTTTATATAATCGCCTCTGTTTTTATTTTCTTCAAAATCTTAAGCTAACAAGAGGTAGGCCTGTGCCTTTTGCCCTTTTCTTTAATAAAAACTAGGCCTATGGCATTCTCTCTCATACCCCCTCAATTCTAATCTCTTAATTTTAATTTAACAACCCTTCACGTTTACTCGGGTAGGCTATTTAAAGAGTGCATGGTGGGTGGAGGAATTGACCAACAAATCTTTGGATATAACAGCTTATAGCCTAATTTTGTCTGTTAAACAGGTAGGTCTACCTATTATTTCTTAAATAGGAAGAAATAGGCTCCAATACAAAGCCCTCTGTTGTTAGTAAATCCTAATTAAAATGAAGACGGTTTAAATGAATTATACCTACTGGAATATGCCTAGACTTTCAGCACCATGAGCTGTCCATTTCTGATTGATTGTGCCACAGCTGCTGCTTCAAGTTTCATCAGCAGAATGTAAATTACTCAAATCTGGCTTATTGTGAGGTCAATAACTCTGATACGTAGGCTTACATCATGGGTAAGAGATATTGTGTTTCAAATTAAATCAGTTATAGTAGTAGCAAGATATCAAAGTTGACCTCTGGTCCTCCTCATCTTCGCGCTCTCCTTCTCAAACCGAACAGAACATAGGCTATAGGCAAGTCCGCGCGCAATATTTTTTTGGAATAGGCCTAATCAAATAATAATAATAAGAAGCCTTAGACTCTCTAACTGAACTGCCATCATAGGCCTACACAGCACAGCCATTGGTTAGGCAGCGCACAAAATAGTTTTGATCAGCAAGTGCAGAGCAGGCCGGGGCTCAGGGTTGGAATATCCATTGCAGTGTGTAATGCAGCCTAGTTTTATTTAAACTTTCCCAGCAGCTATCTTAGAAATATAACTTTGCCCTGTGCTTCTCCAAGCATGCACTTCATAGCCTATAGCTTATAGGCTATGGATCATTTGATTGAGACCACACTAAATAGCCTATAGGCAGAAATGATATTGTCAGCCCCAGCAGAGAATCAGAGATGAGGGGGGGCATTGGGTACACATGATATATAGCCTAATAAGCAACTCATTCTAAAACACTGAGAAACATAGAAATGTCATCAATTACATGACCCTCCCCTGGTCTAGATTTTTAAAAAACACTAAACCTTCCCTCTTAAAAAAACATGACCCTCCCCCATTTTCCTCCAGGTATCCATTATGTAAATTTCAATCTATCCCTTAGGTTTTCCACAGGAATGATGACTAAGACAGAGGCTTGTTTACATCTAGTTTTCTGTTATATTACAGTACACGTGGGGAAACAGTCTATTTTTGATGCCCATTCAGAATTCACAGCACTGTAATAAAATACATTTCAATCGTAAATAAAAACCAATAACAGAAGTCAACCGGATCTGTTTGTATCTGTTTAGGAAATAGACCCTTAGTAAATAATCAAATATATAACTCAATGAGCCAAGTCTGATGTTGCATTTTAAGCGAGTTCGGCTTCCTCTCCCAACATGTGTTCTAAATTAACCTTTAAATATCTTTCCTGGGTTTATCCCAGTTCTGCCACTGCCAAAGAAGCGCAGGCCTCAGATGGGCAACGGCTCAGAAAGCAAATAAAGCCAATGTTTCATATCTAGTAATTAAACTCCATTCATCATTGTGTTCTCTATTCTCAACCCACTGTTTTTTCATATCTGAGAGTACTCAATGGTCTACAGTACATGCTCTTTATCATTGAGATTGAACACGTCAGTGGAAAGTTACAAACAGAGGTTAAACTAGGAGGGAACACCAACCAGCATCCTTAGTTTTTATGATCAAGGAAAGCCTAGTTTACTGTCTATAACTTCCATTTATCTGACAGGAACATTTGGCCGGTATGTTTGCGCTGATGGTTTTCCGACTCCTACACAGGCCTATATTTTAGGCTTACATGTCAATGAGGAACATATCCACCCACCACTATCAGGAGATTCTTAAGATTCACCATCATCACATTCTCAGCTTCCTTTTATCCAGACAAAACAGAGCTGGTATGTAAAGATGGAATCCCTAACAGAATCAAAGATGCTTTTGGAACTCTGTGAAGAAGACGAAGTAATGAGATGTGAGGCATTCTGAGTCAGCCTCGGTGAGAGTTCCCCCCCGTTCCCCCTGTTCCCCTGCCAAGCCTCTGAGGCCGGCCTCAGGTCAGCCCCGCTATGTGATTTATGTGCTTCTTTATCAGATATAATGAGCCTTTTCACAATTAGCTTATAGCCACTATCACAAGCCAGCCAGCGCTCTGTCAGTCCTGACCCGTGCAAAAACAGCTGCTTTTTAACGACACAAACCTGGGGTTTCTGTTTAATGGGCGGATATCGCCGCTACGGTCGCAGGCAGCCGCAGCTCATTATGCCATCTCATGAGAACTGCTCTCATCTCGGCACAGAAATGCACCGGCTCCATTCTCTCCCTGCTTCCACAGCCCTTTGAGTTTTTAGAGGGATGGTAAATCATGTTTCTAAATAGCCAGCCGCTGACTGCAGGTGTCAACATTGTTTATAGAAATGTAGACGTATCACTGAACCTACTGAGCACTGTGTCGCTGTCTAAACTCCAGCTATCAGCATCTTAATCACCACAAAATAACCCACCTGGGGAACTGAGGCTTTAAGAATCCCATTGTGCTAAACGTTCATTCTGCCTTGCCATTTAGACCCACTGAACCTGCTGAAGTGCTCTGCTGCAGAACGGAAACCTGCGTTACTGACTGCATTATTGACGGGATGTGGCTGAACCCTTCAATCTAAAGATCCATGAATGTGGCAATTAGTCAGCAGTGGAGGCAGCATATCACTTTGACTGTTCACCCGGACAGTTTATAAGGCAGGGTTATACTGTAATCCAAAGCCACTCTCTATTCAGCCTGCCCGTTTATTAGTGTGTCATAGAGCAGAGGTCTGGTGCTTGAATCATTGGTTCCACAGGCTCAAAAGGAGCAGGCAGGAACAAAACACTAACAACGAGGTGTGAAGTAGAGGAATGACTCATAGATTAGATTCGATACATTTTTGCTCAAATCCATGGATTTACGGATTATATGAACTAAAGCATGAATCATTTCTAAATGAATAGGCCTATGCCAGTAAAAGTTTCAAGAGAATGATGGTGCCTCAACTCTTCAGAGCACAATGAAGCTTTGATTTCTGATAAAGCCTTGTGCTTGCAATTGGAGTTCACAAATCATTTATGAACACTCCAGTCTTCAAGAAATAATGTGCTTATAAAGCACATGGGGGATGTGTGAGACTTACTCTCTAGCCTGAAGGGTTGCCACTTGCGCCACTTGTTAACTTTTCGGTGGAGCCTACCGGTAAGACACTTCGGGACAGGGGTCACGTGTGCTAGCAAAGGCAGAGGTCCTGGGTTTAAGCCTCGGTGTGAGCCTCGGTGTGAGCCTCGCTAAACAAGCAGCGTGACATCCTTTATACTTAGTAGGCATTTTATGATACAGCCTTGGCAGTGAATAATTCAGTAAATATTCAGTGTCGTGGAGAATGCACTGCAAACAAAAGCCCTCTAATAAATGGCCATCCATATAAAATACAAATGGTCTCTCTGAAAAGAATTTCCATAAATAGCCTAATTCTGAGTCATTCTTCCGTACTGATTTGCCTCGCATTTCCATAAATTGATGAGAAATGAGTGACAATGGGAGAAATGTGATGTGACACAAAATGCTGAGAGGACTATATTGTGGGGCTTCAGTTTGATTATTTAGCTAAATAATTTCAGAACAATCTCTGGAGCACATGCGTGCCTTTTCCGCGCTCTGCAAATAAGGCCGTTTGTTTTCTCAAGGACCATGTATCAACTTCCAATTCAGAGCTCCTTGCTTCATTAGACAAATACGAATCTTAAATCTTAAAGAGACTCTCTGGTACTTTTGTATACTTTTCCCCCTGGGATTTCATGGCTAATTAAGACTGTAATTATGCTCATAGATGATGCATGTATGAACTACACATTGACACATTCTGCCCAAAGCGGGAGGTTTAAAAATACTTTGTAGTTGCCAAAGTTCCGGAGCATCTTTAATTACAAAATTATGCAAATGTCTTCGAAGATGTCAACTTCCCTTATCATCATCAAAATGAAAAAGTTGAAATCAACCCACTCAATCAGTTTCAGTAAGTTGTTTGAAGCAAAAATATTGTTTCCTATGATCTAAGCAATATCTCCATGCCTCAGGCTCCCAGCATGAATCACTGTATGGTGCCTATAGAGTCAGACTTTCTGGCACACTTAGGACCACTTGGGGACCCGGAAGTCAGACTGGGACTTCCTCAGAGTCTCCTTCAGAGTCACACAGATGTAGTAAGTACATAACATGAGACATTGAAAAAGATGGTACCAAGAGTTGCATTTCTTCTCTTCTGATTTCAATAAAACAAAAGGAGGCTTAACCCATAACAGTTCAAAGGTGTGTTGGTGTGTGTGTGTGTGAATCTGTTATTCATACAAATGCATTGAATAACAGATTCACTATATGGAACAATAGATAGTCCCCCCCCCCAAAATGTAATGGAAGTTTGTTCTGAAATGTCTGTCCTATATCTGAGCAATATAAGAAAGACCAGGAAACTTATATATATATATATTTTTTTTTTACATGTATTTAACCCCTTATTTTAGGCACTAAACATCTCCATATATAGTACCAGTCAAAAGATTGCACACACCTACTGTACTCATTCAAGGGTTTTTATCTATTTTGACTATTTTCTTAATTGTAGAATAACAGTGAAGACATCAACACTATGAAATAACACATATGAAATCATGTAGTAACCAAAAAAAGTGTTAAACAAATATTTTTTTACATTTGAGATTCTTCAAAGTAGCCACCCTTTGCCTTGATGACAGCTTTGCACACTCTTGGCGTTCTCTCAACAAGCATCATGAGGTAGTCGCCTGGAATGCATTTAAATTAACAGGTGTGCCTTGTTAAAAGTTAATTTGTGGAATTTAGTTCCTTCTTAACTCGTTTCAGCCAATCAGTTGTGTTGTAACAAGGGAGGGGTGGTATATGAAGATATCCCTATTTGTTAAAAGACTAAGTCCATATTATGGCAAGAACAGCTCAAATAAGCAAAGAGAAACGACAGTCCATTATTACTTTAAGACATGAAAAGTATCCAGATAATTTCAAGAACTTTTCTTCCAGTGCAGTCGCAAAAACGATCAAGCGCTATGATGAAACTGGCTTTCATAAGGACCACCACAGGAAAGGAAGGCCCCAAGACCCCAAGTCTGCTGCAGAGGATAAGTTCATTCGAGTTACCAGCCTCAGAAATTGCAGCCCAAATAAATGCTTCACAGAGTTTAAGAAACAGATACATCTCAACATAAACTGTACAGAAGAGACTGAGTGAATCAGGCCTTCATGGTCAAATTGCTGCAAAGAAACCACTACTAAAGGACACCAATGAGAAGAACAGACTTGCTTGGGTCAAGAAACATGAGCAATGGACATTAGACCGGTGGAAGTCTTTCCTTTGGTCTGATGAGTCCAAATTGGAGATTTTTGGTTCCAACCGCTGTGTCTTTGTGAGACGCAGAGTAGGTGAACGGATGATATCCGCATGTGTGGTTCCCAACATGAAGCATGGAGGAAGAGGTGAGATGGTGTGAGGGTGCTTTGCTGGTGACACTGTCAGTGATTTATTTAGAATTCAAGGCACACTTAACCAGCATGGTTAACATGTATCTAACTTCAAAATGTTCCCTGTGTTCATCTTCATATAGATTTTTTTCTATAGGTTAGGGACAGATATAAATAAACAGTTGAAACACTTTGTCAATACAATGCGTCATACTTTAAGGCAATTTGCAATGCTATTTGTGATACAATTTACTGATTTCCCATGGTCACCCTTGACTGGGGCATGGTCCTCCTTCTGCCCCCACATTATTTTTTAAATCATAGAAAAGCTCATGGAGACACTAATCATGCTATTTAAGTGTCACGCCCTGGCCATAGAGAGGCTTTTATACTCTATTTTAGTTAGGCCAGGGTGTGACTAGGGTGGGCATTCGGACCGGAGCCTGCAGTGAGGATCCATGGCACGGAGCCTCCAGCATAGATCCGCGTTCCGGAGCCTGCAGCGACGGTCTCCGGTCTGGAGCCTCCAGCGACGGTCCCCAGTCCAGCGGGGTCTGCGTACCGCACCGGAGCCGCCACTGAAGTAGATGCCCACTCGGACCCTCCCCTATAGAGTCAGGTTTTGCAGCCTGACTCTGGTTAGGCCAGGGTGGGACTAGTGTGGACATTCTAGTTTCTTTATTTCTATGTTTTGGCTGGGTATGGTTCTCAATCAGGGACAGCTGTCTATCGTTGTCTCTGATTGGGAATCATACTTAGGCAGCCTTTTTCCCACCTGTGTTTTGTGGGTAGTTATTTTCTGTTTAGCTGTTTAGTTGCCTGACATAACTGTGCGCTTTCGTGTTTTTACTTTGTTATTTTGTTGCGGTGTTCAGTTTAATAAATATCATGAATGCCTACCACGCTGCACCTTGGTCTCCTTCTTCAACCCACGAGAGTCGTGACATTAAGTGTATTCAATTCAAAAGCCTGTGGGTGTGAGATAAAAGTTAATGCACTCATTCAGCCTATCATCCACTTAGGAGTGAGCTATTATCTTTTTTGGGGAGATCATTTCTCAGAAGACTTCTGATTACACCGTTATCACCTTGAGGTAAGTCATCTGTTCCAACGTTCTATCCTGTTGTTGTGGTGAAAATGGTCTGAATCCAGTCAGACATTACTACACGACCCAATTACTGAAATGTCAGGCTAGGCATCCCCTTCCCCCATCCTGTTCCATTACAGGCATACTTAAGGCCATCTCTATAAGGGCTGGTATCAGACATTAAATTGACAGTGCTGGGTGACCCAGACTGAGATTCATATCAAAGGAGAGGTTTATTTATTTTCTGAGAGGAGAAGAAGCCAGGATGTTCTTGTCATAGAACCCAGCTCCCTCTCAATTTCCTGCTGAAACATCTTGGGAGGACCTTTCACATGGAAAGATGTTACATTGTTGTCCCAGACTCTCCCATAGTATCCTCCTAAATTGTCCCACATTGCTGTGCCAGAGGATGTTAAATCACTATGGGTGGGTGAACATCAAGCAAGGCTCCCTAGATTTCAGTGAAGTGGCTGACCTCAATTCTGTGGGTTGCTCCACCATATTCTCTGGTCTATGATGTTCTTTACTTACCACCCATACTGAGGTCATTTCCTGAAGTAGCTAGCTGCCCCTATCTCCAATCAATCTAACAGCCTGGGACGTACACATTGTGTAAAGCCTCTCCTGTTTTCTAGAACAAACATACCTTATCTTTGCTCTTAAATACATTCAATGTATCAAATGACCTGAATGTAACATGCGACATGTCCGTTCTCATACCGTTCTCATACCAATGGAATCAACAAGTTGAGTAATTGCTCATTTTACAAGAGACATAATAATGAACATGAGTAGAGGACATAAAACTCAAATTTGGTCCTAACTCCACCTGCATTCCAGCCTAATCCCGTCATGTTGCTGTGTTTGCCCAGCTAACACGATTTACCCTGTGCACTGGTCCAGTCACTGCAGGGCTCCAGCTGCATATTAAGTTATAACCGCCCAACCCATGGAATTTGGCGGTTTCCATTTTTCTGCCCCTATGCTTTTCTGGAAGTCATCCCAGGAAGTTATGTCTTTCAGCAGGATTATAGGGGACTAAAACGCCCTCAGCCAGACCAAAAAACACAGAGGCCAGCCAGGTCAGACATACTGCATTAGATAGGTGCAAGGGTATTTCTATCAGCTTTCATACAGCTGGCTTACAAAAACAAGACACTGTGATGTAGGGGCTAAATCACTGAAATATTACTGTAAGTGAAATACATTTTTTGGGCTGTGAGTGCCAGGACATCCCAGGTGTTACTGTGAAAATTCCATCTGGTTCATTAATTGGAAGTTATTCCAGACGATTACAGATCCCCCCAGGACCGGCGCAAGCACATCTCTGCATGCATACTGAATATCATAAATAAGACACATCTCTGCATGCATACTGAATATCATAAATAAGACACATGTCTGCATGCATACTGAATATCATCAATAAGACACATGTCTGCATGCATACTGAATATCATAAATAAGACACATGTCTGCATGCATACTGAATATCATCAATAAGACACATGTCTGCATGCATACTGAATATCATAAATAAGACACATGTCTGCATGCATACTGAATATCATAAATAAGACACATGTATGCATGCATACTGAATATCATAAATAAGACACATGTCTGCATGCATACTGAATATCATAAATAAGACACATCTCTGCATGCATACTGAATATCATAAATAAGACACATGTCTGCATGCATACTGAATATCATCAATAAGACACATGTCTGCATGCATACTGAATATCATAAATAAGACACATGTCTGCATGCATACTGAATATCATCAATAAGACACATGTCTGCATGCATACTGAATATCATAAATAAGACACATGTATGCATGCATACTGAATATCATCAATAAGACACATGTCTGCATGCATACTGAATATCATAAATAAGACACATGTCTGCATGCATACTGAATATCATAAATAAGACACATCTCTGCATGCATACTGAATATCATAAATAAGACACATGTCTGCATGCATACTGAATATCATCAATAAGACACATGTCTGCATGCATACTGAATATCATAAATAAGACACATGTCTGCATGCATACTGAATATCATCAATAAGACACATGTCTGCATGCATACTGAATATCATAAATAAGACACATGTATGCATGCATACTGAATATCATAAATAAGACACATGTATGCATGCATACTGAATATCATCAATAAGACACATGTCTGCATGCATACTGAATATCATAAATAAGACACATGTCTGCATGCATACTGAATATCATAAATAAGACACATCACCAAATGGATCTGTATACATCCTGTTGTCTGTCTGTAATTGTGTGATGACTTGGTGCTGACTGTCTTGGCCAGGACGCTCTTGAAAAAGAGATTACAAATCTCGATGAGCCCTTCCTGGTTAAATTAAGGTTAAATAAAAGATCTGCTGTTGTGATGGGATGAACAGTTCAGTATAGTTTATGCTCATGCAGCTATCTTATTGGTACAGGATGGATGAAGTCTCATGTGAAAACATTCAACATCAAAACGTTGATTATTTAAACAAAAATGAATAGTCTGGAGACTATCTTTAGAGCAACCAGGGCTGATCTAAATAGCACATTGTGTTTGATCAACAAGGATACATGTATTTTATCCAGCATGGTTAGATCACTGATTACAATTTGAGCCAGGCCTACAAAAAGAATGTAGCAGATTTTTGGGTCCACACCTTCTCACCCATCCCACCTCAGTATGGAACTTGTTGGGGGTGACATGGGATGGGTGAGAAGGTGAGAAGGCCCCAGACCATGCCCCCTGTAACCTTGAGAGGGAGCCATTGCTCCCAACCTCTTACAGCCTTACCCCCATCATTTACCTCTTTCCCCAGGGGAGATCAACAGGGCTCTGGAGTGGGACTCAGCATGTATCACCAAAAATTTAGTTGAATCTTTTTTTATTATTGGACCTCTGTGTCTTACACAATGTTCATGTTTCTCATGCTGCTAATGTCATAGTATCCCACCCTGCAAACTCCTGTCCTGGCCCAACCCTCCACCTTAGAATTACAGTTGTAAATTGCCTGAGGTGTAATCCAGTCAGTGATGAAGCCCCATTTCCCCTGTAGTGTGCCTTTAAGGCTTTAAGTGTATCTTTGAGCAGGATATGGGGATGGGGGGACTCATTTGGGGAGTGAGTGATGGATGCTGTTGGTCTGGCTGTCTTATGGATAATAGTGATGGGGGGAATCGATAGTTACATATCACAATACTATTTTTGAGGATATAATATCGGTACTTTGACTCCAAGTATCGATTTCCTAGGTAGCGTTAGCTAGCGCTAGTCGGCTGTGCATGCGACAAAACTGGTATTTTTCATCCAATAGCTTGTTTTCCATCTTCTTTCTAAATAGTGAACCAACATGTTTTCAGCACTCCTATTTCTGTGACTGATCAAAACTAATTTTCTCATGCTCTCTCGTCTCCCTGCAGCAGACATATAGTGAGACATATGTTTGGAACATCAAATCACTAGGCTATTACCACCTACGTATCGTAATAATATCGTATCGTGAGGTCCTTGGCAATTCCCAGCCCTAATCAATGTGATCTCACTGCAAACAACTAATCAATCCCCCAGATCCCTACATCATCTGGCCTGTCTGGGGCCCTGACTGATGGTGACACCTGTAATTGGATTCAGTCTGTGAAACAACAGGCTAGAAACTATCCAGAAAGAATGAGACAATTATATACAATGGTAATGCACTCTGCAGCAGATTTAGGCCAACTCATATTTATTCTGGGAAGGAGATGAGGACTGTGTTCCTCTGAGATGTTTTATTGAATTTATCGGGTTGTTTTCTTTCACCAACCCCCCCCCCCCACACACACACACACACACACACATCCCTCACTCTATCTGCTCTATCCATCAAACAAACACACACACACACACACAAAAGTTCCTAAAAAATGATGGGTTTTTCCACACCCCGGGGCTCAGTCGACCCTGTGCCAGATTAAATCTTGCCCTCATGACCGTGCCTGTCAGGGGAAAAACTAAGCAGGAAAAAAAACGGTGAGCAGAGAGTGACAGACTAATTAGGGCCTTCCTGTGAGGAGCTTTATTTTCATATTTACTCTAGAGCGACAAAGGCTAAACACCAAGCTAACCCTAACAGCTCGCATTACTTAGGCTGGTCACACACACACACACACACACACACACACACACACACACACACACACACACACACACACACACACACACACACACACACACACACACACACACACACACACACACACACACACACACAGAGATCAACAGACATGCTGAGAAAATACCCCTTATGGCCTTTGGAAATAACAATTACAGGGCACAAGCTTTATATTACCACTTAACAAAATGTGCACTACTTCCCCTTCTCAGACTGTAGGCCAGTGTTTCCCAACTCCAGTCCTTGAGTACCCCCATCAACACACATGTTTGTTGTAGTCCCTGACATACTCACCTTATTCAACTCATTGGGGGTTTGAATCAGGTGTGCTTGTCTGGGGCTGCAACAAAACTGTGTGCTGTTGGGGGTACTCGAAGACTGGAGTTGGGAAACACTTGACCTACAGTCTGAGAAGGGGAAGTAGTGCAGTTGGGAAACAGGGGTATTTGGGATAATTCAAAATGAAAAAGAATGGCGCCCTCTCCTGGCTGAGTGATACATCACGTCCTCCACTGTAGGTCATCCTGTAAAACAGTGCCAGTTGGTGCCGTTTAAGATGAGTGAGTACAATACTTTTTTTAATGAGCATGGCCTTATTTCTATTACAGCATATTGGATGACTATCATTCATATTCCATTCACCCAGTTCAATGTAACATCGATACTCAAATTTTCACTATACCCTTCATGAGATTGCTACAACCTAGACAACAAATTAAAGTTTACAACATAGGTGCACACAGGTCGAGAATAAGATTTGAGGTGCCAGACATGTCAGGGTGGACAACATGTCAGTTCATGCTACAAGAGCTCTGATAGGTTGGAGGACGTCCTCCGGAAGTTAGTCATAGTTACTGTGTAAGTCTATGGAAGGGGTGAGAACCGTGAGCCTCCATCGTTTTGTATTGAAGTCAATGTACCCAGAGCAGGACAGAAGCTAGCTGTCCTCCAGATACACCATGGTGCTACCCTACAGAGTGCTGCTGAGGATACTGTAGACCTTCATCGCAAAACAGTGTGCTTTAATCAATTATTTAGTGAGGTGAATATATTTTGTATAGTTTTATCTAAAAAGGATAACTTTTCAAATGTTTCACTATTTTTATGAAATTCACTTATGAGGATGGAACTCCCCTTCCTCCTCGAGGAGTCTCCACTGCTATAAAATAATAATCTCTGTCTGCAGCTGACATCAGACCAAAGATGGCTACATGACCCCAATACAACTAAAATAGATCTTACATAGCATTGTATGAGGATAAATCACAAACTTCAGAGCAAATATTCTAAACCCAACATCTGTCCAGGGAGGCATTCAAGAGCATGCATAAGCACATTAGAGTTGAAACTATGTGAAATATAGACTTTATAATTCAACATGTTGCTTTTCCATGATTCATGTGCCGTCCATTTCCAGTCCTGTAGTTCTTGAGAGATCTATCCCCAAGGATAATTACAGTCTCCATGGTTTAGCTTTTCTCCTGTGATTTCCTGCCTCATGAAATTAGTCCTCGCTACCACCATTTATCACTCCATTACCACATTGCTGTTCCTCTAAATATAGGCTGCCCAGGTCTGCTAAAGTGGAGAGATCTGCCTGCCAACAACAATAACAGCAATTCCAGATACGGTCATAGTCGCTTGATTATAGCATTTCAAATGACCTTATGCACGTACAAAAACAAACTCCATCAGCACGTGGGCTCCTAAACTCAATGTTAGGTTTGATTGATGCTGCTGAGGTGAATATGGGTCTTGTAATGGCCTACAAAACCCAATAACACATTTTAATAAAGCCCAACCTGTGGCTATTCATATTGCAGAACTAGTCGTGTTGTGAATCAATAGCTGTCATGTAGCTTGAACACGGAAACAATTGAATACAAGTAAAAGCGCACCATTTAAAAGACCTACGGTACGTGTGAGTCTGTTTGTACATAAATCTCCCGAGTCTCCTTCTCTTTGGTGGACGGTCAGAGATGTAATTTGTCAGGCACTTAAAGCACACAATGCCTCGTTATATGAGGGTTCTTACACAGCCTTCCTTTCAGGAACTATTCATCACTCGTAGTTATTAAAATGTAGTTGCACAAGTATGCATGTCTATACGAAACACACAAGGGAAGTGCATACTGGAACCAGGAAATATGTCTAGTGCATGTTTGACTTTGGTGGTCAATGAGGAAATTAGGGTAAAATGGTCACACTTAACTTGAGGCTTTACTTGACAAGTTGTCACTGTGCACACCACGACATGGCCTGTAAACACACACTTCACCTATAATCTGAACAATGTTCACACTTTAACACTCGATCCTTATCTGCAAATGACCATTTTCACAAGATGTGTGTTCCATTTCCATTTAATCATTTGTATATTGTCTTCTGCCGTCACGAGGATGGCGGGGAAAGTGTTTATATTCAAAATACCATGAAAGAGGAAATCATGAAAATGTCTGTGACCTTTGAACTAAGATTGGATTTTGATAAAGTGGGGTGCAAAATGGCCACAGAGGCTGTCCTGGCAGGGGGAGCTGGTCATGTGTGGTGGGAAAATATCTGATAGGAAGTGGAAAGCGATGAGGGTCACGGTAAAAGGTCGTGACAAGGGAACCCTCACAGGTCTGGGGTATAGGACCCTGGGGGGCCTTGTTCAAATAGGAATAGTAAAGAAAATAACTCCATCTGAATCGCTGACAGAGTTTACTCTATGTATGACGAACATGCATTTCCCTGTAGCTCCATAACTATTCATTAGTTATAATACTTTAGGTAATAATATGATATTACTGTCATGTTTTTAGTACTACAAAGAATCATTCTAAATTCAGTTCAAATACACATCGTTTATCTGTCTTGATTTAAGCAGGGTTTTGACTATGCACAATATGGTTAGCTTTTCCTCATAAATGTTATTACTACTCTTATCATATTTCCCCGGGAGTATCTGTCGTTTGTTCCTGCAGAGAACTAACTCAAAACATGTTTCCTGTGATCCCGCAGAGCGAGCCTGGCCCTTATTTATCCATAAAACAAGAGCTTCATTTTGGCTGGGAAGATCGTGAAGCGCCTGGAATGGGATCGTGTATCACTGGTCATTCTCAGAATTCGGAAAAGACAGTCTCCAGGCAGTCCGAGACGGCAATTCCAAAAGGCAAAACAAGGTCCCAACGTGAATGCCACTCAACTGTGTCAGCTGATGAAGAAACATGTTTTGAGTTAGACCCAGACATAATAAACTATGATAAAAAGCTTATTAACAGTCTAGAATGGGCTGGTTAAAATTAAAAAAGGGAAAGTTGATATACCCATACATACATATTGTCTGGTACGCTCCGGGGTGCAGAGTCCTTAGGCTAACATTAACACACAATATGGGAGAAAAATGTAAACTTTTTCTCAGAAATGTATGAAATCAACCCCGAAATGAAACTATTGTTGTATCTTATGGCTGTTGAAGGTCGAAGGTCATTTAATGGCGACTGGTGAGCAGAAATATGAGGTCATGTGACCTTCACAGCCAGTGCTAGGGGCTGTGGTGGTAACGAAGGATGGAAGGGTTACCCACAGTTTATAACATTCCCATGACAAACATGATGAAGCAGAAAGTAGAGGTCCCTATATTAAACAAGCACAGAGAGCAAACAAGAGCCAGATAAATTCATCTCTCAAACAAATCACACATTGGGCACAAACATTTATGTATCCTTGGCGTCGCTCATAGGCCCCTTGTTTGATGTTTATACATGTTCTCCTGGGAAGAACTGCTCTCGACATACACTACCGTTCAAAAGTTTGGGCACACTGAGAAATGTCCTTGTTTTTTAAAGAAAATTACTTTTTTTCCCCTTTAAAATAACATAAAATGTATTAGAAAGTGCAGACAGTGTTGATGTTGTAAATTACTATTGTAGCTGGAAACGGCTGATTTTTTTATGGAATATCTTCATAGGCGTACAGAGGATCATTATCAGCAACCATCACTCCTGTGTTCCAATGGCATGTTGTGTTAGCTAATCCAAGTTTATAATTTTAAAATGCTAATTGATCATTAGAAAACCCTTTTGCAATTATGTTAGCACAGCTGAAAACTGTTGTGCTGATTTAAGGAAACAATAAAACTGGCCTTCTTTAGACTAGTTGATTATCTGGAGCATCAGCATTTGTGGGTTCGATTACAGGCTCAAAATGTCCAGAAACAAAGTACTTTCTTCTGAAACTCGTCAGTCTATTCTTGTTCTGAGAAATGAAGGGAGCGGTGTACGAGTTATTCAGTTTCTTGGCAATTTCTCGTATGGAATAGCCTTCATTACTCAGAACAATAGACTGACGAGTCCTTTGTTTCTGGCCATTTTGAGCCTGTAATCGAACCCACAAATGCTGATGCTCCAGATACTCAACTAGTCTAAAGACCAGTTTTATTGCTTCTATAATCAGGACAACCGTTTTCAGCTGTGCTAACATAATTGTAAAAGGGTTTTCTAATATTCATTTAAAATGATAAACTTGGATTAGCTAACACGACATGCCATTGGAACACAGGAGTGATGGTGGCTGATAATGGGCGCCTATTGAGATATTCCATAAAATAATCTGCTGTTTCCAGCTATAACAGTCATTTACAACATTAACAATGTCTACACTGTATTTCTGATCAATTTGTTGTTATTTTAACGAACAGAAAATTGCTTTTCTTTCAAAACAAGGACATTCCTAAGTGACCCCAAACTTTTGAACGGAAGTGTGCATCATAATGCACTGCAAGCTCTCAAACTTAATGTGTGTCCTACACATAGACTTTGAAGGAGGATAATGATGGTGACGATCACAAAGATGATAATGCTGACAGTAATGGGCATGATGATGGTAATCATGACAAAATACATGGTTGAGGTTAAAGATTAGGATGAGGAATACGAAGAAGATAATTGGAGGACAAAATCTTAATCTTAATTTAGATATACATAATAATTCCTGTTGGAGAGTATTTCAAGTCTCTTCTCCTCTTGCACATCCCCTCCTACTTTGTATGTGTACTGTGTATGAGTCATGGCTGACCTCGTATCAGCAGCATCTGACTGATCCCCGTCATAAATGACAAATGGATCCAATGAGTTTAAATGAAACCTGAACATATGATTCTAAAATGAAGCCCGATAAACATCAAGTTTTGTGCTATGTTGTCGTATGTCACCCAGACGCCATGCAGTCAATGTACCTAGATTAATGAATCACCCAGTACATATGGGTCAAATAATCCATGCCATATTTATAGCTCATCCATTACCTTATCCCATATCCAACTCGTATGTATGGATTTCAGTCATTGTCTTAATGATTCACAGTCTTAGCCAATACATCAACACATGAAAAGGATGAACCCTCATCCATTTGACTTACTCCTCGGATTAAGCACTAATGATGATCTATTTTGCCTACCTGGATGTTTGAGTGACATAGGTCAGAGATCATCTTGCGGGATTCAGGGGGCGTGTGACTCTGTCTGTCTCTCCTGTACACTCTTAACCTCTGTGAGTCATAGACATCTGTTAAACCATTAGTCCATGTTATACAGCTGGCCCCGAGGTAGCCTGGGCAGCCGCTAGTGGGCGCTATGGATCTCCACTATCGTCTGGACGTAATGTGCCCAGCCGGTAATACACTCGTGTTCCCCGGCGACCAGTTCATACTTAAAACATTCTCCATTCAGGCTTCAATTTCCTCCTTAACTAGATTTAATGGCAACAAAGCTGGTGTAAAGGATGTCACGCTGCTTGCTTAGCGAGTACCGTTCCCTCCTGATTCGGCTCACACCGAGGCTTAAACCCAGGACCTAGCTAGCACACATAACCGCCTTCCTTACGTGTCTTACCAGTCAGCGCCATGCAAAAATATAGCTATTCACTGGCACAAGTGGGAATACTTCACACTGTGGATTAGGTTAGACACATCCCCAATGTGCTACAGATTGGCTTGCTTGTGGGGGTGCTGGCAGCATATAGCAGCACGTTCGATTGTGCATCAAAAATTGTGCATGGCAAGTTTGTATGAAGGTCTGGTTATTAAATGGGTAAATAGTTCCATCCATTCTTTGTAAAACTTTTTTTTTATACAGGTAAATAGTAATGTAACTTTTTTGGGTGTGTATAAAGTCAATACAACCAGCTATGCTAGCTGAGGTTCATAGTAGCCTGTACTGGTGGCAGTAATAGCTTTCATTATATTTCTCATGCAACAAATACTTAATTACTTAATGAGTAACACATTTTATTTATTTATTTTATTTCACATTTAAGTTGAGAACAAGTTCTCATTTACAATTGCGACCTGGCCAAGATAAAGCAAAGCAGTTCGACAGATACAACGACACAGAGTTACACATGGAGTAAAACAAACATACAGTCAATAATACAGTATAAACAAGTCTATATACAATGTGAGCAAATGAGGTGAGAAGGGAGGTAAAGGCAAAAAAGGCCATGGTGGCAAAGTAAATACAATATAGCAAGTAAAACACTGGAATGGTAGTTTTGCAATGGAAGAATGTGCAAAGTAGAAATAAAAATAATGGGGTGCAAAGGAGCTAAATAAATAAATAAAATACAGTTGGGAAAGAGGTAGTTGTTTGGGCTAAATTATAGGTGGGCTATGTACAGGTGCAGTAATCTGTGAGCTGCTCTGACAGTTGGTGCTTAAAGCTAGTGAGGGAGATAAGTGTTTCCAGTTTCAGAGATTTTTGTAGTTCGTTCCAGTCATTGGCAGCAGAGAACTGGAAGGAGAGGCGGCCAAAGAAAGAATTGGTTTTGGGGGTGACTAGAGAGATATACCTGCTGGAGCGTGTGCTACAGGTGGGAGATGGTGACCAGCGAGCTGAGATAAGGGGGGACTTTACCTAGCAGGGTCTTGTAGATGACATGGAGCCAGTGGGTTTGGCGACGAGTATGAAGCGAGGGCCAGCCAACGAGAGCGTACAGGTCGCAATGGTGGGTAGTATATGGGGCTTTGGTGACAAAACGGATTGCACTGTGATAGACTGCATCCAATTTGTTGAGTAGGGTATTGGAGGCTATTTTGTCAATGACATCGCCAAAGTCGAGGATTGGTAGGATGGTCAGTTTTACAAGGGTATGTTTGGCAGCATGAGTGAAGGATGCTTTGTTGGGAAATAGGAAGCCAATTCTAGATTTAACTTTGGATTGGAGATGTTTGATATGGGTCTGGAAGGAGAGTTTACAGTCTAACCAGACACCTAAGTATTTGTAGTTGTCCACGTATTCTAAGTCAGAGCCGTCCAGAGTAGTGATGTTGGACAGGCGGGTAGGTGCAGGTAGCGATCGGTTGAAGAGCATGCATTTAGTTTTACTTGTATTTAAGAGCAATTGGAGGCCACGGAAGGAGAGTTGTATGGCATTGAAGCTTGCCTGGAGGGTTGTTAACACAGTGTTCAAAGAAGGGCCGGAAGTATACAGTATACAAATGAGAACTGCAGAACAACAATGTGCCCGTAATGTACCGTCCTCTGGCTGTGGTTCAATGTGGAGTAGTACTGAAGCAGGACTTTCATTCCATAATAACAGTCTGACATGTAATAGTCACATTTCCTTCACTCAGTCGTTTTCTGCAATTTCTTGGTGAATAATAATTAACCAGTGGAAGCAATTATAACCACTGTTCTGAACTCATATTTACAGTATACCAAACGTTCGGCTACATAGCTACACATCCACAGACAGACAGGTCTTTTTATCCTCCACTACACAATAAGCAAGAAAATAGTTTGCTACGTTACTTCAACTGGATTGCATGGCACATATATTCAATCCAAAACGTTAACATACTGTTACTACCATAAAGAACAATGAGACGCTTGATTTTTTTTATGAACAGCAAGGCAAGCTTACAAAATTGTATATTCAATTTGCAGTAAATGCTTTAGCTAGATTATATACACATACTGTGTTTCACAGGATCACAGCCTGGTTTGCTGGTCTTCTCAGGAGTCCCTAAACCATTTAACAACACAAATGACAATTTCCTACATGTCAAAATGCCCATGAAGCTAGCTAACACTGAACACTGACAGCTTGCCTTCAGACAAGCTAAACACCTTCTTCGCCCGCTTTGAGGATAACACAGTGCCACCGTCACGGCCCGCTACCAAGGACTGTGGGCTCTCCTTCTCCGTGGCCGACGTGAGTAAGATATTTAAATGTGTTAACCCTCACAAGGCTGCCGGCCCAGATGGCATCCCTAGCCGCATCCTCAGAGCATGCGAAGACCAGCTGGCTGGAGTGTTTATGGACACATTCAATCTCTTCCTATCCCTGTCTGTTGTTCCCACATGCTTCAAGATGTCCCCCATTGTTCCTGTACCCAAGAAAGCAAAGCTAATTGAACAAAATTACTAAGGACTCACTTCTGTCATCATGAAGTGCTTTGAGAGACTAGTCAATGATCATATCACCTCCACCTTTCCTGACACCCTAGACCCACTTCAATTTGCTTACCGCCCCAATAGATCCACAGAGGATGCAATTGCCATCGCACTGCACACTGCCCTATCCCATCTGGACAAAAGGAATACCTATGCAAGAATGCAACAGTGCCTCTTCAACCTCAGGAGGCTGAAAAAAATGTAGCCGCGAACTCAGGCTCTGTGTGTAGCTAACCGACCTTCTGCCCATTCATCGCCATTTTACCTGTTGTTGTTTTAGCTGATTAGCTGTTGTTGTTGTCTTAGCTAGCTCTCCAAATCAACACCTGTGACTACTTTATGCCTGGCCATATGTCTCTCTCATATGTCAATATGCCTTGTATACTGTTGTTTAGGTTAGTTGTCATTGTTTTAGTTTACAATGGAGCCCCTAGTTCCACTCATTATACCTCTGATACCTCCTTTGTCCCACCTCCCACACATGCGGTGACCTCACCCATTACAACCAGCTTATCCAGAGATACAACCTCTCTTATCATCACTCAGTGCCTGGGCTTACCCCCGCTGTACCCGCAGCCCACCATACCCCTGTCTGCACATTATGCCCTGATTCTATTCTACCATGCCCAGAAATGCTCCTTTTATTCTTTGTCCCCAATGCTCTAGGCAACCAGTTTTGATAGCCTTTAGCCGTACCCTCATCCTACTCCTACTCTGTTCCTCGGGTGATGCGGAGGTAAACCCAGGCCCGCGTGTCCCCAGGCACCCTCATTTGTTGACTTCTGTGATCGAAAAAAACCTTGGTTGCATGCATGTCAACATCAGAAGCCTCCTCCCTAAGTTTGTTTTACTCACTGCTTTAGCACACTCCGCCAACCCTGATGTCCTTGCCGTGTCTGAATCCTGGCTTAGGAAGGCCACAATTCTGAGATTTCCATACCCAGCTACAACATTTTCCGTCAAGATAGAACTGCCAAAGGGGGAGGAGTTGCAATCTACTGCAGAGAGAGCCTGCAAAGTTCTGTCATACTTTCCAGGTCTATACCCAAAAAGTTTGAACTTCTAATTTTAAAAATGAACCTCCAGAAATAAGTCTCTCACCGTTTCCGCCTGCTATCGCCCCCCCCTCCTCTCCCGGCTGTGCCCTGGACACCATTTGTGAATTGATCGCCCCTCATCTAGCTTCAGAGTTTGTTCTGTTAGGTGACCTAAACTGGGATATGCTTAAAACCTGTTATGGATCGTGCGAATTTTCACAGTTTTTGGTTAAAAATCGCGCAACATTTCAAAGTCCTGCTACTCATGCCAGGAATATAGTATATGCAAATGATAAGTATGTGTGTATAGAAAACACTCTGAAGTCTCTAAAACTGGTTAAATCGTGTCTGTGGCTATAACATAACGTGTTTAGGAGTAAAAATCCCTCGAAAAACTGTTCTCCAAAAACACAAAAAATATATTAATCCGCCAGTCAATGTATTGTTTAAGGCGACTGCAAATAAATGAAGATGCCCTGTAAACGCCTACAGCTTCGCCTACAGCCTACTTAATCCTTGGTTGTATGACGTTTTGGCCTTTCCTGTTTTAGTCTCTCCACAGGATGTTGTGAAAATGGAAAACATGGACGCTGATTTCAAGACTAGCTGCTATCGAATACAGATCGCCCCGTGATGAATTATATAGATTATTAACATTTATTAATACCTAAAGTTGGTTTAGAAAAGTAGTTTGAAGTGATTTGTAAAAGTTTATAGGCAACTTTTGTAATTTTAAAAAGTGACGTTGCGTCTTGTAAAATGGAATATTCCTGGATCAGACCGGTCTAAGGAAAACGACATTTTGGCTATACAATGACGGATTTAATCGGGAAAAATACCCAATTGTGATGTTTATGGGATATATAGGAGTGCCAAGAAAGAAGCTCGTCAAAGGTAATGAATGTTTTATATTTTATTTCTGCGTTTTGGGTAGTGCCGGCTAACGCAAAATAGGTTGTTTTAGGTGACGTTCCAGTTTTCAATCAGGATCTCAGCGATCACTGCCTCATTGCCTGTATCCGCTATGGGTCCGCGGTCAAGCGTCCACCCCTCATCACTGTCAAACGCTCCCTAAAACACTTCTGCGAGCAGGCCTTTCTAATCGACCTGGCCCGGGTATCCTGGAAGGATACTGACCTCATCCCGTCAGTCGAGGATGCCTGGTCATTTTTTAAAAGTAATTTCCTCACCATCTTAGAAAAGCATTCCCCGTTCAAAAAATGCAGAACTAAGAACAGATATAGCCCTTGGTTCACTCCAGGCCTGACTGCACTTGACCAGCACAAAAACATCCTGTTTTTGCACTATTCGATGCTGCCATTCGCATCTAACTCCCCCCCTCCTTCACCCAGATCCAGACAGCAGATGTTCTGAAAGAGCTGCAAAACCTGTACCAGTGCAAATCAGCTGGGCTAGACAATCTGGACCCTCTCTTTCTAAAACTACCTGCCGCCATTGTTGCAACCCCTATTACCAGCCTGTTCAACCTCTCTTTCGTATCGTCCAAGATCCCTAAAGATTGGAAAGCTGCAACAACCATCCCCCTCTTCAAAGGGGGTGACACCTTAGACCCAAACTGTTACAGACCTATATCCATCCTGCCCTGCCTATCTAAAGTTTTTGAAAGCCAAGTTAATAAACAGATCACTGACCATTTCGAATCCCACCGTACCTTCTCCGCTGTGCAATCCGGCTTCCGAACCAGTCACAGGTGCACCTGAGCCACGCTCAAGGTGCTAAAAGATATCATAACCGCCATCGATAAAAGACAGTACTGTGCAGCCATCTTCATCGACCTGGACAAGGCTTTCGACTCTGTCGATCACCGTATTCTTATCGGCAGACTAAATAGCTTTGGTTTTTCTGACGACAGCCTCGCCTGGTTCACCAACTTTGCAGACAGAGTTCAGTGTGTCAAATCTGAGGGCATGTTGTCCGGACCTCTGGCACTCTCTATGGGGGTACCACAGGGTTACATTCTCGGGCCGACTCTTTTCTCTGTATATATCAATGATGTCGCTCTTGCTGCGGACGATTCCTTGATCCACCTCTGCGCAGACGACACCATTCTGTATACTTCTGGCCCTTCCTTGGACACTGTGCTAACTAACCTCCAAACGAGCTTCACTGCCATACAACACTCCTTCCGTGGCCTCCAACTGCTCTTAAACGCTAGTAAAACCAAATGCATGCTTTTCAACCGTTCGCTGCCCGCACCCGCCCACTAGTCGGCTAGCATCACCACCCTGGATGGTTCCGACCAGGAATATGTAACTATAAATACCTAGGTGTCTAGGTAGAAATCTTGCTTGTTTGTAGGTGACCAAATACTTATTTTCCACCATAATTTGCAAATAAATTCATTAAAAATCCTACAATGTGATTTTCTGGATTTTTTTTCTCATTTTGTCTGTCATAGTTGAAGTGTACCTATGATGAAAATGACAGGCCTCTCATCTTTTTAAGTGGGAGAACTTGCACAATTGGTGGCTGACTAAATACTTTTTTGCCCCACTGTATAATTGCCAAACCGACACATCGTGTTCAGCAAGCATGGTAGAGGCATGTCTGTGTGTAGCTGTTTTTAGCAACGTGGGTGTCACGACTTCCGCCGAAGCCGGCCCCTCTCCTTGTTCGGGTGGGGTTCAGCGGTCGACGTCACCAGCTTTCTAGTCACCATCGATCCATGTTTCAGTTTCGTTTTGTTTTGTCTGTATTACACACACACCTGAATTGTATTACATATCACATTCCTTATTTAACCCTCTGGCATACATTCCTGTTCTGTCCGTGATGGTTTATGTCGTTAGTGGTTGAGTTTTGTGCTAGTGTTTTTTGTTTGTTCCTATTTTGGAATTGTGCTTGATATTTTGAGTAAACTCAGTTATGTTACTCAATACCTGTGTCCTATGCCTGACTCCGCTATAACTCTGCACCCAATCGCTGACAGTGGGTGTATTTACATACACTAGTGTTGCTCCTTATTGTATTGGGTTGCACCAAAACAGTCTGTGTGAAGCCATAAGTTAAATACAATTATATTTCAACTTTATTTGACAGCGGACAGGACGGTTGGTCATTATGAGACAAAAATATCTAAAGGAATGTATTATTCAATAGACTTTCCAAACACGGAAGTGGGTCTGTTGTAGACCCACTTCCTATGTCAAAATAAAAGTAATGCACGTGCGCCATATGTGCACTAACTTGGGGGGGACTTTTCTTTTGACATTAGGTAAGCAGAGAGGGAACGGGTCAACAACAGACCTATGTTTGTAGCCTAAAAGCGTTCCCAGATATAGGTTTGGATTGCAGAACTTGGTCAGGTCCAGACCATTGCTTGAAAAACAAGATAAAAAGCATCAATGTTAGTGGTTGTCCCTCTTGAGATGCTATACCAACAACATCGTCAGTGTACACTTCCTCAAAATAGTCCGAATGAATCTAAGATAAATCAAGAAATCTGCAATACATTTTGACGTGTTTGCTGAGGAGGTCTTACTCGCGCAATTTTAACTAAGGCGTTTGGTGCAGTATTTCTCAATGTGCATGAAAAGTAGTCTCTCGTTGAATGTGACAACGAACACTTATTTGAAGAATCCTGTCCATAGTTCCCACTCCACTAGGAGAAGCCAAGCAGAATTTATATTTATTTCAGAATACTTCAATCATAATCTCCGGTAGCCTCTGGAACTGCCGATCTGCGGCCAACAAGGCAGAGTTCATCTCAGCCTATGCCTCCCTCCAGTCCCTCGACTTCTTGGCACTGACGGAAACATGGATCACCACAGATAACACTGCTACTCCTACTGCTCTCTCTTCGTCCGCCCACGTGTTCTCGCACACCCCGAGAGCTTCTGGTCAGCGGGGTGGTGGCACCGGGATCCTCATCTCTCCCAAGTGGTCATTCTCTCTTTCTCCCCTTACCCATCTGTCTATCGCCTCCTTTGAATTCCATGCTGTCACAGTTACCAGCCCTTTCAAGCTTAACATCCTTATCATTTATCGCCCTCCAGGTTCCCTCGGAGAGTTCATCAATGAGCTTGATGCCTTGATAAGCTCCTTTCCTGAGGATGGCTCACCTCTCACAGTTCTGGGCGACTTTAACCTCCCCACGTCTACCTTTGACTCATTCCTCTCTGCCTCCTTCTTTCCACTCCTCTCCTCTTTTGACCTCACCCTCTCACCTTCCCCCTCTACTCACAAGGCAGGCAATACGCTCGACCTCATCTTTACTAGATGCTGTTCTTCCACTAACCTCACTGCAACTCCCCTCCAAGTCTCCGACCACTACCTTGTATCCTTTTCCCTCTTGCTCTCATCCAACACTTCCCACACTGCCCCTACTCGGATGGTATCGCGCCGTCCCAATCTTCGCTCTCTCTCCCCCGCTACTCTCTCCTCTTCCATCCTATCATCTCTTCCCTCTGCTCAAACCTTCTCCAACCTATCTCCTGATTCTGCCTCCTCAACCCTCCTCTCCTCCCTTTCTGCATCTCTTGATTCTCTATGTCCCCTATCCTCCAGGCCGGCTCGGTCCTCCCCTCCTGCTCCGTGGCTCGACGACTCATTGCGAGCTCACAGAACAGGGCTCCGGGCAGCCGAGCGGAAATGGAGGAAAACTCGCCTCCCTGCGGACCTGGCATCCTTTCACTCCCTCCTCTCTACATTTTCCTCTTCTGTCTCTGCTGCTAAAGCCACTTTCTACCACTCTAAATTCCAAGCATCTGCCTCTAACCCTAGGAAGCTCTTTGCCACCTTCTCCTCCCTCCTGAATCCTCCTCCCCCTCCCCCCCTCCTCCCTCTCTGCAGATGACTTCGTCAACCATTTTGGAAAGAAGGTCGACGACATCCGATCCTCGTTTGCTAAGTCAAACGACACCGCTGGTTCTGCTCACACTGCCCTACCCTGTGCTCTGACCTCTTTCTCCCCTCTCTCTCCAGATGAAATCTCGCGTCTTGTGACGGCCGGCCGCCCAACAACCTGCCCGCTTGACCCTATTCCCTCCTCTCTTCTCCAGACCATTTCCGGAGACCTTCTCCCTTACCTCACCTCGCTCATCAACTCATCCCTGACCGCTGGCTACGTCCCTTCTGTCTTCAAGAGAGCGAGAGTTGCACCTCTTCTGAAAAAACCTACACTCGATCCCTCCGATGTCAACAACTACAGACCAGTATCCCTTCTTTCTTTTCTCTCCAAAACTCTTGAACGTGCCGTCCTTGGCCAGCTCTCCCGCTATCTCTCTCAGAATGACCTTCTTGATCCAAATCAGTCAGGTTTCAAGACTAGTCATTCAACTGAGACTGCTCTTCTCTGTATCACGGAGGCCCTCCGCACTGCTAAAGCTAACTCTCTCTCCTCTGCTCTCATCCTTCTAGACCTATCGGCTGCCTTCGATACTGTGAACCATCAGATCCTCCTCTCCACCCTCTCCGAGTTGGGCATCTCCGGCGCGGCCCACGCTTGGATTGCGTCCTACCTGACAGGTCGCTCCTACCAGGTGGCGTGGCGAGAATCTGTCTCCTCACCACGCGCTCTCACCACTGGCGTCCCCAGGGCTCTGTTCTAGGCCCTCTCCTATTCTCGCTATACACCAAGTCACTTGGCTCTGTCATAACCTCACATGGTCTCTCCTATCATTGCTATGCAGACGACACACAATTAATCTTCTCCTTTCCCCTTCTGATGACCAGGTGGCGAATCGCATCTCTGCATGTCTGGCAGACATATCAGTGTGGATGACGGATCACCACCTCAAGCTGAACCTCGGCAAGACGGAGCTGCTCTTCCTCCCGGGAAGGACTGCCCGTTCCATGATCTCGCCATCACGGTTGACAACTCCATTGTGTCCTCCTCCCAGAGCGCTAAGAACCTTGGCGTGATCCTGGACAACACCCTGTCGTTCTCAACTAACATCAAGGCGGTGGCCCGTTCTTGTAGGTTCATGCTCTACAACATCCGCAGAGTACGACCCTGCCTCACACAGGAAGCAGCGCAGGTCCTAATCCAGGCACTTGTCATCTCCCGTCTGGATTACTGCAACTCGCTGTTGGCTGGGCTCCCTGCCTGTGCCATAAAACCCCTACAACTCATCCAGAACGCCGCAGCCCGTCTGGTGTTCAACCTTCCCAAGTTCTCTCACGTCACCCCGCTCCTCCGCTCTCTCCACTGGCTTCCAGTTGAAGCTCGCATCCGCTACAAGACCATGGTGCTTGCCTACGGAGCTGTGAGGGGAACGGCACCTCAGTACCTCCAGGCTCTGATCAGGCCCTACACCCAAACAAGGGCACTGCGTTCATCCACCTCTGGCCTGCTCGCCTCCCTACCACTGAGGAAGTACAGTTCCCGCGCAGCCCAGTCAAAACTGTTCGCTGCTCTGGCCCCCCAATGGTGGAACAAACTCCCTCACGACGCCAGGACAGCGGAGTCAATCACCACCTTCCGGAGACACCTGAAACCCCACCTCTTTCAGGAATACCTAGGATAGGATAAAGTAATCCTTCTCACCCTCCCCCCCTTAAAAGATTTAGATGCACTATTGTAAAGTGGCTGTTCCACTGGATGTCTTAAGGTGAATGCACCAATTTGTAAGTCGCTCTGGATAAGAGCGTCTGCTAAATGACTTAAATGTAATGTAAATGTAAATGTAATAATCATACTTCATCAATATACACTACATGGCCAAAAGTATGTGGACACCCCTTCAAATGAGTGAATTTGGCTATTCAGCCACACCCATTGCTGACAGGTGTAAAAAAAATCTAGCACACAGCCATGCAATCTCCATAGACCATCCTACCAATCCTCGACTTTGGCGATGTCATTTACAAAATAGCCTCCAATACCCTACTCAACAAATTGGATGCAGTCTATCACAGTGCAATCCGTTTTGTCACCAAAGCCCCATATACTACCCATCATTGCGACCTGTACGCTCTCGTTGGCTGGCCCTCGCTTCATACTCGTCGCCAAACTCACTGGCTCCATGTCATCTACAAGACCCTGCTAGGTAAAGTCCCCCCTTATCTCAGCTCGCTGGTCACCATAGCATCTCCCACCTGTAGCACACGCTCCAGCAGGTATATCTCTCTAGTCACCCCCAAAACCAATTCTTTCTTTGGCCGCCTCTCCTTCCAGTTCTCTGCTGCCAATGACTGGAACGAACTACAAAAATCTCTGAAACTGGAAACACTTATCTCCCTCACTAGCTTTAAGCACCAACTGTCAGAGCATCTTACAGATTACTGCACCTGTACATAGCCCACCTATAATTTAGCCCAAACAACTACCTCTTTCCCAACTGTATTTAATTTATTTATTTATTTTGCTCCTTTGCACCCCATTATTTTTATTTCTACTTTGCACATTCTTCCATTGCAAAACTACCATTCCAGTGTTTTACTTGCTATATTGTATTTACTTTACCACCATGGCCTTTTTTGCCTTTACCTCCCTTCTCACCTAATTTGCTCACATTGTATATAGACTTGTTTATACTGTATTATTGACTGTATGTTTGTTTTACTCCATGTGTAACTCTGTGTCGTTGTATGTGTCGAACTGCTTTGCTTTATCTTGGCCAGGTCGCAATGGTAAATGAGAACTTGTTCTCAACTTGCCTACCTGGTTAAATAAAGGTGAAATAAAATAAATAAAAAAAATAGACAAATATTGGCAGAAGACTGGCCCGTACTGTAGAGCTCAGTGACTTTCAAAGTGGCACCTTTCCAACAAGTAAGAATGGGACCGCCGAGTGCTGTAGCACTTAAAAATCGTCTGTTCTCGATTGCAACACTCACTACCGAGTTCCAAACCGCCTCTGGCAGCAACGTCAGCACAATAACTGTTTGTTGGGAGCTTCATGAAATGGGTTTCTACTGCTGAGCAGCCGTCGTGTTTTTTCTTCTTCTCAGTATTACCTCAGTGCCCTGTTGCATACAAGATGCATGTTTTAAAATATTTCTTATTCTGTATATTCGTATTCTATTTTTAACGAAGTAAGCCTAGTAAACAAAATATCAGATCAATAAAGGCATGACACAATCTATAATAGGCTAGTTACATTAACAGTAAACAAAAGGTGAATGGTGATCCAAATAACCAAAACAGCCTACAGCCTACTACAGTGAGATGCAGCCATGCACAGCTGTCTTGCCAAATACACTGAGTGTACAAAACATTAGGAACACCTGCTCTTTCCATGACAGACGGACCAGGTGATTCCAGGTTAAAGCTATGATCCCTTATTCATGTCACCTGTTATATCCACATAAATCATGAATAGGAAGAGACAGGTTAAATAATGATTTTTAAGCTTTGAGACAATTGAGACATAGATTGTGTATGTGTGCAATTCAGAGGATGAATTGTGCAAGACAAAATATTTAAGTGCCTTTGAACGGGGTATGGTAGTGGGTGCCAGGCGTACTGCTTTGAGTATGTCAAGAACTGCAACACAGCTGGGTTTTTCACGCTCAACAGTTTCCCATATGTATCAAAAATGGTCCACTAACCAAAGGACATCCAGCCAACTTGACTGTGGGAAGCATTGGATTAACATTGGCCAGCATCCCTGTGGAATGCTTTCAACACCTTGTAGACTCCAAGCCCCAACGAACGGAGGCTGTTTTGAGGGCAAAAGGGGGTGCAACTCAATATCAGGAAGGTATTCCTAATGTTTTGTGCAATCAGTGTAAATAGGGCTATACAGGCCCGCTTCAAACATGGAAAATATTGACTTCAGCATCAAGCTGTGATATGGCACAGTACACTTCTTTTTTTTGTGACAAACCTTTTATTTACTTTTGTAAAAAAAAAAAATTCAGAGGGGTATATACAGGTTTTTTTTTTTTTTTCTAAATGCATATGAAGATAACCCCGTCCCATTTTCCCCCTCAGTCCTCATCCACCCACCCGCATTCTCCTTCCCCACTCGGATACTCTACCTCCCACCCCGCCATTCTAACCTCGCGCCCCACCCCAAAGAAAGCATGCCTCCCACTCCTTCCCACTCCTTCCCACCCCCTCCCGTACCACCCCTTCCCCGTGGGCCTGAAAGCAAAGAAAGTTACAAAAGTCTAAATAAATGTATTTATAACTAAACACAGCAAAAAAAAGAAATGTCCTCTCACAGTCAACTGCGTTTACTGTCAGCAAACTTAACATGTGTAAAAATTTGTATGAACATAACAAGATTCAACAACTGAAACATAAACTCAACAAGTTCCACAGACATGTGACTAACATAAATGGAATAATGTGTCCCTGAACAACAGGGGGGGGGGTCAAAATCAAAAGAAACAGCGTTGAGATTGCCTGCAAGGAAAACAAGCTCAGTCCGATGATGCTGTGACACACCGCCCCAAACCATGACGGACCCTCCACCTCCAAATCGATCCCGCTCCAGTGTACAGGCCTCAGTGTAACGCTCATTCCTTCGACGATAAACGCAAATCCGACCATCACCCCTGGTGAGACAAAACTGCAACTCGTCAGTGAAGAACATTGCAATTTATTGCCATGGCCATATCTGCAGTCCTCATGCCTCCTTGCAGCATGCCTAAGGCATGTTCATGCAGATGAGCAGGGACCCTGGGCATCTTTCTTTTGGTGTTTTTCAGAGTCAGTAGAAAGGCCTCTTTAGTGTCCTAAGTTTTCATAACTGTGACCTTAATTGCCTACTGTCTGTAAGCTGTCTTAACGACCGTTCCACAGGTGCATGTTCATTAACTGTTTATGGTTCATTGAACAAGCATGGGAAACAGTGTTTAAACCCTTTACAATGAAGATATGTAAAGTTATTTGGATTTTTACAAATGAGCTTTGAAAGGCAGGGTCCTGAAAAAGGGACATGGGGATTTAGCTGAGATTGTTCTTTACAGAGTCAAGTTTATTTGTCCAGGCCTCAATTGTTTCTTGATTAGCACCATTCATTCTAGCTGTCGATTATTATAGTGTTTGAACATCTAAAAAATAACTGTATCCACTGGTTAAATGGAAATGTGTGGTTTCCATCTTAGAGGAAACTCATTTTTTGCAGCAATGCTGCATGTCAGAAGTAATCTTCTCTGATTGATTGAGAGATTCGACGGGTTATTACCATTAAGTAACATAATAGATGGAAAGCCTTGAATATTTTAATTCATGCACTTCTAAATTCATTTTGTTACTTTGCCCCAGAAGCATTTAACTGAGGGGACACAGTGAACAGTTGGGAGTTGGGGACAATTTCATTGAAAAACACTTCCTTGGTGTTAAATACAGTCTGTTAACAAACTTAAAATGTATCAATACATTTTCCATATTCTTTACCAGTTAACGCGTGGCTAAGATTCAATTAGATCTGTGGACCATACTTTTTTAATAGCTAGCTCAGAATATGAGCTTTCCAAAAGTTGTTTATATATTATAAAGGTCAGTCCTTTTGGGAGCCTAGATAATTTATTTATAAATCACCCCCCATTGGATATTTCGGTATTTGGGTTTCCCCAAGAGACTCCATAGGCCAGCATAGCTTGACCTAAGTTGTAAATATAGAAAAAAGGAGTTGTCTGGTATGTATGTGTCTTATAAACCTTGGAATGTTCTCAAACCATTGCTGTCCATGATATCGGTAAGGGTACGGATTCCACATTTGGACCATTGGGGGGGATACAAAAGGCCGCCCTCCAGATCGCAAGGCATTATTGTGAAATATTGGAGTATGGGCATGCCATTTTGAATCCCAGTTACATTGTTTTTAAATTTTGCGCCAAATAGAAATGGTGTGAGCAATAACAGAACCAAAGCATACTTTACATTGTTTAAAGGATATATCAGTGAAGACCACCTCTTCCAGGGCAATAGGAGACACCATATGTCTCTCTATACTCAGCCAGGGTGCAGAAGAGTCATGTCTAAACCAATTTTGGATGGGGTGAAATGCTAGAGCGTGGAAATAATTTTAAAAAAATTATGTACAGATAGTCCTCCTACATTTTCCCCTCTTTGTAAATGTGTTAATTTGATTCAGTGTCGTTTACTTTACCATATACATTTTGAAACTGCACTAGGAATTTTATCCCAATAGCCAGAAGGAGGACCATGGGAAGCACTGAACTACAAAAATTCACCAGTGGCAATATATTCATTTTGACAATAGATATTCTGCCGCTTAAAGCAACTGGGATGTTAGTTCATCTACTGAGGATGGATTGAATTCATTTGAGCGTTCTGTTAAAGCTTCTGGCAATGGTTTTATCTAAAGAAAGAAATATATCTAGTTCCAAATATTTAAAATGGGAAACTTGTTAAGTGCCTTTTTGAAGGAGGGACGTGCAGGAATCAGGAGCAGGAGAGCAAGGAAGTCCCAGTGGCACAACAGTTTATTCCGAAAGTCCCAACTCAACAACAACATGGGGGGGAATACGCCCAAACGAGGTCGCCACACCCAGGGAAAATAAACGATACACACGGGGGAGAAACCTCTACTCCTACACATATACCAAACCGGTACAACTGCCATGTGAAGGAAAAAAGAAGACAGCAAACAATCCCGCACAAAGACTAACAGGCAGCGGAGGTAAATAAACCCACCGAAATCAACTAATAGGACACAGGTGTAAACAATACAGACAGACACAAACGAAAAATGGATCGGTAGCAGCTAGTAGGCCGGCGACGACGACCGCCGAGAACCGCCCGAACAGGGAGAGGAGCCTTCGGTAGAAGTCGTGACAGTACCCCCCCCTCCCCCCCTCCCCTCAGGACGAGAAGCAGGGAGTTCCGGATGAAGGCGGTGGCCTTCAACTCACTCAGCAGAGATGGGTCCAAGATGTCCTCCACCGGCACCCAGCATCTCTCCTCCGGACCGTGCCCCTCCCAATCCACAAGGTACTGCAGGCCCCTCACCCGACACCTGGAATCCAGTATGGATCGCACTGTGTATGCCGGTGCCCGCTCGAAGTCCAGGGGGGGGGGGGGGGCGGAGGGACCTCCCGCACCTCAGCTCCTTGAAGCAGACCAGCTACCACCGGCCTGAGGAGAGACACATGAAACGAGAGGTTAATACAGTAATAAGGTGGAGCTGTAACCTATAACACACCTCGTTTATTCTCCTCAGGACTTTGAATGGCCCCACAAACTGCGGATATCTTCCGGCAGGGCAGGCGGTGGGGCAGGTTTCGGGTCGAGAGTCAGACCTGGTCCTCATTACGGTGGCGGTCAGCGCTCGCTTTCTGCCGCCCTTCGGCCCGTTACGAAGATGGAAAAAGGCTGCTCTTGAAATATTTTTTAATATGTTCGTCAAAAGAGAGATCAGCTTCCAGAGTAACGTCGAGGTCCTTCACAGTTTTATTTGAGACGACTGTATAACCAGTAAGATTCATTGTCATATCCGACAACAGATCTCTTTGTTTCTTGGGACCTAGAACTAGCATCTCTGTTTAGTCCGAGCGTAAATGTTAAACAATTGCAGTCACCCACTTCCTTACGTCTGAAACACAGACTTCCAATTTAGGCAATTTTGGGGCTTTACCATGTTTCATCAAAATGTACAACTGTGTGACGTCTGCATAGCAGGGAAAGTTGACATTATGATTCCAAATGACATCACCAAGAGTTAGCATATATAGTGAAAACTAGAACGGAACCTTGAGGAACATCATGGATTTATCAGAGGACAAACCATCCACAGAGACGAACTGATATCTTTCTGACAGATAAGCTCTAAACTAGACAAGAACTTGTCCACGTTGACCAATTACGGTTTCCAATCTCTCCAAAAGAATGTGTTGATCGATGGTGTCGAAGTGGTACTAAGGTCTAGGAGCATGAGGACAGATGCAGAGCCATGGTCTGATGCCATTATATGGTAACCACCTTCACGAGTGTTGTCTCAGTACTATAATGGGGTCTAAAACCAGACTGGAGCATTTAATTTGCATTATTTGTCATCAGGAAGGCAGTGAGTTGCTTGGCAACCGCTTTTTCTAAAACGTTTGAGAGGAATGGGAGATTCGACATAGGTGGAAATTTCTTTACATTTTCTGGGTCAAGTTTGGGCTTTTTCAGGAGAGGCTTTATTACTACCTTTTAATCCCGTTTCCACTGGCACTTAAAATTATATCCCTATATCCCCAGCACCATCTTCAGACTTTATGTCGGTATCCCTGCCCTCCCTGGTAAACAATGTGTGATCGCTGGATGATTCTTTTTAAGTCTAATATTGCGGGTAATGAAGTTGCCAATGACTAGGGTTTTCAATTTGTCATAGGTAATGGTCGGAGGCTTCGGCGGCTCAGACCCCGTAACAGGTGGAGGAGAGACCCGAGAATGCTCAGGCTCTGACTCATTGCTAGGTGTGGAAAACTGGTTGAAAGTTTCTATCGGCTGAATGAGTGACACCGGTTGAGCATTCCGACAGCATTTCTTTCCAGAAGCCGTGAGAAAATTGTCCGACGGGGACTGTGTGGAGAGATTAACACTACTACCTGTACTTACTGGTGGCACGGATGCTGTTTCATCCTTTCCTACACTTAAATTACCCTTAAATAAAGGTTAAAAAAAATTACCTTACGATTGCGTCTGAAACTGGGCTTGCAAACTGGGCTTTCCTCACCATAAGGCGATAGTTCTCCTGCATATTAAGAGTACAGCGACTGCAATTAGAAGGGTTAATGTTACTTAGCTTTTTTGGCTGATGGAGGTCCTGCAGACTCATGTCTAAAACAGTCTTCTCAGAGAACGAAGGGGAGGACCATCTTCCTAAGTGAATTTCATAAAAATATGTTTTTTTAAACATTTGAAAAGTTATAGATAAAACTATACTAAATATATTCACGCCACCAAATAATTGATTAAAACACACTGTTTTTCAATGAGGGTCCACAGTAGCCTCAACAGCACTCTGTAGGGTAGCACCACGGTGTAGCCGGAGGACAGCTAACTTCTGTCCTGCTCTGGGTACATTGACTTCAATACAAAACCTAGGAGACTCATGGTTCTCACCACATTCTATAGACTTACACAGTAATTATGACAGCTTCTGGAGGACGTCCTCCAACCTATCAGAGCTCCTGCAGCATGAACTGACATGTTGTCCACCCAATCAAATGGTCAGATCATGAATCTAGTACTGAAAGCATAAGCTACAGCTAGCTAGCACAGCAGTGCATAACATGTTGTGAGTAGAAAGACAATAGTTTAACAGTTTTGAACAAATGAATTTATTCAAAAATGAAGGAGGACGTACTTAGCTAACAAATGCAGCTAGCTAGTTGGTCTACTCAGACACCCTTCTCAAACAGAGGGATGCTATGTTAGCTAGCCGGCTATGACTATCCAACACAACACTAGAACTCTTCCAAGCCAAGGTAAGCTTTGGTTTTACAAATGTATTGCCACTGGGGCCCACCCGTGTCCCCCTCAACTACCAATTGGATTAGTTGAGCTTTCAGGTGTAGCATGCTTCTTCTTTGCTGACTACACACGTTTGTCAAAGTGGACAATTAATTCTCGCATTTAGCTGTGGACACCACAAAGGTCAATCCATGTTTCAGTGCAGTAAACACGGTCGGCACAGTGGAGACCGGTCTAGAGAATCATACACACTGAAGGTAGACGGGACCAAGGATCCTTCTGGATGTAGAAATAGAGAGAGCCATGACTTTTTTTATGTGAAAAAGGTGAAACCACCACAGATTTGGTGGTGAGTCAGGACGAGACAGTCAGGCAGGCAACGTTTCTTAGCCAGTCAAAATCATGATTCAGCTGTCATAATTATTCTGGATATATACAACAACAAAAAAAATCATTTAAAAGTAGCCAGAGTGTGCAATTTCAGTCTACAAAAACTGGCAAGCGACATTAAACTCAGCTTCCAGCAAATATGTTTCTCTTAGATCCAGAAGTGGTTTCACCTTTGCACATCTAGAAAGTCATGGCTCTCTCTATTTCTACATCCAGAAGGAGCCTTGGCCCCGTTCATTTATTTTCGGAGAGTATATTCCATCATAGACAGAAAAAGTCCACTGCCCCCTCCCCTCTTGACTCTATCGTGTCCAATGTCCTCTTCAGTGGTTGCTGGTTTGAAACAAGGAACTCAATAACGTCCACAATCAAGTGTTGACACTAATGTTCCTCATTGCACTTTGAAGTTGTTTTTCTTTCCATGGTGCAGTGCATTTCAAACGCTCTTTGCTTGATGGGTGCCTAGCAAATCTTTTGGTAGTATCAATAGCATTCTTCAAAATACCGAGCTTTGTTGAAAGCCTTGTCTGGGTTAGCATTGGATCCAACACAGAACTTCCTACATGGAAATCAAAATGCCGCAATCTGCAGCAACCGAGTATTCCAGCCACTCTCTTCCTATGAACTATTAAATAAATTAGCTGGAGCTCGGCAGCGGCTTGGCAGCTGTCTCATGGTTTGATGCTGCTGCTCATCGCTCTCCTTCTCCTTTGTTTGGATACTTTGGCAAAGCCAATTTCTGATATCCATTGTGGAAGATTAGCTGGTTCGAGCTAGCTAAATAGGCTAAGGCTAATAACACTAACCCTTTTTACAGCTGGCTAAGAAGCTAACTAAACTCAGTAGTGGTGGAGCGTGAGGCAGAGTTGTGTGAAGCAGCTTCAATGGTACACTTGACCACACCCTTATCAATCAAGATCAAATATTACAGGTGGAGGCATATCATGTTATTCCTTTAGCTCACCACAGAGATGAGAAGCATTTCCCCCACTTTTTATGGAAAACCAAAGGAGTCATCCCTAACTGCCCAGTGGCTTTCCGTAGCCCCCTACACACAGATTTTTATTTTATTTTCGCCAACCTGTCGTTCAATCATTTAAACTGTTTTGCTATTTATATAAGGACATAAAACTAAAACTGAGAGGGCTTAAGCCCCCTTTAGCCCCTTCATGGAGCCGGGTATGCCCCCTTCTCTACAGGTGTTCTAATCTAGGCCAACAAAAACGTCACACAATGTCTTCATAATATATGCGCAAACTGTTCCGACGGAAGCATGGGACAGGTTTTAGAGTTCAGAGAGTACAATAAGCCCTTCTCTGCCAGTGTTCTAATCTAGGCCAATAAATGTGTTAATAGTTTTAGCTTTGTGGACACAGGGAGGACCACATAGTGTGTGCTATTCTGTCTCACAGCTTATTGAGAAGCATGCAGATCTTACAAATGAGAGCGTATATGCTGGGGCTTCTGTGTCTCTTGTGTGTTTTCGGTTCTGTGTGGTCCCTATGATTCATGGAACTTTATACAACGGTGGGTCTAATCATGAATCGTGCTGGTGTCTATTCCACAAGTTGCCACCGGCTAAATCGATGATGTGAAAATGCCTATTTACACTGTTCCATCTGACTGCGCAATCCATTGTCTCATCAGCCCAGCCAAGCAATTTATGAACTTGATCTGCACTATAAAAAGCATCTAGACATTATCTCACATTTCTTTTAGACTAACATTTAGTTTTCAACAGAGATTTCTATAAATCTTGCTGTCTGTCTCTCTGACATTTGCAACATTGTTTCAATATTCAAATTTGAGCTCCTGCTGTCCCATGGTAATGAACGTGTCGTGAGTCGGGACGAGACAGACAGACAGGCAGGCAGCGTTTCTCAGCCAGTTGAAATCATGATTCAGCTGGCATCATTTTTATGGATATATACAAAAAAATGTCAATTGAAAAAAGGTCAAATGAATCGCAGCTAATTTGTGGTCTTTCCAGCTTCACTTTGAAGTGATTATGTTACTGTAGTTGTGTTATTGGATAGTTCCTCTGAACAATAGTGTCCTGACGAGTGAGCACATTTTCCATGTCAGACAAAATCGCGGCTCATCAGTTTATTGTTATGGATGTATCCAAATAAATGTTTAAACAGCTTAAACAAATGCAAATGTGGCTACTTTGCTGTTATTCTGGCTTCACTTTTTGACGTGACTGTAAATTAGCCGTAGTTGGCTAGCTAGCAAGCAAGGGATAAGAATGTTACCAGCCAGTATGGCAATGGAACATATAGAACGAACGACTGGGTCGCGTCCATAGATACAGAACAAACAGCCTGAACGACTGGGTCACGTCCATAGATACAGAACAAAAAGATTGAACGACTGTGTCGCATCTCTAGAAACCCTAGATTTGTGTCAGGACTATATTTTGCTGAAGGATGAAATAGTATGAATAAATTAATCAAAATAACATTTTGAATGAAAATTTGTCAATTATTTGTATATGTTGGTAACCCATTGTAATGAAAGTGACAATGCCCTCAAAGCCGGTGTTTAGAGGATATATTGGCACGATGTGCATGGTTAACAATACCCATGGCAATATATCCTCCAAACACCGGCTTTGAGGGCATTATCACTTAAATATAATTTCATATTTATTATGTTTTGCGGATTTCATTTTCTGTGTAGACTGTTGTTTTATGTTCCGCATTCACTTGTGTATTAAATAATCTGGCAGTGATAATGGCCTCACACTGAGAGTCCACTGATGACCTTATTAGCTGCTGTACGACTAACTACAGTTACTGAACACCCTATGTATCTTTTGGCTGACATCTCTCTCTCTCTTTCTCTCTCTCTCTACCTACGCCTCATGTACTCACCCACACATATCTACACATACCAGGGCTTGAGGTTTAATTGTCTGTGGATGGTTTTCACACACCACACATGGACTCCACAAGTGTAACTCCATGCCCCACCCTCATTGGAGGAATGCAGATAACATTCTTACAAGAAGAAAGAGAGTCACACACTTAAAATGTATATGAAATCATTCTAAACGACTAGCGTGATAACATATTTCCAGTGAAGTGAAATCTTAGCGCTACAGCACACCATGACATTTTAAATGATTCTGTGCTCCCAACTTTGTGGCAACAGTTTGGGGAAAGCCCTTTCTGGTTTCAGCATGACGATACCCCCATGCACAAAGCGAGGTTCATACAGAAATGGTTTGTCGAGATCTGTGTGGAAGAACTTGACTGGCCTGCACCGAGCCCTGACCTTAACCCCATAGAACACTTTTGGGATGAATTGCAACGCCGACTGCAAGCCAGGCCTAATTGTCCAACATCAGTGCCCGACCTCACTAATGCTCTTGTGGCTGAATGGAAGCAAGTCCCCGCAGCAATGTTCCAGTGGTAAGCCTTCCCAGAACAGTGGAGGCTGTTATATCAGCAAAGGGGGGAACAGCTCCATATTGTTGCCCATGATTTTGGAATGAAATGTTCGATCATGTAGTGTACCTTAAAAAAAGTGAGGGGCGGGGATCTGAAAACCAATCAGTATCTGGCGTGACCATCATTTTCCTCATGCAGCGGGACACATCTCCTTCGCATAGAGTTGATCAGGCTGTTGATTGTAGCCTGTGGAATGTTGTCCCACTTCTCTTCAATTACTGTGCGAAGTTTCTGGATATTGCTGTTGTTCCCGGTGATCAAGAGCATTCCAAACATGCTCAATGGGTGACATGTCTGGTGAGCATGCAGGCCATGGAAGAACTGGGACATTTTCAGCTTCCAGGAATTGTGTACAGATCCTTGCGACATGGGGCCGTGCATTATCATGCTGAAACATAAGGTGATGGTGGCTGATGAATGGCACGACAATGGGCCTTAGGATCTCATCACCACCACCACCTCTGTGCATTGAAATTGCCATCGTTGTCTGTAGCTTATGCCTGCCCATACCATAACCCCACAGCCACCATGGGGCACTCTGTTCACAATGTTGACATCAGCAAATCGCTCGCCCACACAATGTCATACACACTGTCTATTATCTGCCTGGTACAGTTGAAACCATGATTAATCCTTGAAGAGCACACTTCTCCAGCGTGCCAGTGCCCATCGAAGGTGAGCATTTGCCCACTGAAGCTGGTTACAACGTCGAACTGCAGTCAGTCAGTCAAGACCCTGGTGAGGACGACAAGCATGCAGATGAGCTTCCCTGAGATGGTTTCTGACAGTTTGCACAGAAATTATTTGGTTGTGCAAACCCATCAGCAAATTGGGGACCAACTCCATATTAATGCACATGATTTTGGAATGAGATGTTCCACGAGCACGTGTCCACATACTTTTAAATGATTGTAAATGTAGTACATCACACATTAAAATACAAAAACAGTCAATAACACAACCAAGCCCAAGACGGGCTAGCCTACATCTATCCAACACAGGCTAGAGGGCACCAAACCAACATTGACCAGCCCACACCAAACCAACATGGGCCAGCCCACACCAAGACCAACACGGGTTAGCCCACACCAAGCCCTGCACAAGAAAACATTCTGTGTGCACGAACTGCCTTTCATAAAACCTGCCGAACACCAAAACAAACAAAAACATTACATTTACATTTAACATTTAAGTCATTTAGCAGACGCTCTTATCCAGAGCGACTTACAAATTGGTGCGTTCACCTTAAGACATCCAGTGGAACAGCCACTTGACAATAGTGCATCTAAATCTTTTAAGGGGGGGGTGAGAAGGATTACTTTATCCTATCCTAGGTATTCCTGAAAGAGGTGGGGTTTCAGGTGTCTCCGGAAGGTGGTGATTGACTCCGCTGTCCTGGCGTCGTGAGGGAGTTTGTTCCACCATTGGGGGGCCAGAGCAGCGAACAGTTTTGACTGGGCTGCGCGGGAACTGTACTTCCTCAGTGGTAGGGAGGCGAGCAGGCCAGAGGTGGATGAACGCAGTGCCCTTGTTTGGGTGTAGGGCCTGATCAGAGCCTGGAGGTACTGAGGTGCCGTTCCCCTCACAGCTCCGTAGGCAAGCACCATGGTCTTGTAGCGGATGCGAGCTTCAACTGGAAGCCAGTGGAGAGAGCGGAGGAGCGGGGTGACGTGAGAGAACTTGGGAAGGTTGAACACCAGACGGGCTGCGGCGTTCTGGATGAGTTGTAGGGGTTTAATGGCACAGGCAGGGAGCCCAGCCAACAGCGAGTTGCAGTAATCCAGACGGGAGATGACAAGTGCCTGGATTAGGACCTGCGCTGCTTCCTGTGTGAGGCAGGGTCGTACTCTGCGGATGTTGTAGAGCATGAACCTACAAGAACGGGCCACCGCCTTGATGTTAGTTGAGAACGACAGGGTGTTGTCCAGGATCACGCCAAGGTTCTTAGCGCTCTGGGAGGAGGACACAATGGAGTTGTCAACCGTGATGGCGAGATCATGGAACGGGCAGTCCTTCCCCGGGAGGAAGAGCAGCTCCGTCTTGCCGAGGTTCAGCTTGAGGTGGTGATCCGTCATCCACACTGATATGTCTGCCAGACATGCAGAGATGCGATTCGCCACCTGGTCATCAGAAGGGGGAAAGGAGAAGATTAATTGTGTGTCGTCTGCATAGCAATGATAGGAGAGACCATGTGAGGTTATGACAGAGCCAAGTGACTTGGTGTATAGCGAGAATAGGAGAGGGCCTAGAACAGAGCCCTGGGGGACGCCAGTGGTGAGAGCGCGTGGTGAGGAGACAGATTCTCGCCACGCCACCTGGTAGGAGCGACCTGTCAGGTAGGACGCAATCCAAGCGTGGGCCGCGCCGGAGATGCCCAACTCGGAGAGGGTGGAGAGGAGGATCTGATGGTTCACAGTATCGAAGGCAGCCGATAGGTCTAGAAGGATGAGAGCAGAGGAGAGAGAGTTAGCTTTAGCAGTGCGGAGGGCCTCCGTGATACAGAGAAGAGCAGTCTCAGTTGAATGACTAGTCTTGAAACCTGACTGATTTGGATCAAGAAGGTCATTCTGAGAGAGATAGCGGGAGAGCTGGCCAAGGACGGCACGTTCAAGAGTTTTGGAGAGAAAAGAAAGAAGGGATACTGGTCTGTAGTTGTTGACATCGGAGGGATCAAGTGTAGGTTTTTTCAGAAGGGGTGCAACTCTCGCTCTCTTGAAGACAGAAGGGACGTAGCCAGCGGTCAGGGATGAGTTGATGAGCGAGGTGAGGTAAGGGAGAAGGTCTCCGGAAATGGTCTGGAGAAGAGAGGAGGGAATAGGGTCAAGCGGGCAGGTTGTTGGGCGGCCGGCCGTCACAAGACGCGAGATTTCATCTGGAGAGAGAGGGGAGAAAGAGGTCAGAGCACAGGGTAGGGCAGTGTGAGCAGAACCAGCGGTGTCGTTTGACTTAGCAAACGAGGATCGGATGTCGTCGACCTTCTTTTCAAAATGGTTGACGAAGTCATCTGCAGAGAGGGAGGAGGGGGGGGAGGGGGAGGAGGATTCAGGAGGGAGGAGAGGGTTAGAAGCAGGGTTAGAGGCAGATGCTTGGACTTTAGAGTGGTAGAAAGTGGCTTTAGCAGCAGAGACAGAAGAGGAAAATGTAGAGAGGAGGGAGTGAAAGGATGCCAGGTCCGCAGGGAGGCGAGTTTTCCTCCATTTCCGCTCGGCTGCCCGGAGCCCTGTTCTGTGAGCTCGCAATGAGTCGTCGAGCCACGGAGCAGGAGGGGAGGACCGAGCCGGCCTGGAGGATTAGGGGACATAGAGAATCAAGGGATGCAGAAAGGGAGGAGAGGAGGGTTGAGGAGGCAGAATCAGGAGATAGGTTGGAGAAGGTTTGAGCAGAGGGAAGAGATGATAGGATGGAAGAGGAGAGAGTAGCGGGGGAGAGAGAGCGAAGATTGGGACGGCGCGATACCATCCGAAAACATCACACAATGTCTTCATAATATATGCCAAACTGTTCTGACTGGGAAGCATGGGACAAGCTTTAGAGTTCAGAGAGTACAATAAGCCCCCCTTCTCTGCCAGTGTTCTAATATAAGCCAATAAAAGTGTATGTCGTGGATTCTCTAATCCCAGTTAAAATAAGGAAACAAGGAGAGTCAAAGTCCACAAAAACACTAGAATAGTTTTAGCGCTGTGGCCGCAGGGAGGACCACATAGTGTGTGTTATTCTGTCTCATGGCTCATTGAGAAGCATGCAGATCTTACATATAAAAGTGTATACGCTTTGGGGCTTCTGTGTCTCTTGTGTGTTTTCAGTTCTGTGTGGTCCTTGATGATTTATAGAACTACATCATTTCATACCTACTATGTTTTGAGGATTCTGTTTTCTGTGTACTGTTGTTTTATGTTCCACATTCGCTTGTGTGTTAAGGAATCTGGCAGTGAGTATGGCCTCACACTGTGAGTCCACTGATTATCTAACTAGCTGCTGTACAACTAAACACAGTAACTGAACACCCTATATATCCTTTGGCAGACATCTCTCTCTCTGTCTACGCCTCATGTAGTCACCCACACATATCCACACATACCAGGGCTTGAAGTTTTAATTGTCTATGGGTGGTTTTTACACACCACACATGGACTCCACAAGTGCAACTCCATGGCCACCCCCATTGGAGGAATGCAGTACACATTTTTATAAGGTGGGAAAGAGAGAGAGAGAGAGCGAGAGAGAGAGAGAGCAAGATCATTTTAAACAGCTAGCATCGTAACCCCCCGCACCTATGAGAGCCATAAGCAAATAATAAAGGCAACTAACATCTGCATTTCTCTTGTATATCCCAAGGTAATTCCCCTATAAAACAGTCCTATAGTTATATATACAGTACCAGTCAAAGGTTTAGACACACCTACTCATTCCAGAGTTTTTCTTTATTTGGACTATTTTCAACATTGTAGAATAATAGTGTAGACATCAAAATGATTAAATAACACATACGGAATCACATAGTAACCAAAAAAGTGTTAAACAATTTTTTTTTAAATATTTGAGATGCTTCGAAGTAGCCACCCTTTGCCTTGATGACAGCTTTGCACACTCTTGGCATTCTCTCAACAAGCTTCATGAGGTAGTCACCTGGAATGTATTTCAATGAAAAGGTGTGCCTTGTTAAAAGTTAATTTGTGGAATTTCTTTCCTTCTTATTAAGGCATTTGAGCCAATCAGTTGTGTTGTGACAAGGTATGAGTGGTATACAGCAGATAGCACCCAGCTCAAATAAGCAAAGAGAAACGACAGTCCATCATTACATTAAAACATGATGGTCAGTCAATCTGGAACATTTCAAGAGCTTTGAACGTTTCTTCAAGTTCAGTCACAAAAAACATCAAGCGCTATGATGAAACTGTCTCTCATGAGGACCGCCACAGGAAAGGAAGGCCCAGAGTTACCTCTGTTGCAGAGGATAAGTTCATTAGAGTTACCGGCCTTAGAAATTGCAGCCCAAATAAATGCTTCGCCAAGTTCAAGTAACAGACACATCTCAACATCAACTGTTCAGAGGAGACAAAGAAGCCACTACTAAAGAACACCAATAATAAGAAGAGACTTGCTTGGGCCAAGAAACACGAACAACGGACATTAGACATTAGACCGGTGGAAATCTGTCCTTTGGTCTGATGAGTTTTAGATTTTTGGTTACAACCGCTGTGTCTTTGTGGACTGATGATCTCCACATGTGTGGTTCCCACCGTGAAGCATGGAGGAGGAGGTGTGATGGTGTGGGGGTGCTTTGCTGGTGACACTGTCTGTGATTTATTTAGAATTCAAGGCACACTTAACCAGCATGTCTACCTCAGCCTTCTGCAGTGATACGGCATCATATCTGGTTTGCGCTTAGAGGGGTTATCATTTGTTTTTCAACAGAACAATGACCCAACACACCTTCAAGCTGTGTAAGGGCTATTTGACCAAGAAGGAGAGTGGTGGATTGCTACATCAGATGACCTGGCCTCCACAATCACCCGACCTCAACCCAATGGAGATGGTATGGGATGAAGAGGACAACAGAGAGAAGGAAAAGCAGCCAACAAGTGCTCTGCATATGTGGGAACTTCTTCACGGCTGTTGTAAAATCATTCCAGGTGACTTCCTCATGAAGCTGGTTGAGAGAATGCCAAGAGTGTGCAAAGTTGTCATCTAGGCAAAGGGGTGGCTACTTTGAAGAAGCCAAAATATATTTTGATTTGTTTAATACTTTTTTGGTTACTACATGATTCCATATGTGTTATTTCATAGTTTTGATGTCTTCACTATTATTCAAAATAAAGAAAAACCCTTGAGTGAGTAGGTGTGTCCAAACGTTTGACTGCTAGCTTTATTAAATAGTACCCGCGAAACACCAGTCTCAATGTCAACAGTGAAGAGGTGTCTCCGGGATGCTGTCATTCTAGGCAGAGTTCCTCTGTCTAGAACTCTGTCTAGAAGGCCAGCATCCCAGAGTCGCATCTTCACTGTTGACGTTGAGACTGGTGTTTTGCGGGTACTATTTAATGAAGCTGCCAGTTGAGGACTTGTGAGGCGTCTGTTTCTCAAACTAGACACTCTAATGTACTTGTCCTCTTGCTCAGTTGTGCACCGGGGCCTTCCACTAATCTTTCTATTCTGGTTTGAGGCAGTTTGCGCTGTTCTGTGAAGGGAGTACTGCACAGCGTTGTACGAGATCTTCAGTTTCTTGGCAATTTCTCACGTAGAATAGTCTTCATTTCTCAGAACAAGTATAGACTGACGAGTTTCAGAAGAAAGTCCTTTGTTTCTGGTCATTTTGAGCCTGTAATCGATTCCACAAATGTTGATGCTCCAGATACTCAACTAGTCTAAAGAAGGCTAGTTTAATTGCTTCTTTAATCAGAACAACAGTTTTCAGCTGTGTTAACATAATTGCAAAAAGGTTATCTAATGATCAATTAGCCTTTTAAAATTATAAACTTGGATTAGCTAACACAACGTTCCATTGGAACACAGGAGTGATGGTTGCTGATAATGGGCCTCTGTATGCCTATGTAGATATTCCATAAAAAATCTGCCGTTTCCAGCTACAATAGTCATTTACCGCAATAACAATATCTACACTGTATTTCTGATCAATTTGATGTTATTTTAATGGACAACAAAATGTGCTTTTCTTTCAAAAACAAGGACATTTCTAAGTGACCCCAAACTTTTCAACGGTGGTGTATTCAATTAGTGTACAAACATTAGGAACATCTGTTCTTTCCATGACATAGAATGACCATTTGAATCCAGGTGATAGCTATGATCCCATTTGAATCCAGGTGATAGCTATGATCCCATTTGAATCCAGGTGATAGCTATGATCCCATTTGAATCCAGGTGATAGCTATGATCCCATTTGAATCCAGGTAATAGCTATGATCCCATTTGAATCCAGGTGATAGCTATGATCCCATTTGAATCCAGGTGATAGCTATGATCCCATTTGAATCCAGGTGATAGCTATGATCCCATTTGAATCCAGGTGATAGCTATGATCCCATTTGAATCCAGGTGATAGCTATGATCCCATTTGATTCCAGGTGATAGCTATGATCCCATTTGAATCCAGGTAATAGCTATGATCCCATTTGAATCCAGGTGATAGCTATGATCCCATTTGATTCCAGGTGATAGCTATGATCCCATTTGAATCCAGGTAATAGCTATGATCCCATTTGAATCCAGGTGATAGCTATGATCCCATTTGAATCCAGGTGATAGCTATGATCCCATTTGATTCCAGGTGATAGCTATGATCCCATTTGAATCCAGGTGAAAGCTATGATCCCTTATTGATGTCACTTGTTAAATTGATGTCACTTGTTAAAGATGAAGGGTAGGAGACAGTTTAAAGGAGTATTTTTAAGCCTTTAAGCCTTGCCCCCAGAACAGCCATTCGTTGAGGAATGGACTCTACTTAGTGTTGAAAGCGTTCCACAGGGATGCTGGCTCATGATGACTCCAATGCTTCCCACAGTTGTGTCAAACTATAGTTTTGGCAAGTCGGTTAGGATATCTACTTTGTGCATGACACAAGTCATTTTTCTAACAAGTGTTTTCAGACAGATTATTTCACTTATAATTCACTGTATCACAATTCCAGTAGGTCAGATGTTTACATACACTAAGTTGACTGTGCCTTTAAACAGCTTGGAAAATTCCAGAAAAGGATGTCATGGCTTTAGAAGCTATTGATAGGCTAATTGACATCATTTGAGTCAATTGGAGGAGTACCTGTGGACGTATTTCAAGGTCCACCTTCAAACTCGGTGTATCTTTGCTTGACATCATGGGAAAATCAAAAGAAATCAGCCAAGATCTCAGAAAAAAATTGTAGACCTCCACAAATCTGATTAATCGTTGGGAGCAATTTCCAAACGCCTGAAGGTACCACATTCATCTGTACAAACAATAGTACGCAAGTATAAACACCATGGGACCACGCAGCCGTCATACCGCTCAGGAAGGAGGCGCGTTCTGTCTCCTAGTACTTTGGTGCGAAAAGTGCAAATCAATCCCAGAACAACAGCAAAGGACCTTGTGAAGATGCTGAAGGAAACAGGTACAAAAGTATCTATATCCACAGTAAAAATGAGTCCTATATCGACATAACCTGAAAGGCCGCTCAGCAAGAAAGAAGCCACTGCTCTGAAACCGCCATAAAAAAGCCAGACTACGGTTTGCAACTGCACTTGGGGACAAAGATCGTACTTTTTGTAGAAATGTCCTCTGTTCTGATGAAACAAAAATAGAACTGTTTGGCCATTAATGACCATCGTTGTGTTTGGAGGAAAAAGGGGGAGGCTTGCAAGCCGAAGAACACCATCCCAACCGTGAAGCACGGGGGTGGCAGCATCATGTTGTGGGGGTGCTCTGCTGCAGGAGGGACTGGTGCACTTCACAAAATAGATGGCATCATGAGTAAGGAAAAGTATGTGGCTGTATTGAAGCAACATCTCAAGACATCATTCAGGAAGTTTAAGCTTGGGTTTTCCAAATGAACAGTGACCCCAAGCATACTTCCAAAGTTGTGGCAAAATGGCTTAAGGGCAACAAAGTCAAGGTATTGAAGTGGCCATCACAAAGCCCTGACCTCAATCCTATAGAAAATCTGTGGGCAGAACGGAAAAAGTGTGTGTGAGCAAGGAGGCCTACAAACCTGACTCAGTTACACCAACTCTGTCAGGAGGAATGGGCCAAAATTCACCCAACTTATTGTGGGAAGCTTGTGGAAGGCAACCCGAAATGTTTGACCCAAGTTAAACTATTTCAAGGCAATGCTACCAAATACTAATTGAGTGTATGTAAACTTCTGACCCACTGGGAATGTGATGAAAAAAATTAAAGAGGAAATACATAATTCTCTCGACTAATATTCTGACATTTCACATTCTTAAAATTAAGTGGTGATCCTAACTGACCAAAGACAGGAAATATTTACTAGAATTAACTGTAAATATTTGAGTATATCTTTTCATGTGACAACACTGAAGAAATGACACTTTTCTACAATGTAAAGTAGTGAGTGTACAGCTTGTATAACAGTGTCAATTTGCTGTCCCCTCAAAATAACTCAACACACAGCCATTAATGTCTAAAGCGCTGGAAACAAAAGTGAGTATACCCCTAAGTGAAAATGTCCAAATTGGAATGGAGTTCACCAGAGCTTCACAGGTTGCCACTGGAGTCCTCTTCCACTCCTCCATGACGACATCACGGAGCTGATGGATGTTAGAGACCTTACACTCCTCCACCTTCCGTTTGAGGATGCCCCACAGATGCTCAATAGGGTTTAGGTCTGGAGACATGCTTGGCCAGTCCATCACCTTTACCCTCAGCTTCTTTAGCAAGGCAGTGGTCGTCTTGGAGGTGTGTTTGGGGTCGTTATCATGTTGGAATACTGCCCTGCGGCCCAGTCTCCGAAGGGATGGGATCAAGCTCTGCTTCAGTATGTCACAGTACATGTTGGCATTCATGGTTCCCTCAATGAACTGTAGTTTTGTCACATGAAAAGATATACTCAAATATTTACAAAAATGTGAGGGGTGTACTCACTTTTGTGATATACTGTATGTATATATATATATATATATATATATATATATATATATATATATATATATATATTAGCGACTCAGTCGGGTCTCAACCTACTGTTGAAAATTACAATAGTAGAATACACAAGTTGCAATTATGATATTTGGTTGTGCAACAACAGTTTTTCTCTTTAAATGTCAGTCACTGACAGTCACTCAATTAGCCATATCTGCTGACAATTTTTAGATTGGTAAATTCATCTAGCCAGCTATCTAAACCTGTAGTAATCGTTGCCGAATACTGACCGGCCACTTAGGGCATGTGCCCAGGGGACCTGACCTCCGTGGGGTTCCCCTTGATTTTTTTTAGTCACTCTCACACAGATATCACATTAACATGACATAAGTCATAGCAAAATGTGTAGAACGGCAGAAAGCTTGCTTTAAAACTGCAACGTTTTCTCTACACCCCAAGGCAAAATGTATAGAATTGCAGGAAATTAACTTTAAAATTAAACATTTTCTCCCTGCTGTCAAGAGGGTACCATTAAAACAATTTGCCTGCGGGGTGGGGGGCCCCCCAACCAAATCTCGCTTAGGACCTCCAAAAGGCTAGGGCCGGCCCTTGTTATCAGGAGCAAGGCAGCAGCAGCATAGTAGCAACTGTTTATTCATGTCTGCACATGTACACACACACACACACACACACACACACACACACACACACACACACACACACACACACACACACACACACACACACACACACACACACACACACACACAAATGAGATATGCTGAGACAGGTATCTCCCATTGCACAGACAGAGAGAGAGAGAGAGAGAGAGAGGTATTTATTCTCATCCACTACGGGAGAGGAGGATATCACGCTACCTTGTTTGAGAATGTGATGAAAGAGTTGAGCTAATGTGTTTGTGTTTCTGGATTAATTTATGACCCCTGCAGCTGTGCAAATAGCAGTGTTGAGCAACATTTCTCACTGCAAAGGACAGGCTGTGTTTCACTATCATAACAATAGACCATTACTGTATAATTAATCTGAGGAGCATAAAATATGCAACGACTTTAAATTTCTTTTGAATACATTCATCATAGGTCTCAATGCGCTGCCCAGAACACCACAGCATATCGACAGAACAATGTTAGATATTATAATGGAGAAGGGAGAAGGAACTTTACTGCAAAAGACTCTGAAAGTTCTTAACCAGAAATACTTTATAAATAGGTTGTTGTAACATTGGTCTTATTCTACATTGGTAACATCAGTTTGATCTTTGATGTGGAATTATATGTCAGAGAAACATTTATACATGAGTTGTCATCTGCATGAATGGACTGATACAAATAGTAACAGTAAGTACTGATAATTTTGTCCTTTACATGTGTAGAATTATGTAAACAAATAAACAATATATGTTGATATGGACACAATTATTATGATGACTCAGTATTACCTAACACAGGAAAACAGTGGCCTGACTTTTAGGGTAAATGATCTTCCTTGTCTTTCTGTACACATCAAATCAAATCCTTAGTTTGAACAATTTCAGCTAATTCATTCAGCATGGACCTCTCTGGTGTCCTAGTACTGCTTCGGGGCACATGCAGCTCATCGCTGCAAACACATGAATGTTTATTTACTCATCCCAGCCTGCCTTCATCAAGCGGGAACCAGGCTTTGATATTCATTACAGAGTAATTTGCTGGTAATATCTCAGCCAACGTTATGACTGTAATTATGTCTGTCAGTCAAACCAGGCTTTTAACATAATTGAGTCATAAGGAATTAGCATAAAGTCCAATTTGTTAGATTATGCGTGAATTTTGAGAATGATAGAAGTGAATGACAATGACTGGGAGGATTTTTGACAAATGACTTGACAGAGGATCATTTACGGACTTAAACAGACACACACTGATGTACAGTTAGCGCGCGCATACACACATGTACACGCACACACACACGCACGCGCACGCACGCGTACGCACGCGTACGCACGCACGCACGCACGCACGCACGCACACTCACACACACACACACACACACACACACACACACACACACACACACACACACACACACACACACACACACACACACACACACACACACACACACACACACACACAGTGTTATGAGGGCCAGAGGCTTCTGTTCCCACTAAATAAAGACAGAATGACAATACTGTACACTAGGACTGCTGATTTGCTGACATGGCTGGTTTGGCCAGTCTACACGTACATCTTGTAAACCATATGTACAGCCTGAGGCCATCAGTACAGTAGGTGTCAAATTGTGGTGAAATGCCATGCTCCAGTCCCATGTGTGCCATTCACATCGTTTTCAGACCTGGAAGGGAGAGACTTTGGTCCGGTGTAATACCGTGATCCTCTGGAGGCAGCCGAGCGCAGAAATCCAATTTGCTCTGTGGAAGTATTAGCCTCCTGTGTTAATTCTCTCTGAAATGACTTCCATTGGATCTATCTGCTGAGCGGAGAGACTGTGAGGGAGGAGGGGGCTGCTACTGAGCCTTGTGTTGGCATGGGAACTGGGGTGGACATAAGCCCAGCATGAAATAAATGCATCCAGCGGTCACCAGTTCAGACACCGAAACACCCCTAAGAGCAACCTTGGGTTGTCTTCTCCTCCTAGTGCAGTGATGATGAATGTGATGAATTACTGATGTTCTCTCTTTTCTGTAGCATCGTAGTCAGAGCATTGGAATGCCTTGAACAGCCCAAAAACATGCTAAAAGCATGATTGTAATGACACGCACATTGACGTAACATGCTTTCATGTGTGTCTTAGCTGCACGCATACACATACATTTCCAAGGAGATACGCTCTTGGACTCACTTCAGAAGAATTGTTGACAGATAAATAATAGGAAAGTTAGTCAACCACATTTGAGGCTTTCATGTTAGGCAGAGTCTGTCCATTTATATGTGGCACAGGTGAAGAGTTAAACTTGACTTCTAGTCATTTGTGGGATTAAGCCATCAAACTCATCAATCACATATACAGTTGAAGTCGGAGGTTTACATACACTTTAGTTGGAGTCATTAAAACTAGTTTTTCAACCACTCCAAAAATTTCTTGTCAACAAACTATAGTTTTGGCAAGTCGGTTAGGACATCTACTTTGTGCATGACACAAGTCATTTTTCCAACAATTGTTTACAAGACATATTATTTCATTTATAATTCACTGTATCACAATTCCAGTGGGTCAGATGTTAACATACACTAAGTTGACTGTGCCTTTAAACTGCTAGGAAAATTCCAGAAAATTATGTCATGGCTTTAGAAGCTTCTGATAGGCTAATTGACATGCTTTGAGTCAATTGGAGGTGTACCTGTGGATGTATTTCAAGGCCTACCTTCAAACTCAGTGCCTCTTTTCTTGACATCATGGGAAAATCAAAAGAGAAATCAGCCAAGACCTCAGAACATTTTTTGTAGACCTCCACAAGTCTGGTTCATCCTTGGCAGCAATTTCCAAACACCTGAAGGTACCACGTTCATCTGTAAAACAATAGCAAGCAAGTATAAACACCATGGGACCAGGCAGCTGTCATACTGCTCAGGAAGGAAACTTGTTCTGTCTCCTAGAAATGAACGTACTTCGGTGTGAAAAGTGCAAATCAATCCCAGAACAACAGCAAAGGACCTTGTGAAGATGCTGATAAAAACAGGTCCAAAAGTATCTATATCCACAGTAAAACGAGTCCTATATTGACATAACCTGTAAGGCCGAAGCCACTGCTCTGAAACCATCATAAAAAAGCCAGACTACGGTTTGCAACTGCACATGGGGACAAAAATTGTACTTTTTGTAGAAATGTCCTCTGGTCTGATGAAACAAAAATAGAGCTGTTTGGTCATAATGACCATCGTTATGTTTGGAGGAAAAAGGGGGAAGCTTGCAAGCTGAAGAACATCATCCCGACCGTGAAGCACGGGGGTGGCAGCATCATGTTGTGGGGGTGTTCTGCTGCAGGAGGGACTGGTGCACTTCACAAAATAGATGGCTTCATGAGGAAAGTATAATCTCTCTCCACTGGCTTCCAGTTGAAGCTCGCATCCGCTACAAGACCATGGTGCTTGCCTACGGAGCTGTGAGGGGAACGGCACCTCAGTACCTCCAGGCTCTGATCAGGCCCTACACCCAAACAAGGGCACTGCGTTCATCCACCTCTGGCCTGCTCGCCTCCCTACCACTGAGGAAGTACAGTTCCCGCGCAGCCCAGTCAAAACTGTTCGCTGCTCTGGCCCCCCAATGGTGGAACAAACTCCCTCACGACGCCAGGACAGCGGAGTCAATCACCACCTTCCGGAGACACCTGAAACCCCACCTCTTTAAGGAATACCTAGGATAGGATAAAGTAATCCTTCTCACCCCCCCCTTAAAAGACCTAGATGCACTATTGTAAAGTGGCTGTTCCACTGGATGTCTTAAGGTGAACGCACCAATTTGTAAGTCGCTCTGGATAAGAGCGTCTGCTAAATGACTTAAATGTAATGTAAATGTAAATGAAAGAAAATGATGTATATATATTGAAGCAACATCTCAAGACATCAGTCAGGAAGTTTAAGCTTGG